>NC_140379.1:0-317500 GCF_054491055.1 Hypomesus nipponensis
ACCCTAACCCTAACCCTAACCCTAACCCTAACCCTAACCCTAACCCTAACCCTAACCCTAACCCTAACCCTAACCCTAACCCTAACCCTAACCCTAACCCTAACCCTAACCCTAACCCTAACCCTTACCGTATTGCCCTAACCCTAACCCTAACCCCTAACCCTAACCCTAACCCTAACCCTAACCCTAACCCTAACCCTAACCCTAACCCTAACCCTAACCCTAACCCTAACCCTAACCCTAACCCTAACCCTAACCCTAACCCTAACCCTAACCCTAACCCTAACCCTAACCCTAACCCTAACCCTAACCCTAACCCTAACCCTAACCCTAACCCTAACCCTAACCCTAACCCTAACCCTAACCCTAACCCTAACCCTAACCCTAACCCTAACCCTAACCCTAACCCTAACCCTAACCCTAACCCTAACCCTAACCCTAACCCTAACCCTAACCCTAACCCTAACCCTAACCCTAACCCTAACCCTAACCCTAACCCTAACCCTAACCCTAACCCTAACCCTAACCCTAACCCTAACCCTAACCCTAACCCTAACCCTAACCCTAACCCTAACCCTAACCCTAACCCTAACCCTAACCCTAACCCTAACCCTAACCCTAACCCTAACCCTAACCCTAACCCTAACCCTAACCCTAACCCTAACCCTAACCCTAACCCTAACCCTAACCCTAACCCTAACCCTAACCCTAACCCTAACCCTAACCCTAACCCTAACCCTAACCCTAACCCTAACCCTAACCCTAACCCTAACCCTAACCCTAACCCTAACCCTAACCCTAACCCTAACCCTAACCCTAACCCTAACCCTAACCCTAACCCTAACCCTAACCCTAACCCTAACCCTAACCCTAACCCTAACCCTAACCCTAACCCTAACCCTAACCCTAACCCTAACCCTAACCCTAACCCTAACCCTAACCCTAACCCTAACCCTAACCCTAACCCTAACCCTAACCCTAACCCTAACCCTAACCCTAACCCTAACCCTAACCCTAACCCTAACCCTAACCCTAACCCTAACCCTAACCCTAACCCTAACCCTAACCCTAACCCTAACCCTAACCCTAACCCTAACCCTAACCCTAACCCTAACCCTAACCCTAACCCTAACCCTAACCCTAACCCTAACCCTAACCCTAACCCTAACCCTAACCCTAACCCTAACCCTAACCCTAACCCTAACCCTAACCCTAACCCTAACCCTAACCCTAACCCTAACCCTAACCCTAACCCTAACCCTAACCCTAACCCTAACCCTAACCCTAACCCTAACCCTAACCCTAACCCTAACCCTAACCCTAACCCTAACCCTAACCCTAACCCTAACCCTAACCCTAACCCTAACCCTAACCCTAACCCTAACCCTAACCCTAACCCTAACCCTAACCCTAACCCTAACCCTAACCCTAACCCTAACCCTAACCCTAACCCTAACCCTAACCCTAACCCTAACCCTAACCCTAACCCTAACCCTAACCCTAACCCTAACCCTAACCCTAACCCTAACCCTAACCCTAACCCTAACCCTAACCCTAACCCTAACCCTAACCCTAACCCTAACCCTAACCCTAACCCTAACCCTAACCCTAACCCTAACCCTAACCCTAACCCTAACCCTAACCCTAACCCTAACCCTAACCCTAACCCTAACCCTAACCCTAACCCTAACCCTAACCCTAACCCTAACCCTAACCCTAACCCTAACCCTAACCCTAACCCTAACCCTAACCCTAACCCTAACCCTAACCCTAACCCTAACCCTAACCCTAACCCTAACCCTAACCCTAACCCTAACCCTAACCCTAACCCTAACCCTAACCCTAACCCTAACCCTAACCCTAACCCTAACCCTAACCCTAACCCTAACCCTAACCCTAACCCTAACCCTAACCCTAACCCTAACCCTAACCCTAACCCTAACCCTAACCCTAACCCTAACCCTAACCCTAACCCTAACCCTAACCCTAACCCTAACCCTAACCCTAACCCTAACCCTAACCCTAACCCTAACCCTAACCCTAACCCTAACCCTAACCCTAACCCTAACCCTAACCCTAACCCTAACCCTAACCCTAACCCTAACCCTAACCCTAACCCTAACCCTAACCCTAACCCTAACCCTAACCCTAACCCTAACCCTAACCCTAACCCTAACCCTAACCCTAACCCTAACCCTAACCCTAACCCTAACCCTAACCCTAACCCTAACCCTAACCCTAACCCTAACCCTAACCCTAACCCTAACCCTAACCCTAACCCTAACCCTAACCCTAACCCTAACCCTAACCCTAACCCTAACCCTAACCCTAACCCTAACCCTAACCCTAACCCTAACCCTAACCCTAACCCTAACCCTAACCCTAACCCTAACCCTAACCCTAACCCTAACCCTAACCCTAACCCTAACCCTAACCCTAACCCTAACCCTAACCCTAACCCTAACCCTAACCCTAACCCTAACCCTAACCCTAACCCTAACCCTAACCCTAACCCTAACCCTAACCCTAACCCTAACCCTAACCCTAACCCTAACCCTAACCCTAACCCTAACCCTAACCCTAACCCTAACCCTAACCCTAACCCTAACCCTAACCCTAACCCTAACCCTAACCCTAACCCTAACCCTAACCCTAACCCTAACCCTAACCCTAACCCTAACCCTAACCCTAACCCTAACCCTAACCCTAACCCTAACCCTAACCCTAACCCTAACCCTAACCCTAACCCTAACCCTAACCCTAACCCTAACCCTAACCCTAACCCTAACCCTAACCCTAACCCTAACCCTAACCCTAACCCTAACCCTAACCCTAACCCTAACCCTAACCCTAACCCTAACCCTAACCCTAACCCTAACCCTAACCCTAACCCTAACCCTAACCCTAACCCTAACCCTAACCCTAACCCTAACCCTAACCCTAACCCTAACCCTAACCCTAACCCTAACCCTAACCCTAACCCTAACCCTAACCCTAACCCTAACCCTAACCCTAACCCTAACCCTAACCCTAACCCTAACCCTAACCCTAACCCTAACCCTAACCCTAACCCTAACCCTAACCCTAACCCTAACCCTAACCCTAACCCTAACCCTAACCCTAACCCTAACCCTAACCCTAACCCTAACCCTAACCCTAACCCTAACCCTAACCCTAACCCTAACCCTAACCCTAACCCTAACCCTAACCCTAACCCTAACCCTAACCCTAACCCTAACCCTAACCCTAACCCTAACCCTAACCCTAACCCTAACCCTAACCCTAACCCTAACCCTAACCCTAACCCTAACCCTAACCCTAACCCTAACCCTAACCCTAACCCTAACCCTAACCCTAACCCTAACCCTAACCCTAACCCTAACCCTAACCCTAACCCTAACCCTAACCCTAACCCTAACCCTAACCCTAACCCTAACCCTAACCCTAACCCTAACCCTAACCCTAACCCTAACCCTAACCCTAACCCTAACCCTAACCCTAACCCTAACCCTAACCCTAACCCTAACCCTAACCCTAACCCTAACCCTAACCCTAACCCTAACCCTAACCCTAACCCTAACCCTAACCCTAACCCTAACCCTAACCCTAACCCTAACCCTAACCCTAACCCTAACCCTAACCCTAACCCTAACCCTAACCCTAACCCTAACCCTAACCCTAACCCTAACCCTAACCCTAACCCTAACCCTAACCCTAACCCTAACCCTAACCCTAACCCTAACCCTAACCCTAACCCTAACCCTAACCCTAACCCTAACCCTAACCCTAACCCTAACCCTAACCCTAACCCTAACCCTAACCCTAACCCTAACCCTAACCCTAACCCTAACCCTAACCCTAACCCTAACCCTAACCCTAACCCTAACCCTAACCCTAACCCTAACCCTAACCCTAACCCTAACCCTAACCCTAACCCTAACCCTAACCCTAACCCTAACCCTAACCCTAACCCTAACCCTAACCCTAACCCTAACCCTAACCCTAACCCTAACCCTAACCCTAACCCTAACCCTAACCCTAACCCTAACCCTAACCCTAACCCTAACCCTAACCCTAACCCTAACCCTAACCCTAACCCTAACCCTAACCCTAACCCTAACCCTAACCCTAACCCTAACCCTAACCCTAACCCTAACCCTAACCCTAACCCTAACCCTAACCCTAACCCTAACCCTAACCCTAACCCTAACCCTAACCCTAACCCTAACCCTAACCCTAACCCTAACCCTAACCCTAACCCTAACCCTAACCCTAACCCTAACCCTAACCCTAACCCTAACCCTAACCCTAACCCTAACCCTAACCCTAACCCTAACCCTAACCCTAACCCTAACCCTAACCCTAACCCTAACCCTAACCCTAACCCTAACCCTAACCCTAACCCTAACCCTAACCCTAACCCTAACCCTAACCCTAACCCTAACCCTAACCCTAACCCTAACCCTAACCCTAACCCTAACCCTAACCCTAACCCTAACCCTAACCCTAACCCTAACCCTAACCCTAACCCTAACCCTAACCCTAACCCTAACCCTAACCCTAACCCTAACCCTAACCCTAACCCTAACCCTAACCCTAACCCTAACCCTAACCCTAACCCTAACCCTAACCCTAACCCTAACCCTAACCCTAACCCTAACCCTAACCCTAACCCTAACCCTAACCCTAACCCTAACCCTAACCCTAACCCTAACCCTAACCCTAACCCTAACCCTAACCCTAACCCTAACCCTAACCCTAACCCTAACCCTAACCCTAACCCTAACCCTAACCCTAACCCTAACCCTAACCCTAACCCTAACCCTAACCCTAACCCTAACCCTAACCCTAACCCTAACCCTAACCCTAACCCTAACCCTAACCCTAACCCTAACCCTAACCCTAACCCTAACCCTAACCCTAACCCTAACCCTAACCCTAACCCTAACCCTAACCCTAACCCTAACCCTAACCCTAACCCTAACCCTAACCCTAACCCTAACCCTAACCCTAACCCTAACCCTAACCCTAACCCTAACCCTAACCCTAACCCTAACCCTAACCCTAACCCTAACCCTAACCCTAACCCTAACCCTAACCCTAACCCTAACCCTAACCCTAACCCTAACCCTAACCCTAACCCTAACCCTAACCCTAACCCTAACCCTAACCCTAACCCTAACCCTAACCCTAACCCTAACCCTAACCCTAACCCTAACCCTAACCCTAACCCTAACCCTAACCCTAACCCTAACCCTAACCCTAACCCTAACCCTAACCCTAACCCTAACCCTAACCCTAACCCTAACCCTAACCCTAACCCTAACCCTAACCCTAACCCTAACCCTAACCCTAACCCTAACCCTAACCCTAACCCTAACCCTAACCCTAACCCTAACCCTAACCCTAACCCTAACCCTAACCCTAACCCTAACCCTAACCCTAACCCTAACCCTAACCCTAACCCTAACCCTAACCCTAACCCTAACCCTAACCCTAACCCTAACCCTAACCCTAACCCTAACCCTAACCCTAACCCTAACCCTAACCCTAACCCTAACCCTAACCCTAACCCTAACCCTAACCCTAACCCTAACCCTAACCCTAACCCTAACCCTAACCCTAACCCTAACCCTAACCCTAACCCTAACCCTAACCCTAACCCTAACCCTAACCCTAACCCTAACCCTAACCCTAACCCTAACCCTAACCCTAACCCTAACCCTAACCCTAACCCTAACCCTAACCCTAACCCTAACCCTAACCCTAACCCTAACCCTAACCCTAACCCTAACCCTAACCCTAACCCTAACCCTAACCCTAACCCTAACCCTAACCCTAACCCTAACCCTAACCCTAACCCTAACCCTAACCCTAACCCTAACCCTAACCCTAACCCTAACCCTAACCCTAACCCTAACCCTAACCCTAACCCTAACCCTAACCCTAACCCTAACCCTAACCCTAACCCTAACCCTAACCCTAACCCTAACCCTAACCCTAACCCTAACCCTAACCCTAACCCTAACCCTAACCCTAACCCTAACCCTAACCCTAACCCTAACCCTAACCCTAACCCTAACCCTAACCCTAACCCTAACCCTAACCCTAACCCTAACCCTAACCCTAACCCTAACCCTAACCCTAACCCTAACCCTAACCCTAACCCTAACCCTAACCCTAACCCTAACCCTAACCCTAACCCTAACCCTAACCCTAACCCTAACCCTAACCCTAACCCTAACCCTAACCCTAACCCTAACCCTAACCCTAACCCTAACCCTAACCCTAACCCTAACCCTAACCCTAACCCTAACCCTAACCCTAACCCTAACCCTAACCCTAACCCTAACCCTAACCCTAACCCTAACCCTAACCCTAACCCTAACCCTAACCCTAACCCTAACCCTAACCCTAACCCTAACCCTAACCCTAACCCTAACCCTAACCCTAACCCTAACCCTAACCCTAACCCTAACCCTAACCCTAACCCTAACCCTAACCCTAACCCTAACCCTAACCCTAACCCTAACCCTAACCCTAACCCTAACCCTAACCCTAACCCTAACCCTAACCCTAACCCTAACCCTAACCCTAACCCTAACCCTAACCCTAACCCTAACCCTAACCCTAACCCTAACCCTAACCCTAACCCTAACCCTAACCCTAACCCTAACCCTAACCCTAACCCTAACCCTAACCCTAACCCTAACCCTAACCCTAACCCTAACCCTAACCCTAACCCTAACCCTAACCCTAACCCTAACCCTAACCCTAACCCTAACCCTAACCCTAACCCTAACCCTAACCCTAACCCTAACCCTAACCCTAACCCTAACCCTAACCCTAACCCTAACCCTAACCCTAACCCTAACCCTAACCCTAACCCTAACCCTAACCCTAACCCTAACCCTAACCCTAACCCTAACCCTAACCCTAACCCTAACCCTAACCCTAACCCTAACCCTAACCCTAACCCTAACCCTAACCCTAACCCTAACCCTAACCCTAACCCTAACCCTAACCCCTAACCCTAACCCTAACCCTAACCCTAACCCTAACCCTAACCCTAACCCTAACCCTAACCCTAACCCTAACCCTAACCCTAACCCTAACCCTAACCCTAACCCTAACCCTAACCCTAACCCTAACCCTAACCCTAACCCTAACCCTAACCCTAACCCTAACCCTAACCCTAACCCTAACCCTAACCCTAACCCTAACCCTAACCCTAACCCTAACCCTAACCCTAACCCTAACCCTAACCCTAACCCTAACCCTAACCCTAACCCTAACCCTAACCCTAACCCTAACCCTAACCCTAACCCTAACCCTAACCCTAACCCTAACCCTAACCCTAACCCTAACCCTAACCCTAACCCTAACCCTAACCCTAACCCTAACCCTAACCCTAACCCTAACCCTAACCCTAACCCTAACCCTAACCCTAACCCTAACCCTAACCCTAACCCTAACCCTAACCCTAACCCTAACCCTAACCCTAACCCTAACCCTAACCCTAACCCTAACCCTAAACCCTAACCCTAACCCTAACCCTAACCCTAACCCTAACCCTAACCCTAACCCTAACCCTAACCCTAACCCTAACCCTAACCCTAACCCTAACCCTAACCCTAACCCTAACCCTAACCCTAACCCTAACCCTAACCCTAACCCTAACCCTAACCCTAACCCTAACCCTAACCCTAACCCTAACCCTAACCCTAACCCTAACCCTAACCCTAACCCTAACCCTAACCCTAACCCTAACCCTAACCCTAACCCTAACCCTAACCCTAACCCTAACCCTAACCCTAACCCTAACCCTAACCCTAACCCTAACCCTAACCCTAACCCTAACCCTAACCCTAACCCTAACCCTAACCCTAACCCTAACCCTAACCCTAACCCTAACCCTAACCCTAACCCTAACCCTAACCCTAACCCTAACCCTAACCCTAACCCTAACCCTAACCCTAACCCTAACCCTAACCCTAACCCTAACCCTAACCCTAACCCTAACCCTAACCCTAACCCTAACCCTAACCCTAACCCTAACCCTAACCCTAACCCTAACCCTAACCCTAACCCTAACCCTAACCCTAACCCTAACCCTAACCCTAACCCTAACCCTAACCCTAACCCTAACCCTAACCCTAACCCTAACCCTAACCCTAACCCTAACCCTAACCCTAACCCTAACCCTAACCCTAACCCTAACCCTAACCCTAACCCTAACCCTAACCCTAACCCTAACCCTAACCCTAACCCTAACCCTAACCCTAACCCTAACCCTAACCCTAACCCTAACCCTAACCCTAACCCTAACCCTAACCCTAACCCTAACCCTAACCCTAACCCTAACCCTAACCCTAACCCTAACCCTAACCCTAACCCTAACCCTAACCCTAACCCTAACCCTAACCCTAACCCTAACCCTAACCCTAACCCTAACCCTAACCCTAACCCTAACCCTAACCCTAACCCTAACCCTAACCCTAACCCTAACCCTAACCCTAACCCTAACCCTAACCCTAACCCTAACCCTAACCCTAACCCTAACCCTAACCCTAACCCTAACCCTAACCCTAACCCTAACCCTAACCCTAACCCTAACCCTAACCCTAACCCTAACCCTAACCCTAACCCTAACCCTAACCCTAACCCTAACCCTAACCCTAACCCTAACCCTAACCCTAACCCTAACCCTAACCCTAACCCTAACCCTAACCCTAACCCTAACCCTAACCCTAACCCTAACCCTAACCCTAACCCTAACCCTAACCCTAACCCTAACCCTAACCCTAACCCTAACCCTAACCCTAACCCTAACCCTAACCCTAACCCTAACCCTAACCCTAACCCTAACCCTAACCCTAACCCTAACCCTAACCCTAACCCTAACCCTAACCCTAACCCTAACCCTAACCCTAACCCTAACCCTAACCCTAACCCTAACCCTAACCTAACCCTAACCCTAACCCTAACCCTAACCCTAACCCTAACCCTAACCCTAACCCTAACCCTAACCCTAACCCTAACCCTAACCCTAACCCTAACCCTAACCCTAACCCTAACCCTAACCCTAACCCTAACCCTAACCCTAACCCTAACCCTAACCCTAACCCTAACCCTAACCCTAACCCTAACCCTAACCCTAACCCTAACCCTAACCCTAACCCTAACCCTAACCCTAACCCTAACCCTAACCCTAACCCTAACCTTTTCCCCTAACCCTAACCCTAACCCTAACCCTAACCTTTTCCCCTAACCCTAACCCTAACCCTAACCCTAACCTTTTCCCCTAACCCTAACCCTAACCCTAACCTTTTCCCCTAACCCTAACCCTAGATGGCCCCAACCCTGACCTTTTCCCCTAACCCTAACCCTAGATGGCCCCAACCCTGACCTTTTCCCCTAACCCTAACCCTAGATGGCCCCAACCCTGACCTTTTCCCCTAACCCTAACCCTAGATGGCCCCAACCCTGACCTTTTCCCCTAACCCTAACCCTAGATGGCCCCAACCCTGACCTTTTCCCCTAACCCTAACCCTAGATGGCCCCAACCCTGACCTTTTCCCCTAACCCTAACCCTAGATGGCCCCAACCCTGACCTTTTCCCCTAACCCTAACCCTAGATGGCCCCAACCCTGACCTTTTCCCCTAACCCTAACCCTAGATGGCCCCAACCCTGACCTTTTCCCCTAACCCTAACCCTAGATGGCCCCAACCCTGACCTTTTCCCCTAACCCTAACCCTAGATGGCCCCAACCCTGACCTTTTCCCCTAACCCTAACCCTAGATGGCCCCAACCCTGACCTTTTCCCCTAACCCTAACCCTAGATGGCCCCAACCCTGACCTTTTCCCCTAACCCTAACCCTAGATGGCCCCAACCCTGACCTTTTCCCCTAACCCTAACCCTAGATGGCCCCAACCCTGACCTTTTCCCCTAACCCTAACCCTAGATGGCCCCAACCCTGACCTTTTCCCCTAACCCTAACCCTAGATGGCCCCAACCCTGACCTTTTCCCCTAACCCTAACCCTAGATGGCCCCAACCCTGACCTTTTCCCCTAACCCTAACCCTAGATGGCCCCAACCCTGACCTTTTCCCCTAACCCTAACCCTAGATGGCCCCAACCCTGACCTTTTCCCCTAACCCTAACCCTAGATGGCCCCAACCCTGACCTTTTCCCCTAACCCTAACCCTAGATGGCCCCAACCCTGACCTTTTCCCCTAACCCTAACCCTAGATGGCCCCAACCCTGACCTTTTCCCCTAACCCTAACCCTAGATGGCCCCAACCCTGACCTTTTCCCCTAACCCTAACCCTAGATGGCCCCAACCCTGACCTTTTCCCCTAACCCTAACCCTAGATGGCCCCAACCCTGACCTTTTCCCCTAACCCTAACCCTAGATGGCCCCAACCCTGACCTTTTCCCCTAACCCTAACCCTAGATGGCCCCAACCCTGACCTTTTCCCCTAACCCTAACCCTAGATGGCCCCAACCCTGACCTTTTCCCCTAACCCTAACCCTAGATGGCCCCAACCCTGACCTTTTCCCCTAACCCTAACCCTAGATGGCCCCAACCCTGACCTTTTCCCCTAACCCTAACCCTAGATGGCCCCAACCCTGACCTTTTCCCCTAACCCTAACCCTAGATGGCCCCAACCCTGACCTTTTCCCCTAACCCTAACCCTAGATGGCCCCAACCCTGACCTTTTCCCCTAACCCTAACCCTAGATGGCCCCAACCCTGACCTTTTCCCCTAACCCTAACCCTAGATGGCCCCAACCCTGACCTTTTCCCCTAACCCTAACCCTAGATGGCCCCAACCCTGACCTTTTCCCCTAACCCTAACCCTAGATGGCCCCAACCCTGACCTTTTCCCCTAACCCTAACCCTAGATGGCCCCAACCCTGACCTTTTCCCCTAACCCTAACCCTAGATGGCCCCAACCCTGACCTTTTCCCCTAACCCTAACCCTAGATGGCCCCAACCCTGACCTTTTCCCCTAACCCTAACCCTAGATGGCCCCAACCCTGACCTTTTCCCCTAACCCTAACCCTAGATGGCCCCAACCCTGACCTTTTCCCCTAACCCTAACCCTAGATGGCCCCAACCCTGACCTTTTCCCCTAACCCTAACCCTAGATGGCCCCAACCCTGACCTTTTCCCCTAACCCTAACCCTAGATGGCCCCAACCCTGACCTTTTCCCCTAACCCTAACCCTAGATGGCCCCAACCCTGACCTTTTCCCCTAACCCTAACCCTAGATGGCCCCAACCCTGACCTTTACTTCTGGGGTGCCCCCTGGACCCCAAGGGTTTCTAAATCCTGGTCCTCAGGGCCCCCCTGCCCTGCACATTTTAGTTTTTTCCCTACTCCAACATACTTGACACAAGCAAACTGTCATTACTAAGCTTCTCCAGAGCTTGATAACAACCAGTTCATTTGTATCAGGTATGTTGGAGCAGGAAAAGTCTAAAATGTGCAGGACAAGGGTACCCTGAGGACCAGGTTTGAGCACTAGTGATTCTCTCCCTTAGTTACTAGAGCTACGTAACAAACATTTCAGTCCTATCAGGTATGTTGGAGTAGGTAGAAATCTAAATCAAGCAACAGGGTATCTTGGGAAGTAGTGATTAATCTCTACCTTGGTCCTTGCAAACCACCTTTACTGTACACTTTCCATGTTTCCCCTTCTCTACCTGATTTTTATGAATTGGTAGTTTTCTAGCTCTGCAGAAGCTTGATAATCACCCTTCATTTGAATCAGGTATGTGTGAGTAGGAAAACATCTACCACATGCAAGACAGGGGGGGCCCAAAAACTAACATTTCAAACAGCTGCCATAACTACCATACCAAGGTCGCAATTGCTGCCCCTGTTGGTGGATTTAAGAACGTGTTGATTGTGGTTCAAAATATAGGTAATTTGTATATAAGGATAATACCTGTGCTGTGACCGCTGGTATGCAAGTGGGTCATACGAAGGTCCCC
This sequence comes from Hypomesus nipponensis, assembly GCF_054491055.1. Lineage (NCBI taxonomy): Eukaryota > Metazoa > Chordata > Actinopteri > Osmeriformes > Osmeridae > Hypomesus > Hypomesus nipponensis. Next base: position 12,005 of record NC_140379.1, read on the forward strand.
CTCGGGAACAGGCATGGACAGCAAGTCTCCCAATTTGATGTCTGTAGCCCATATGGGTCCAGCAATCGGAGAGGACAACGTTGATTGCTGACTCCACATGTGGAGGTGGCCCTCAAAGATAATGGAGGGAGAGGCTTGTTTGGTGAGGTCCAAGGTGGTGGGGGTTGTTGGCGTAATAGACAGGGTTTCAAGAAAGTCCTCTGATGATGAGTGAGTAGTAAGGGAACCCGCCATGGGTTTATTTGATGGAAGTATAAGGTCAAAGGTACTCAGTGGCAGAAAGCCAAAAGGCTTGTCAAAATAAGTCCCTTTAGGAAGAGGACAATCGGAGGGTAAGGAAAGATCTTACAAGGGTGTTATTGTAGGAAGACCATGATTGACCAGTGGTGGGTGAAAGATTTCCTTCAAAATAAGAGTCCTTTCAATTTGTGCCCGAGAGGGAATGTCATGATGGTACCAGAGAGGTCCGATGAGGGTCCTATTAGAATGAGAGTGTGGGGGTAACCAAAGATGGGCGGTAGGATTTTCAAAATAAAAGTGCCAATGAAGTGAAAGTATGGTAGGATGATGATCACTGGGGGTGGGGGAAGGCCATGGTTGAGGATGACCAGTGGCAGATGAGCATAAAGCCTTTCCAAATAAAGGTCCTTTAGAATTGCAGGCACAGGAGGAGGTGGACAGAGACGAGGGTTAGCCAAAATAAGTCACCTGTAGGTAGCAAGAAGGTCAGAACCGGATCCTTTAGGATATGCCGTGTTTTAGGGTTAGGCATAGGTCCCAAATGGTTAGGGTTAGAGTCAGAGGGTTGGGTTCTGGTTACAACAGGGTCTAGTACAGGTCCGAAATTCCAACAAGGTTACATTCAGGTGTTGGTCCTGAGTTTAGGTTAAGGGTATAGGTCGAGGCTCAAGGATGTATAGACAGGAGAGATGACAAGGAGGAGTCAAGAAGTGGAAGGGAGAGAAATTACTGTACAGAGCAGACACCCACAGGGCAAAGGACACTGTTACCCACAGGGCTAAGTAAGTCTACCTCCCATCCAAAAGGGTGGTCCAAAAGGATGGGAGAGGAGGGGTATTAAGGGTATTTATTGTTTTAGGTTGAGAATCACAAGCTTCCTCCCAGAGGAGGGGATTGATGGGTGGCTGCGGTGTTATCCTGGCAAGTGAAATTGAAATGGATACGGTCCAGTTCCCCAATCAGGAGAGCCCTGGGATGAGTAAAGTGATGTTTATTACAGAATGATAAATGTACTACAGTGTTGAGCTTAGACCCCATGGGGAATTAGTAATCAAAGGGCGCCAGCCCAACATCCAAAGAAGAATCCCCCACGGAATCCAAACACTGGTGGCGGTGGCTTTAGCCGACAACCCAGCCAAGGAGTCAGAGAACAGAGACAAGGGTTAAGGTGGGGAGGTGGAGGGTGACGCACTTAACAGTATGGACAAACTAAACCGGGAGAGAATTGTATTCAAAGGCATGGGATCATTGTGATAGGCTGACTTGACAGCTTTGATAGACGGGAGCGCTGATCAAACTGAAACCAAGATGACAGCCCGACATAGGAAGAGGAAAAGTAGACCATTCTTAGTGGGGGGAGTAAGTCATGAAACATTAGAGTATGCCCGAAAGCAGGGGTCGGTCTTGCCTATCCGAACATGCGCCAAGCTTCATTTCCCGGAAGAACGCAGCTGCCATCAAGGGTCCCCAAGGCGAGGATAGGGGTTTTTTTGGTAAAGGAAGACAGCAGAAGGAGGGAATTGTGAGACGGAGAATCTTCAGTTCTTCTTTCTGATAAGAGAATCAAGGCAAATCTAAGGTTGGAATTAGAAGGAGCTGTAGGGGTGAGTAGACACCAAAGCCCAGGCAGGTTAGGTGTGGTAGCATCAATGAGGAAACACCCTGTGGGACCACAGTTAAGGTGAGACCCCACAAAAGCACTTTTAAATCTCTCAGCCCGTCTTCAACAATAAGTATAGAGAACTGGTAATCAGTCTAACAGTATCATAACCACCAGGGTTGATATTATCGGTGTCTGGAATCTCAGAGACTGAGGTTATATAAAAGGTTTTGGCCAGAATCGATCCAATTGAGCGCTGGTGGTTAAAGGTCTAAGACCATTGGTCTTCATCTATAATAGATGTCAGTCTGAGTATCGCCACCCTCCAGGGGTTGAGCGATAACTGGTGTCCGGAGACTAAGACTGAGAGGTCAGGGAGATTTGCTTGAAATTATAAAGTCCAAACTAGCGACCGAGGGTTAAAGGTTCCACGTCCCCTTCTTGAAGATCTCAAACCAACAACAAACACCATCCAGGTTGTAGCAGCTGGTGTCCGGAGACTTTAAGGCTTTGTCAATGGTCCATTGGGGGTCTCAGACTAACAAACCCCAGGGTAGGTATATTGTAGTCTGGAGATGTTTAGAGGAACAACCGCTTGCATAGTAGTATACAATATCCCTCTGTCAATATATAGTTAAGTTTGAAGCAACACTACTAGGAGGAAAGGACACTGGTCTCTGGGTATCAATCAGTATTAACACCACCTGGGTTGAAATATTGTTGTCTGGAGACTTGAAGCTTACTAACTGCCAGGTCATAGTCATAAAGATACATGTTGGTCAGGTTCAAGTCCAGTCCAAGTAAAGGAGAATATCAAACATGTACTTAAAGGGTCCTGAATTGTGGAAACGCATCAGTAGTAAACCCAGGGTCATTGGGTGTTTTCAGCCTTATTGTAATTCACTAGACACCCCTCTCCTTGGGCAGGGCCACCAGGGTTGAATCAAGTCCCAGTGACGGCGTCAAGGGGACACGTTGCGAAAATGGGATACTGGGAAATGCGGAACTCAAGATACGGTCCAAAACTTCTTGATTGGGGGGTCAAAATGCAGGTCGTTTGCACAGGGATGGGTAAGGCCCATTCTGTGACCATGGGTATGCAAGTGGGTCATATGAAGGTCCCCCTAGGGTTAGGGTTAGACGGCAAGTCTCCCAATTTGATGTGTTTATCCCCCAGGGGTCCAGCAATCGGGGAGGACAACCTTGATTGGTTGGGTGTACAAGATGACATCAGTTTCATGACCGCCTCCACAGATAAAGATAATGGGCGGGGTTGTTGGTGAGGTCCCAGGTGGTAGGGGGGATAGGGGCTGTTGGAGTAAAGGATGGGGTTTTCGAAATAAGTCCTGAAAAGGGTGAGAAGGCTGATGAGCGAGTAGGAGGGCCCGCCATGGGTTTTATTGAATGGGAGTACAAGGTCTAAGGTACTCGGTGGCGGAAAGCCGAAATAAGTCCCTTTAGGAAGAGGACAATCAGGGTAAGGAAAGATCTTACAAGGGCCTTATTGTAGGAAGACCATGAATGACAGTGGAGGGTGAAAGGAAAGTCCTTCAAAATAAGAGTCCCTTCAAATTGTGCCCGAGAGGGAAAGTCATGATGGTAGCAGAGAGCTCCAATGAGGGTCCTATTAGAATGTGAGGGTAATCAGAGATGCGGTTAGGGTTTTATTGAATGGGAGTATAATGCCAGGGTTAGGGTTTAGAATGTCGGTCAGCTTGAAGTCCAGTCTGGGGGAAGATAAATATGCCAAGTGGATTCTAAATTGAGGAAACACATCAGTAGTGCACCTAGGATCATTGGTTGTTTTGGCCTTCGAAACACTTGACACACTCCCAGGCAGGCCCACCAAATCCCCAAGGGTTGATCAAATCCCCAGTGTGTGATTCCAGTCCAATTGATGAGGTAGAGGTCCTAAAAATGTCCAGTCCATAGTAGAAGAGCCCATTAAGCAGAGAACCACTTGAGAGAAATTAGTAGATCTATGTACTTTGAGGCATGAAGGGACAGAGGCTCGGGTTGGTAAAGAACTGCCAGGGTTGATGTAACAAGAGAAACCAGGTCAAGTAAGGTAGGAATCCTGTCCATACTTGTAGGTAACTAGGTGATTGAGAAAAGTTGTGGCATAAGATTGGTTGGTGCTGCAGGTGTGTGATATGAGGGTAAGACAATGTTGAAGATCAGTGTAATTATGTGAGAGGAGATTGGTGCGATTCAAGAATGAGGGTATTGAATAAGAAAATGGTGAGACATCAGGAGGAATAATATCTTTACAAGGCTGAGCGATTGGTGACCGAGGAGATAAGGGTGAAACACTTGACACTTGGGTGGGGTCAAAGCTGGGGTGACTGGGAATGGAGGGGAATCGAAAAGGAGTTGGTGAGTTCAACTAGAGGGTAGGGATGAGTGGGAAATAAGGTGTGATAAATGGAAGCTAGATATGGGTGGGGTGTTTGTGTAATAGGATATGAGGGCCACTAGATGTGTGTGCATGCGTCGGGGGGGGGGAGTCAAATTGAACTTTATTTTTTTTATATCTTTTTTAGAAATGTTGATTGTGCATTATGAGGGGAGGGAGAGGCCTATTTTTAGGATGAATTGGAGAGTCTAAGGCAGTGGTTCTCAACCCTGAACCTCAGGGATCCCCTGTCCAGCATGTTTTAGATGTTTCCCTGCTCCAACACACCTGATTCAAATGAATGGGTCGTTATGCAGAAGCATGTTAACGACCATTCATTTGAATCAGGTGTGTTGGAGCAGGGAAACATCTAAAACATGCAGGATAAGGGGACCAGGGTTGAGAACCACTGGTCTAAGGTAATGTGGAATAAAATATAAAAAGTTTGTTTGACAATCAGTGTTGAGCTGATAAGCCAAGTTGTGCAATTCTTACCTTGGATCCTGCCCACTGCTCTCACCACACGGAAAATGTTGGGGTAGAATGGATACCCAGTAAGAGGCACAAAATGTGCAAGAGAATGTCCAAGAGAAGAAATTTCTCATGAGGAAGCCGACAAGCGCCAGGAACCAGGGAGGCAAAAGCGTATCCTGGGGTATGGGTTTGATCATACCCCTTGGGTTAAAGGGTAATGATCAGGATCAGTCAAAGGTGTAGTGCAGTGGTGCATGAGTGGGGCGAACCCCCGTAAAAGACTGGGCTGCGATCAAGGTCCTTCGCCCTGGACCACCACATCCTGCGTGCTGTCCCAAATGGGACCCAGGAGGGCCGCATACTTACCGCCCACCCAAACAGACTGCTTGTTAACACCGCAAGGTTACCACAGCCTGCCCGGAGAGAGCCTGAAGAACCACTTGCCCAGACAGACTGCTTGTGATCACAGCCTGCCCAGAGTGGATCAAAGTCTCCTGCCCACCCAGACAAGCTGCCCCTGTCACAGCTTGTCCAGCAGGAGCTAAGGAGAGTTCTGGCGGAAGGGAGGTAAGGCTCCTATCGAGCCTTGGTACTCCCTACAAGCTTCTACCAGCAGCTAGGGCCTAGGTTTGTCGGCGGGTGAGTCCTGGGAATATGTCCCATTGTGCTAAACCACTGGACCCACCAATCTTCTACCGACGATAACTATACCTCGTGAAAACATACTCACCAAAGCCATGGAAAACCCGTTCTGGAACCCCTACGTCAGGAGTCTGCCGAGGTATCCGGATGAGGCCTTGACATGTTTCAGGGAGACCCAATCAACTGAGGTAGCAAACCTTTCAACGGTGAGAGCGGCAAGCGTCGGCGGGTATCAAAAACCCAATTGAGCCTCTGAATAAGAGCATCTGCTAAATTACTAAATGTAAATGTGAGCTTAATAAAACTGGAAAATTCTGGAAAATGTTCGAAGTCCATCAAACAGTCAGCCCCAAAGGATCATGGGAACTCAAAATGATTGAGAAACCAAAGGCAGGAATGGTAGCCCCGAAAAGGGGTATCTGCCTGAGTATTAGTGAAGATTCAATCGATCTGCTTGTCTATAGACACGGCGATTTGTCAACTGGCACCAAAGCGTCAGGGCAGCTCCCCAGAAATGGGGAGGGGCCCCTGTTAAATAAAACTGGTCACCCAACCTGTCAGTCAAAGGGATGTGGCAGTGTAGGAAGGACCCAGGCACCTGAGGGTGTCAGGGCGAGCCCCTTCAGAAATAGGGAGGGGCCCTTGTGAAATAAAATGGTCCAGGGGACATGGCAGTGTAGGAACAAAACCAGGCACCTGAGGGTTAGTGTTAGAAAAATAGATATTAGGACTTAGGAAGGCCCCAAACTTGGCCTGGCCTGTTCATCAGAGTCCCCTCTACGGGCGTGTTTTGGATTGGATTTGGAGATTTTGTGGACCAAATTCGCCCTACCCCTTTGTCAGGCCCATAACTCTGCCTAGGAAGGCCCCAGAGGCCCCAAACTTGGCCTGCCCTGTTCATCAGAGTCCCCTCTACGGGCGTGTTTTGGACTGGATTTGGAGATTTTTTGGACCAAATTCGCCCTGCCCCTTTGTCAGGCTCATAACTCTGCATAGGAAGCCCCCAGAGGCCCCAAACTTGGCCTGGTCTGTTCATCAGAGTCCCCTCTAAGAGCATGTTTTGAATTAGATTTTGAGATTTTGTGGACCAAATTCGCCCTGCCCTTTTGTCGGGCCCATAACTCTGCCTAGGAAGGCCCCAGAGGCCCCAAACTTGGCCTGGCCTGTTCATCAGAGTCCCCTCTACGGGCATGTTTTGGACTTTATTTCGAGATTTTTTGGACCATATTCGCCCTCCCCTTTTGTCGGGCCCATAACTCTGCCTAGGAAGCCCCCAGAAGCCCCAAACTTGGCCTGGCCTGTTCATCAGAGTCCCCTCTACGGGCGTGTTTTGGATTGCATTTGGAGATTTTTTGGACCAAATTCGCCCTCCCCCTTTCTCGGGCCCATAACTCTGCCTAGGAAGGCCCCAGAAGCCCCAAACTTGGCCTGGTCTATTCATCAGAGTCCCCTCTACGGGCGTGTTTTGGATTGGATTTGGAGATTTTTGGGACCAAATTCGCCCTGCCCATTTGTCGGGCTCATAACTCTGCCTAGGAAGCCCCCAGAGGCCCCAAACTTGGCCTGGTCTGTTCATCAGAGTCCCCTTTAAGAACATGTTTTGAATTAGATTTTGAGATTTTGTGGACCAAATTCGCCCTGCCCTTTTGTCGGGCCCATAACTCTGCCTAGGAAGGCCCCAGAGGCCCCAAACTTGGCCTGGCCTGTTCATCAGAGTCCCCTCTAAGGGCATGTTTTGGACTGGATTTAGAGATTTTTTTGGACCAAATTCGCCCTGCCCTTTTGTCGGGCTCATAACTCTGCCTAGGAAGGCCCCAGAGGCCCCAAACTTGGCCTGGCCTGTTCATCAGAGTCCCCTCTGCGGGCGTGTTTTGGATTGGATTTGAGATTTTTTGGACCAAATTCGCCCTCCCCTTTTGTCGGGCTCATAACTCTGTCTAGAAAGCCCCCAGAGGCCCCAAACTTGGCCTGCCCTGTTCATCAGAGTCCCCTCTGCGGGCCTGTTTTGGATTGGATTTGGAGATTTTTTGGACCAAATTCGCCCTGCCCCTTTGTCAGGCTCATAACTCTGCATAGGAAGGCCCCAGAGGCCCCAAACTTGGCCTGCCCGGTTCATCAGAGTCCCCTCTGCGGGCCTGTTTTGGATTGGATTTGGAGATTTTTTGGACCAAATTCGCCCTGCCCCTTTGTCAGGCTCATAACTCTGCATAGGAAGGCCCCAGAGGCCCCAAACTTGGCCTGGCCTGTTCATCAGAGTCCCCTCTACGGGCGTGTTTTGGACTGGATTTGGAGATTTTTTGGACCAAATTCGCCCTGCCCCTTTGTCAGGCTCATAACTCTGCATAGGAAGGCCCCAGAGGCCCCAAACTTGGCCTGCCCTGTTCATCAGAGTCCCCTCTGCGGGCGTGTTTTGGATTGGATTTGGAGATTTTTTGGACCAAATTCGCCCTGCCCCTTTGTCAGGCTCATAACTCTGCATAGGAAGGCCCCAGATGCCCCAAACTTGGCCTGGTCTATTCATCAGAGTCCCCTCTACGGGCGTGTTTTGGATTGGATTTGGAGATTTTTTGGACCAAATTCGCCCTGCCCCTTTGTCAGGCTCATAACTCTGCATAGGAAGGCCCCAGAGGCCCCAAACTTGGCCTGGCCTGTTCATCAGAGTCCCCTCTGCGGGCGTGTTTTGGTTTGGATTTGGAGATTTTTTGGACCAAATTCGCCCTGCCCCTTTGTCAGGCTCATAACTCTGCATAGGAAGGCCCCAGAGGCCCCAAACTTGGCCTGGTCTGTTCATCAGAGTTCCCTCTACGGGTTTGTTTTGGACTGGATTTGGAGATTTTTTTGACCAAATTCGCCCTGCCCTTTTGTCGGGCCCATAACTCTGCCTAGGAAGCCCCCAGAGGCCCCAAACTTGGCCTGGTCTGTTCATCAGAGTCCCCTCTAAGAGCGTGTTTTGGACTGGATTTGGAGATTTTTTGGACCAAATTCGCCCTCCCCTTTTGTCGGGCTCATAACTCTGTCTAGAAAGCCCCCAGAGGCCCCAAACTTGGCCTGGCCTGTTCATCAGAGTCCCCTCTACGGGCGTGTTTTGGACTGGATTTTGAGATTTTTTGGACCAAAGTCGCCCTGCCCCTTTGTCAGGCTCATAACTCTGCATAGGAAGGCCCCAGAGGCCCCAAACTTGGCCTGCCCTAATCATCAGAGTCCCCTCTGCGGGCGTGTTTTGGATTGGATTTGGAGATTTTTTGGACCAAATTCGCCCTCCCCTTTTGTCGGGCTCATAACTCTGCCTAGGAAGGCCAAATTTACCCTGCCCCTTTGTCGGGCTCATAACTCTGCCTAGGAAGGCCCCAGAGGCCCCAAACTTGGCCTGGCCTGTTCATCAGACTCCCCTCTACGGGTGTGTTTTGGATTGAATTTGGAGATTTTTTGGACCAAATTCGCCCTGCCCCTTTGTCAGGCTCATAACTCTGCATAGGAAGGCCCCAGAGGCCCCAAACTTGGCCTGGCCTGTTCATCAGAGTCCCCTCTACGGGCGTGTTTTGGACTGGATTTGGAGATTTTTTGGACCAAATTCGCCCTGCCCCTTTGTCAGGCTCATAACTCTGCATAGGAAGGCCCCAGAGGCCCCAAACTTGGCCTGCCCTAATCATCAGAGTCCCCTCTGCGGGCGTGTTTTGGATTGGATTTGGAGATTTTTTGGACCAAATTCGCCCTCCCCTTTTGTCGGGCTCATAACTCTGCCTAGGAAGGCCAAATTTACCCTGCCCCTTTGTCGGGCTCATAACTCTGCCTAGGAAGGCCCCAGAGGCCCCAAACTTGGCCTGGCCTGTTCATCAGACTCCCCTCTACGGGTGTGTTTTGGATTGAATTTGGAGATTTTTTGGACCAAATTCGCCCTGCCCCTTTGTCAGGCTCATAACTCTGCATAGGAAGGCCCCAGAGGCCCCAAACTTGGCCTGCCCTGTTCATCAGAGTCCCCTCTACGGGCGTGTTTTGGACTGGATTTGGAGATTTTTTGGACCAAATTCGCCCTGCCCCTTTGTCAGGCTCATAACTCTGCATAGGAAGCCCCCAGAGGCCCCAAACTTGGCCTGGTCTGTTCATCAGAGTCCCCTCTAAGAGCATGTTTTGAATTAGATTTTGAGATTTTGTGGACCAAATTCGCCCTGCCCTTTTGTCGGGCCCATAACTCTGCCTAGGAAGGCCCCAGAGGCCCCAAACTTGGCCTGGCCTGTTCATCAGAGTCCCCTCTACGGGCATGTTTTGGACTTTATTTCGAGATTTTTTGGACCATATTCGCCCTCCCCTTTTGTCGGGCCCATAACTCTGCCTAGGAAGCCCCCAGAAGCCCCAAACTTGGCCTGGCCTGTTCATCAGAGTCCCCTCTACGGGCATGTTTTGGACTGGATTTAGAGATTTTTTTGGACCAAATTCGCCCTGCCCTTTTGTCGGGCTCATAACTCTGCCTAGGAAGGCCCCAGAGGCCCCAAACTTGGCCTGGCCTGTTCATCAGAGTCCCCTCTGCGGGCGTGTTTTGGATTGGATTTGAGATTTTTTGGACCAAATTCGCCCTCCCCTTTTGTCGGGCTCATAACTCTGTCTAGAAAGCCCCCAGAGGCCCCAAACTTGGCCTGGCCTGTTCATCAGAGTCCCCTCTACGGGCGTGTATTGGACTGGATTTGGAGATTTTTTGGACCAAATTCGCCCTGCCCCTTTGTCAGGCTCATAACTCTGCATAGGAAGGCCCCAGAGGCCCCAAACTTGGCCTGGCCTGTTCATCAGAGTCCCCTCTACGGGCGTGTTTTGGACTGGATTTGGAGATTTTTTGGACCAAATTCGCCCTGCCCCTTTGTCAGGCTCATAACTCTGCATAGGAAGGCCCCAGAGGCCCCAAACTTGGCCTGCCCTAATCATCAGAGTCCCCTCTGCGGGCGTGTTTTGGATTGGATTTGGAGATTTTTTGGACCAAATTCGCCCTCCCCTTTTGTCGGGCTCATAACTCTGCCTAGGAAGGCCAAATTTACCCTGCCCCTTTGTCGGGCTCATAACTCTGCCTAGGAAGGCCCCAGAGGCCCCAAACTTGGCCTGGCCTGTTCATCAGACTCCCCTCTACGGGTGTGTTTTGGATTGAATTTGGAGATTTTTTGGACCAAATTCGCCCTGCCCCTTTGTCAGGCTCATAACTCTGCATAGGAAGGCCCCAGAGGCCCCAAACTTGGCCTGCCCTGTTCATCAGAGTCCCCTCTACGGGCGTGTTTTGGACTGGATTTGGAGATTTTTTGGACCAAATTCGCCCTGCCCCTTTGTCAGGCTCATAACTCTGCATAGGAAGCCCCCAGAGGCCCCAAACTTGGCCTGGTCTGTTCATCAGAGTCCCCTCTAAGAGCATGTTTTGAATTAGATTTTGAGATTTTGTGGACCAAATTCGCCCTGCCCTTTTGTCGGGCCCATAACTCTGCCTAGGAAGGCCCCAGAGGCCCCAAACTTGGCCTGGCCTGTTCATCAGAGTCCCCTCTAAGGGCATGTTTTGGACTGGATTTAGAGATTTTTTTGGACCAAATTCGCCCTGCCCTTTTGTCGGGCCCATAACTCTGCCTAGGAAGGCCCCAGAGGCCCCAAACTTGGCCTGGCCTGTTCATCAGAGTCCCCTCTGCGGGCGTGTTTTGGATTGGATTTGAGATTTTTTGGACCAAATTCGCCCTCCCCTTTGTCGGGCTCATAACTCTGTCTAGAAAGCCCCCAGAGGCCCCAAACTTGGCCTGGCCTGTTCATCAGAGTGCCCTCTACGGGCGTGTTTTGGATTGGATTTGGAAATTTTTGGGACCAAATTCGCCCTCCCCTTTTGTCGGGCTCATAACTCTGTCTAGAAAGCCCCCAGAGGCCCCAAACTTGGCCTGGCCTGTTCATCAGAGTCCCCTCTGCGTGCGTGTTTTGGATTGGATTTGGAGATTTTTTGGACCAAATTCGCCCTCCCCTTTTGTCGGGCTCATAACTCTGTCTAGAAAGCCCCCAGAGGCCCCAAACTTGGCCTGGCCTGTTCATCAGAGTCCCCTCTACGGGCGTGTTTTGGACTGGATTTGGAGATTTTTTGGACCAAATTCGCCCTGCCCCTTTGTCAGGCTCATAACTCTGCATAGGAAGGCCCCAGAGGCCCCAAACTTGGCCTGCCCTGTTCATCAGAGTCCCCTCTACGGGCGTGTTTTGGACTGGATTTGGAGATTTTTTGGACCAAATTCGCCCTGCCCCTTTGTCAGGCTCATAACTCTGCATAGGAAGCCCCCAGAGGCCCCAAACTTGGCCTGGTCTGTTCATCAGAGTCCCCTCTAAGAGCATGTTTTGAATTAGATTTTGAGATTTTGTGGACCAAATTCGCCCTGCCCTTTTGTCGGGCCCATAACTCTGCCTAGGAAGGCCCCAGAGGCCCCAAACTTGGCCTGGCCTGTTCATCAGAGTCCCCTCTGCGGGCGTGTTTTGGACTGGATTTGGAGATTTTTTGGACCAAATTCGCCCTGCCCCTTTGTCAGGCTCATAACTCTGCATAGGAAGCCCCCAGAGGCCCCAAACTTGGCCTGGTCTGTTCATCAGAGTCCCCTCTAAGAGCATGTTTTGAATTAGATTTTGAGATTTTGTGGACCAAATTCGCCCTGCCCTTTTGTCGGGCCCATAACTCTGCCTAGGAAGGCCCCAGAGGCCCCAAACTTGGCCTGGCCTGTTCATCAGAGTCCCCTCTAAGGGCATGTTTTGGACTGGATTTAGAGATTTTTTTGGACCAAATTCGCCCTGCCCTTTTGTCGGGCCCATAACTCTGCCTAGGAAGGCCCCAGAGGCCCCAAACTTGGCCTGGCCTGTTCATCAGAGTCCCCTCTGCGGGCGTGTTTTGGATTGGATTTGAGATTTTTTGGACCAAATTCGCCCTCCCCTTTGTCGGGCTCATAACTCTGTCTAGAAAGCCCCCAGAGGCCCCAAACTTGGCCTGGCCTGTTCATCAGAGTGCCCTCTACGGGCGTGTTTTGGATTGGATTTGGAAATTTTTGGGACCAAATTCGCCCTCCCCTTTTGTCGGGCTCATAACTCTGTCTAGAAAGCCCCCAGAGGCCCCAAACTTGGCCTGGCCTGTTCATCAGAGTCCCCTCTGCGGGCGTGTTTTGGATTGGATTTGGAGATTTTTTGGACCAAATTCGCCCTCCCCTTTTGTCGGGCTCATAACTCTGTCTAGAAAGCCCCCAGAGGCCCCAAACTTGGCCTGGCCTGTTCATCAGAGTCCCCTCTACGGGCGTGTTTTGGACTGGATTTGGAGATTTTTTGGACCAAATTCGCCCTGCCCCTTTGTCAGGCTCATAACTCTGCATAGGAAGGCCCCAGAGGCCCCAAACTTGGCCTGCCCTGTTCATCAGAGTCCCCTCTACGGGCGTGTTTTGGACTGGATTTGGAGATTTTTTGGACCAAATTCGCCCTGCCCCTTTGTCAGGCTCATAACTCTGCATAGGAAGCCCCCAGAGGCCCCAAACTTGGCCTGGTCTGTTCATCAGAGTCCCCTCTAAGAGCATGTTTTGAATTAGATTTTGAGATTTTGTGGACCAAATTCGCCCTGCCCTTTTGTCGGGCTCATAACTCTGCCTAGGAAGGCCCCAGAGGCCCCAAACTTGGCCTGGCCTGTTCATCAGAGTCCCCTCTGCGGGCGTGTTTTGGATTGGATTTGGAGATTTTTTGGACCAAATTCGCCCTCCCCTTTGTCAGGCTCATAACTCTGCATAGGAAGGCCCCAGAGGCCCCAAACTTGGCCTGCCCTGTTCATCAGAGTCCCCTCTACGGGCGTGTTTTGGACTGGATTTGGAGATTTTTTGGACCAAATTCGCCCTGCCCCTTTGTCAGGCTCATAACTCTGCATAGGAAGGCCCCAGAGGCCCCAAACTTGGCCTGGCCTGTTCATCAGAGTCCCCTCTGCGGGCGTGTTTTGGATTGGATTTGAGATTTTTTGGACCAAATTCGCCCTCCCCTTTTGTCGGGCTCATAACTCTGTCTAGAAAGCCCCCAGAGGCCCCAAACTTGGCCTGGCCTGTTCATCAGAGTGCCCTCTACGGGCGTGTTTTGGATTGGATTTGGAAATTTTTGGGACCAAATTCGCCCTCCCCTTTTGTCGGGCTCATAACTCTGTCTAGAAAGCCCCCAGAGGCCCCAAACTTGGCCTGGCCTGTTCATCAGAGTCCCCTCTGCGGGCGTGTTTTGGATTGGATTTGGAGATTTTTTGGACCAAATTCGCCCTCCCCTTTTGTCGGGCTCATAACTCTGTCTAGAAAGCCCCCAGAGGCCCCAAACTTGGCCTGGCCTGTTCATCAGAGTCCCCTCTACGGGCGTGTTTTGGACTGGATTTGGAGATTTTTTGGACCAAATTCGCCCTGCCCCTTTGTCAGGCTCATAACTCTGCATAGGAAGGCCCCAGAGGCCCCAAACTTGGCCTGCCCTGTTCATCAGAGTCCCCTCTACGGGCGTGTTTTGGACTGGATTTGGAGATTTTTTGGACCAAATTCGCCCTGCCCCTTTGTCAGGCTCATAACTCTGCATAGGAAGCCCCCAGAGGCCCCAAACTTGGCCTGGTCTGTTCATCAGAGTCCCCTCTAAGAGCATGTTTTGAATTAGATTTTGAGATTTTGTGGACCAAATTCGCCCTGCCCTTTTGTCGGGCCCATAACTCTGCCTAGGAAGGCCCCAGAGGCCCCAAACTTGGCCTGGCCTGTTCATCAGAGTCCCCTCTGCGGGCGTGTTTTGGATTGGATTTGGAGATTTTTTGGACCAAATTCGCCCTCCCCTTTGTCAGGCTCATAACTCTGCATAGGAAGGCCCCAGAGGCCCCAAACTTGGCCTGCCCTGTTCATCAGAGTCCCCTCTACGGGCGTGTTTTGGACTGGATTTGGAGATTTTTTGGACCAAATTCGCCCTGCCCCTTTGTCAGGCTCATAACTCTGCATAGGAAGGCCCCAGAGGCCCCAAACTTGGCCTGGCCTGTTCATCAGAGTCCCCTCTACGGGCATGTTTTGGACTTTATTTCGAGATTTTTTGGACCATATTCGCCCTCCCCTTTTGTCGGGCCCATAACTCTGCCTAGGAAGCCCCCAGAAGCCCCAAACTTGGCCTGGCCTGTTCATCAGAGTCCCCTCTACGGGCATGTTTTGGACTGGATTTAGAGATTTTTTTGGACCAAATTCGCCCTGCCCTTTTGTCGGGCTCATAACTCTGCCTAGGAAGGCCCCAGAGGCCCCAAACTTGGCCTGGCCTGTTCATCAGAGTCCCCTCTGCGGGCGTGTTTTGGATTGGATTTGAGATTTTTTGGACCAAATTCGCCCTCCCCTTTTGTCGGGCTCATAACTCTGTCTAGAAAGCCCCCAGAGGCCCCAAACTTGGCCTGGCCTGTTCATCAGAGTCCCCTCTACGGGCGTGTATTGGACTGGATTTGGAGATTTTTTTGACCAAATTCGCCCTGCCCCTTTGTCAGGCTCATAACTCTGCATAGGAAGGCCCCAGAGGCCCCAAACTTGGCCTGGCCTGTTCATCAGAGTCCCCTCTACGGGCGTGTTTTGGACTGGATTTGGAGATTTTTTGGACCAAATTCGCCCTGCCCATTTGTCAGGCTCATAACTCTGCATAGGAAGGCCCCAGAGGCCCCAAACTTGGCCTGGCCTGTTCATCAGAGTCCCCTCTGCGGGCGTGTTTTGGATTGGATTTGGAGATTTTTTGGACCAAATTCGCCCTGCCCCTTTGTCAGGCTCATAACTCTGCATAGGAAGGCCCCAGAGGCCCCAAACTTGGCCTGGTCTGTTCATCAGAGTTCCCTCTACGGGTTTGTTTTGGACTGGATTTGGAGATTTTTTTGACCAAATTCGCCCTGCCCTTTTGTCGGGCCCATAACTCTGCCTAGGAAGCCCCCAGAGGCCCCAAACTTGGCCTGGTCTGTTCATCAGAGTCCCCTCTAAGAGCGTGTTTTGGACTGGATTTGGAGATTTTTTGGACCAAATTCGCCCTCCCCTTTGTCGGGCTCATAACTCTGTCTAGAAAGCCCCCAGAGGCCCCAAACTTGGCCTGGCCTGTTCATCAGAGTCCCCTCTACGGGCGTGTTTTGGACTGGATTTTGAGATTTTTTGGACCAAATTCGCCCTGCCCCTTTGTCAGGCTCATAACTCTGCATAGGAAGGCCCCAGAGGCCCCAAACTTGGCCTGCCCTAATCATCAGAGTCCCCTCTGCGGGCGTGTTTTGGATTGGATTTGGAGATTTTTTGGACCAAATTCGCCCTCCCCTTTTGTCGGGCTCATAACTCTGCCTAGGAAGGCCAAATTTACCCTGCCCCTTTGTCGGGCTCATAACTCTGCCTAGGAAGGCCCCAGAGGCCCCAAACTTGGCCTGGCCTGTTCATCAGACTCCCCTCTACGGGTGTGTTTTGGATTGAATTTGGAGATTTTTTGGACCAAATTCGCCCTGCCCCTTTGTCAGGCTCATAACTCTGCATAGGAAGGCCCCAGAGGCCCCAAACTTGGCCTGCCCTGTTCATCAGAGTCCCCTCTACGGGCGTGTTTTGGACTGGATTTGGAGATTTTTTGGACCAAATTCGCCCTGCCCCTTTGTCAGGCTCATAACTCTGCATAGGAAGCCCCCAGAGGCCCCAAACTTGGCCTGGTCTGTTCATCAGAGTCCCCTCTAAGAGCATGTTTTGAATTAGATTTTGAGATTTTGTGGACCAAATTCGCCCTGCCCTTTTGTCGGGCCCATAACTCTGCCTAGGAAGGCCCCAGAGGCCCCAAACTTGGCCTGGCCTGTTCATCAGAGTCCCCTCTAAGGGCATGTTTTGGACTGGATTTAGAGATTTTTTTGGACCAAATTCGCCCTGCCCTTTTGTCGGGCCCATAACTCTGCCTAGGAAGGCCCCAGAGGCCCCAAACTTGGCCTGGCCTGTTCATCAGAGTCCCCTCTGCGGGCGTGTTTTGGATTGGATTTGAGATTTTTTGGACCAAATTCGCCCTCCCCTTTTGTCGGGCTCATAACTCTGTCTAGAAAGCCCCCAGAGGCCCCAAACTTGGCCTGGCCTGTTCATCAGAGTGCCCTCTGCGGGCGTGTTTTGGATTGGATTTGAGATTTTTTGGACCAAATTCGCCCTCCCCTTTTGTCGGGCTCATAACTCTGTCTAGAAAGCCCCCAGAGGCCCCAAACTTGGCCTGGCCTGTTCATCAGAGTCCCCTCTACGGGCGTGTATTGGACTGGATTTGGAGATTTTTTTGACCAAATTCGCCCTGCCCCTTTGTCAGGCTCATAACTCTGCATAGGAAGGCCCCAGAGGCCCCAAACTTGGCCTGGCCTGTTCATCAGAGTCCCCTCTACGGGCGTGTTTTGGACTGGATTTGGAGATTTTTTGGACCAAATTCGCCCTGCCCATTTGTCAGGCTCATAACTCTGCATAGGAAGGCCCCAGAGGCCCCAAACTTGGCCTGGCCTGTTCATCAGAGTCCCCTCTGCGGGCGTGTTTTGGATTGGATTTGGAGATTTTTTGGACCAAATTCGCCCTGCCCCTTTGTCAGGCTCATAACTCTGCATAGGAAGGCCCCAGAGGCCCCAAACTTGGCCTGGTCTGTTCATCAGAGTTCCCTCTACGGGTTTGTTTTGGACTGGATTTGGAGATTTTTTTGACCAAATTCGCCCTGCCCTTTTGTCGGGCCCATAACTCTGCCTAGGAAGCCCCCAGAGGCCCCAAACTTGGCCTGGTCTGTTCATCAGAGTCCCCTCTAAGAGCGTGTTTTGGACTGGATTTGGAGATTTTTTGGACCAAATTCGCCCTCCCCTTTTGTCGGGCTCATAACTCTGTCTAGAAAGCCCCCAGAGGCCCCAAACTTGGCCTGGCCTGTTCATCAGAGTCCCCTCTACGGGCGTGTTTTGGACTGGATTTTGAGATTTTTTGGACCAAATTCGCCCTGCCCCTTTGTCAGGCTCATAACTCTGCATAGGAAGGCCCCAGAGGCCCCAAACTTGGCCTGCCCTAATCATCAGAGTCCCCTCTGCGGGCGTGTTTTGGATTGGATTTGGAGATTTTTTGGACCAAATTCGCCCTCCCCTTTTGTCGGGCTCATAACTCTGCCTAGGAAGGCCAAATTTACCCTGCCCCTTTGTCGGGCTCATAACTCTGCCTAGGAAGGCCCCAGAGGCCCCAAACTTGGCCTGGCCTGTTCATCAGACTCCCCTCTACGGGTGTGTTTTGGATTGAATTTGGAGATTTTTTGGACCAAATTCGCCCTGCCCCTTTGTCAGGCTCATAACTCTGCATAGGAAGGCCCCAGAGGCCCCAAACTTGGCCTGCCCTGTTCATCAGAGTCCCCTCTACGGGCGTGTTTTGGACTGGATTTGGAGATTTTTTGGACCAAATTCGCCCTGCCCCTTTGTCAGGCTCATAACTCTGCATAGGAAGCCCCCAGAGGCCCCAAACTTGGCCTGGTCTGTTCATCAGAGTCCCCTCTAAGAGCATGTTTTGAATTAGATTTTGAGATTTTGTGGACCAAATTCGCCCTGCCCTTTTGTCGGGCCCATAACTCTGCCTAGGAAGGCCCCAGAGGCCCCAAACTTGGCCTGGCCTGTTCATCAGAGTCCCCTCTAAGGGCATGTTTTGGACTGGATTTAGAGATTTTTTTGGACCAAATTCGCCCTGCCCTTTTGTCGGGCTCATAACTCTGTCTAGAAAGCCCCAGAGGCCCCAAACTTGGCCTGGCCTGTTCATCAGAGTCCCCTCTGCGGGCGTGTTTTGGATTGGATTTGAGATTTTTTGGACCAAATTCGCCCTCCCCTTTTGTCGGGCTCATAACTCTGTCTAGAAAGCCCCCAGAGGCCCCAAACTTGGCCTGGCCTGTTCATCAGAGTGCCCTCTACGGGCGTGTTTTGGATTGGATTTGGAGATTTTTTGGACCAAATTCGCCCTCCCCTTTTGTCGGGCTCATAACTCTGTCTAGAAAGCCCCCAGAGGCCCCAAACTTGGCCTGGCCTGTTCATCAGAGTCCCCTCTGCGGGCGTGTTTTGGATTGGATTTGGAGATTTTTTGGACCAAATTCGCCCTCCCCTTTGTCAGGCTCATAACTCTGCATAGGAAGGCCCCAGAGGCCCCAAACTTGGCCTGCCCTGTTCATCAGAGTCCCCTCTATGGGCGTGTTTTGGACTGGATTTGGAGATTTTTTGGACCAAATTCGCCCTGCCCCTTTGTCAGGCTCATAACTCTGCATAGGAAGGCCCCAGAGGCCCCAAACTTGGCCTGGCCTGTTCATCAGAGTCCCCTCTACGGGCATGTTTTGGACTTTATTTCGAGATTTTTTGGACCATATTCGCCCTCCCCTTTTGTCGGGCTCATAACTCTGTCTAGAAAGCCCCCAGAGGCCCCAAACTTGGCCTGGCCTGTTCATCAGAGTCCCCTCTGCGGGCGTGTTTTGGATTGGATTTGGAGATTTTTTGGACCAAATTCGCCCTCCCCTTTGTCAGGCTCATAACTCTGCATAGGAAGGCCCCAGAGGCCCCAAACTTGGCCTGCCCTGTTCATCAGAGTCCCCTCTACGGGCGTGTTTTGGACTGGATTTGGAGATTTTTTGGACCAAATTCGCCCTGCCCCTTTGTCAGGCTCATAACTCTGCATAGGAAGGCCCCAGAGGCCCCAAACTTGGCCTGGCCTGTTCATCAGAGTCCCCTCTACGGGCATGTTTTGGACTTTATTTCGAGATTTTTTGGACCATATTCGCCCTCCCCTTTTGTCGGGCCCATAACTCTGCCTAGGAAGCCCCCAGAAGCCCCAAACTTGGCCTGGCCTGTTCATCAGAGTCCCCTCTACGGGCATGTTTTGGACTGGATTTAGAGATTTTTTTGGACCAAATTCGCCCTGCCCTTTTGTCGGGCTCATAACTCTGCCTAGGAAGGCCCCAGAGGCCCCAAACTTGGCCTGGCCTGTTCATCAGAGTCCCCTCTGCGGGCGTGTTTTGGATTGGATTTGAGATTTTTTGGACCAAATTCGCCCTCCCCTTTTGTCGGGCTCATAACTCTGTCTAGAAAGCCCCCAGAGGCCCCAAACTTGGCCTGGCCTGTTCATCAGAGTCCCCTCTACGGGCGTGTATTGGACTGGATTTGGAGATTTTTTTGACCAAATTCGCCCTGCCCCTTTGTCAGGCTCATAACTCTGCATAGGAAGGCCCCAGAGGCCCCAAACTTGGCCTGGCCTGTTCATCAGAGTCCCCTCTACGGGCGTGTTTTGGACTGGATTTGGAGATTTTTTGGACCAAATTCGCCCTGCCCCTTTGTCAGGCTCATAACTCTGCATAGGAAGGCCCCAGAGGCCCCAAACTTGGCCTGGCCTGTTCATCAGAGTGCCCTCTACGGGCGTGTTTCGGATTGGATTTGGAAATTTTTGGGACCAAATTCGCCCTCCCCTTTTGTCGGGCTCATAACTCTGTCTAGAAAGCCCCCAGAGGCCCCAAACTTGGCCTGGCCTGTTCATCAGAGTCCCCTCTGCGGGCGTGTTTTTGATTGGATTTGGAGATTTTTTGGACCAAATTCGCCCTCCCCTTTGTCAGGCTCATAACTCTGCATAGGAAGGCCCCAGAGGCCCCAAACTTGGCCTGCCCTGTTCATCAGAGTCCCCTCTACGGGCATGTTTTGGACTGGATTTGGAGATTTTTTGGACCAAATTCGCCCTCCCCCTTTGTCAGGCTCATAACTCTGCATAGGAAGGCCCCAGAGGCCCCAAACTTGGCCTGGCCTGTTCATCAGAGTCCCCTCTACGGGCATGTTTTGGACTTTATTTCGAGATTTTTTGGACCATATTCGCCCTCCCCTTTTGTCGGGCCCATAACTCTGCCTAGGAAGCCCCCAGAAGCCCCAAACTTGGCCTGGCCTGTTCATCAGAGTCCCCTCTACGGGCATGTTTTGGACTGGATTTAGAGATTTTTTTGGACCAAATTCGCCCTGCCCTTTTGTCGGGCTCATAACTCTGCCTAGGAAGGCCCCAGAGGCCCCAAACTTGGCCTGGCCTGTTCATCAGAGTCCCCTCTGCGGGCGTGTTTTGGATTGGATTTGAGATTTTTTGGACCAAATTCGCCCTCCCCTTTTGTCGGGCTCATAACTCTGTCTAGAAAGCCCCCAGAGGCCCCAAACTTGGCCTGGCCTGTTCATCAGAGTCCCCTCTACGGGCGTGTTTTGGACTGGATTTTGAGATTTTTTGGACCAAATTCGCCCTGCCCCTTTGTCAGGCTCATAACTCTGCATAGGAAGGCCCCAGAGGCCCCAAACTTGGCCTGGCCTGTTCATCAGAGTCCCCTCTACGGGCGTGTTTTGGACTGGATTTGGAGATTTTTTGGACCAAATTCGCCCTGCCCATTTGTCAGGCTCATAACTCTGCATAGGAAGGCCCCAGAGGCCCCAAACTTGGCCTGGCCTGTTCATCAGAGTCCCCTCTGCGGGCGTGTTTTGGATTGGATTTGGAGATTTTTTGGACCAAATTCGCCCTGCCCCTTTGTCAGGCTCATAACTCTGCATAGGAAGGCCCCAGAGGCCCCAAACTTGGCCTGGTCTGTTCATCAGAGTTCCCTCTACGGGTTTGTTTTGGACTGGATTTGGAGATTTTTTTGACCAAATTCGCCCTGCCCTTTTGTCGGGCCCATAACTCTGCCTAGGAAGCCCCCAGAGGCCCCAAACTTGGCCTGGTCTGTTCATCAGAGTCCCCTCTAAGAGCGTGTTTTGGACTGGATTTGGAGATTTTTTGGACCAAATTCGCCCTCCCCTTTTGTCGGGCTCATAACTCTGTCTAGAAAGCCCCCAGAGGCCCCAAACTTGGCCTGGCCTGTTCATCAGAGTCCCCTCTACGGGCGTGTTTTGGACTGGATTTGGAGATTTTTTGGACCAAATTCGCCCTGCCCCTTTGTCAGGCTCATAACTCTGCATAGGAAGGCCCCAGAGGCCCCAAACTTGGCCTGCCCTGTTCATCAGAGTCCCCTCTGCGGGCGTGTTTTGGATTGGATTTGGAGATTTTTTGGACCAAATTCGCCCTCCCCTTTTGTCGGGCTCATAACTCTGCCTAGGAAGGCCAAATTTACCCTGCCCCTTTGTCGGGCTCATAACTCTGCCTAGGAAGGCCCCAGAGGCCCCAAACTTGGCTTGGCCTGTTCATCAGACTCCCCTCTACGGGTGTGTTTTGGATTGAATTTGGAGATTTTTTGGACCAAATTCGCCCTGCCCCTTTGTCAGGCTCATAACTCTGCATAGGAAGGCCCCAGAGGCCCCAAACTTGGCCTGCCCTGTTCATCAGAGTCCCCTCTACGGGCGTGTTTTGGACTGGATTTGGAGATTTTTTGGACCAAATTCGCCCTGCCCCTTTGTCAGGCTCATAACTCTGCATAGGAAGCCCCCAGAGGCCCCAAACTTGGCCTGGTCTGTTCATCAGAGTCCCCTCTAAGAGCATGTTTTGAATTAGATTTTGAGATTTTGTGGACCAAATTCGCCCTGCCCTTTTGTCGGGCCCATAACTCTGCCTAGGAAGGCCCCAGAGGCCCCAAACTTGGCCTGGCCTGTTCATCAGAGTCCCCTCTAAGGGCATGTTTTGGACTGGATTTAGAGATTTTTTTGGACCAAATTCGCCCTGCCCTTTTGTCGGGCCCATAACTCTGCCTAGGAAGGCCCCAGAGGCCCCAAACTTGGCCTGGCCTGTTCATCAGAGTCCCCTCTGCGGGCGTGTTTTGGATTGGATTTGAGATTTTTTGGACCAAATTCGCCCTCCCCTTTTGTCGGGCTCATAACTCTGTCTAGAAAACCCCCAGAGGCCCCAAACTTGGCCTGGCCTGTTCATCAGAGTGCCCTCTACGGGCGTGTTTTGGATTGGATTTGGAAATTTTTGGGACCATATTCGCCCTCCCCTTTTGTCGGGCTCATAACTCTGGCTAGGAAGTCCTCAGAGGTCCCAAACTTGGCCTGGCCTGTTCATCAGAGTGCCCTCTACGGGCGTGTTTCGGATTGGATTTGGAAATTTTTGGGACCAAATTCGCCCTCCCCTTTTGTCGGGCTCATAACTCTGTCTAGAAAGCCCCCAGAGGCCCCAAACTTGGCCTGGCCTGTTCATCAGAGTCCCCTCTGCGGGCGTGTTTTGGATTGGATTTGGAGATTTTTTGGACCAAATTCGCCCTCCCCTTTTGTCGGGCTCATAACTCTGTCTAGAAAGCCCCCAGAGGCCCCAAACTTGGCCTGGCCTGTTCATCAGAGTCCCCTCTACGGGCGTGTTTTGGACTGGATTTGGAGATTTTTTGGACCAAATTCGCCCTGCCCCTTTGTCAGGCTCATAACTCTGCATAGGAAGGCCCCAGAGGCCCCAAACTTGGCCTGGCCTGTTCATCAGAGTCCCCTCTACGGGCATGTTTTGGACTTTATTTCGAGATTTTTTGGACCATATTCGCCCTCCCCTTTTGTCGGGCTCATAACTCTGGCTAGGAAGTCCTCAGAGGTCCCAAACTTGGCCTGGCCTGTTCATCAGAGTGCCCTCTACGGGCGTGTTTCGGATTGGATTTGGAGATTTTTGGGACCAAATTCGCCCTCCCCTTTTGTCGGGCTCATAACTCTGTCTAGAAAGCCCCCAGAGGCCCCAAACTTGGCCTGGCCTGTTCATCAGAGTCCCCTCTGCGGGCGTGTTTTGGATTGGATTTGAGATTTTTTGGACCAAATTCGCCCTCCCCTTTTGTCGGGCTCATAACTCTGTCTAGAAAGCCCCCAGAGGCCCCAAACTTGGCCTGGCCTGTTCATCAGAGTCCCCTCTACGGGCGTGTATTGGACTGGATTTGGAGATTTTTTGGACCAAATTCGCCCTGCCCCTTTGTCAGGCTCATAACTCTGCATAGGAAGGCCCCAGAGGCCCCAAACTTGGCCTGGCCTGTTCATCAGAGTCCCCTCTACGGGCGTGTTTTGGACTGGATTTGGAGATTTTTTGGACCAAATTCGCCCTGCCCATTTGTCAGGCTCATAACTCTGCATAGGAAGGCCCCAGAGGCCCCAAACTTGGCCTGGCCTGTTCATCAGAGTCCCCTCTACGGGCGTGTTTTGGACTGGATTTGGAGATTTTTTGGACCAAATTCGCCCTGCCCCTTTGTCAGGCTCATAACTCTGCATAGGAAGCCCCCAGAGGCCCCAAACTTGGCCTGGCCTGTTCATCAGAGTGCCCTCTACGGGCGTGTTTTGGATTGGATTTGGAAATTTTTGGGACCATATTCGCCCTCCCCTTTTGTCGGGCTCATAACTCTGGCTAGGAAGTCCTCAGAGGTCCCAAACTTGGCCTGGCCTGTTCATCAGAGTGCCCTCTACGGGCGTGTTTCGGATTGGATTTGGAAATTTTTGGGACCAAATTCGCCCTCCCCTTTTGTCGGGCTCATAACTCTGTCTAGAAAGCCCCCAGAGGCCCCAAACTTGGCCTGGCCTGTTCATCAAAGTCCCCTCTGCGGGCGTGTTTTGGATTGGATTTGGAGATTTTTTGGACCAAATTCGCCCTCCCCTTTTGTCGGGCTCATAACTCTGTCTAGAAAGCCCCCAGAGGCCCCAAACTTGGCCTGGCCTGTTCATCAGAGTCCCCTCTACGGGCGTGTTTTGGACTGGATTTGGAGATTTTTTGGACCAAATTCGCCCTGCCCCTTTGTCAGGCTCATAACTCTGCATAGGAAGGCCCCAGAGGCCCCAAACTTGGCCTGGCCTGTTCATCAGAGTCCCCTCTACGGGCATGTTTTGGACTTTATTTCGAGATTTTTTGGACCATATTCGCCCTCCCCTTTTGTCGGGCTCATAACTCTGGCTAGGAAGTCCTCAGAGGTCCCAAACTTGGCCTGGCCTGTTCATCAGAGTGCCCTCTACGGGCGTGTTTCGGATTGGATTTGGAGATTTTTGGGACCAAATTCGCCCTCCCCTTTTGTCGGGCTCATAACTCTGTCTAGAAAGCCCCCAGAGGCCCCAAACTTGGCCTGGCCTGTTCATCAGAGTCCCCTCTGCGGGCGTGTTTTGGATTGGATTTGAGATTTTTTGGACCAAATTCGCCCTCCCCTTTTGTCGGGCTCATAACTCTGTCTAGAAAGCCCCCAGAGGCCCCAAACTTGGCCTGGCCTGTTCAT
The DNA here is from genome assembly GCF_054491055.1 of Hypomesus nipponensis. NCBI lineage: Eukaryota > Metazoa > Chordata > Actinopteri > Osmeriformes > Osmeridae > Hypomesus > Hypomesus nipponensis. The sequence continues at coordinate 36,493 of NC_140379.1, forward strand.
CAGAGTCCCCTCTACGGGCGTGTATTGGACTGGATTTGGAGATTTTTTGGACCAAATTCGCCCTGCCCCTTTGTCAGGCTCATAACTCTGCATAGGAAGGCCCAGAGGCCCCAAACTTGGCCTGCCCTGTTCATCAGAGTCCCCTCTACGGGCGTGTTTTGGACTGGATTTGGAGATTTTTTGGACCAAATTCGCCCTGCCCATTTGTCAGGCTCATAACTCTGCATAGGAAGGCCCCAGAGGCCCCAAACTTGGCCTGCCCTGTTCATCAGAGTCCCCTCTAAGGGGGTGTTTTGGACTGGATTTGGAGATTTTTTGGACCAAATTCGCCCTGCCCCTTTGTCAGGCTCATAACTCTGCATAGGAAGGCCCCAGAGGCCCCAAACTTGGCCTGGCCTGTTCATCAGAGTCCCCTCTACGGGCATGTTTTGGACTTTATTTCGAGATTTTTTGGACCATATTCGCCCTCCCCTTTTGTCGGGCTCATAACTCTGGCTAGGAAGTCCTCAGAGGTCCCAAACTTGGCCTGGCCTGTTCATCAAGGTCCCCTCTAGGGGCGTGTTTCGGATTGGATTTGGAGATTTTTGGGACCAAATTCGCCCTCCCCTTTTGTCGGGCTCATAACTCTGTCTAGAAAGCCCCCAGAGGCCCCAAACTTGGCCTGGCCTGTTCATCAGAGTCCCCTCTGCGGGCGTGTTTTGGATTGGATTTGAGATTTTTTGGACCAAATTCGCCCTCCCCTTTTGTCGGGCTCATAACTCTGTCTAGAAAGCCCCCAGAGGCCCCAAACTTGGCCTGGCCTGTTCATCAGAGTCCCCTCTACGGGCGTGTATTGGACTGGATTTGGAGATTTTTTGGACCAAATTCGCCCTGCCCCTTTGTCAGGCTCATAACTCTGCATAGGAAGGCCCCAGAGGCCCCAAACTTGGCCTGGCCTGTTCATCAGAGTCCCCTCTACGGGCGTGTTTTGGACTGGATTTGGAGATTTTTGGGACCAAATTCGCCCTGCCCATTTGTCAGGCTCATAACTCTGCATAGGAAGGCCCCAGAGGCCCCAAACTTGGCCTGGCCTGTTCATCAGAGTCCCCTCTGCGGGCGTGTTTTGGATTGGATTTGGAGATTTTTTGGACCAAATTCGCCCTGCCCCTTTGTCAGGCTCATAACTCTGCATAGGAAGGCCCCAGAGGCCCCAAACTTGGCCTGGTCTGTTCATCAGAGTTCCCTCTACGGGTTTGTTTTGGACTGGATTTGGAGATTTTTTTGACCAAATTCGCCCTGCCCTTTTGTTGGGCCCATAACTCTGCCTAGGAAGGCCCCAGAGGCCCCAAACTTGGCCTGGCCTGTTCATCAGACTCCCCTCTACGGGTGTGTTTTGGATTGAATTTGGAGATTTTTTGGACCAAATTCGCCCTGCCCCTTTGTCAGGCTCATAACTCTGCATAGGAAGGCCCCAGAGGCCCCAAACTTGGCCTGCCCTGTTCATCAGAGTCCCCTCTACGGGCGTGTTTTGGACTGGATTTGGAGATTTTTTGGACCAAATTCGCCCTGCCCCTTTGTCAGGCTCATAACTCTGCATAGGAAGCCCCCAGAGGCCCCAAACTTGGCCTGGTCTGTTCATCAGAGTCCCCTCTAAGAGCATGTTTTGAATTAGATTTTGAGATTTTGTGGACCAAATTCGCCCTGCCCTTTTGTCGGGCCCATAACTCTGCCTAGGAAGGCCCCAGAGGCCCCAAACTTGGCCTGGCCTGTTCATCAGAGTCCCCTCTAAGGGCATGTTTTGGACTGGATTTAGAGATTTTTTTGGACCAAATTCGCCCTGCCCTTTTGTCGGGCCAATAACTCTGCCTAGGAAGGCCCCAGAGGCCCCAAACTTGGCCTGGCCTGTTCATCAGAGTCCCCTCTGCGGGCGTGTTTTGGATTGGATTTGAGATTTTTTGGACCAAATTCGCCCTCCCCTTTTGTCGGGCTCATAACTCTGTCTAGAAAGCCCCCAGAGGCCCCAAACTTGGCCTGGCCTGTTCATCAGAGTGCCCTCTACGGGCGTGTTTTGGATTGGATTTGGAAATTTTTGGGACCATATTCGCCCTCCCCTTTTGTCGGGCTCATAACTCTGGCTAGGAAGTCCTCAGAGGTCCCAAACTTGGCCTGGCCTGTTCATCAGAGTGCCCTCTACGGGCGTGTTTCGGATTGGATTTGGAGATTTTTGGGACCAAATTCGCCCTCCCCTTTTGTCGGGCTCATAACTCTGTCTAGAAAGCCCCCAGAGGCCCCAAACTTGGCCTGGCCTGTTCATCAGAGTCCCCTCTGCGGGCGTGTTTTGGATTGGATTTGAGATTTTTTGGACCAAATTCGCCCTCCCCTTTTGTCGGGCTCATAACTCTGTCTAGAAAGCCCCCAGAGGCCCCAAACTTGGCCTGGCCTGTTCATCAGAGTCCCCTCTACGGGCGTGTATTGGACTGGATTTGGAGATTTTTTGGACCAAATTCGCCCTGCCCCTTTGTCAGGCTCATAACTCTGCATAGGAAGGCCCCAGAGGCCCCAAACTTGGCCTGGCCTGTTCATCAGAGTCCCCTCTACGGGCGTGTTTTGGACTGGATTTGGAGATTTTTTGGACCAAATTCGCCCTGCCCATTTGTCAGGCTCATAACTCTGCATAGGAAGGCCCCAGAGGCCCCAAACTTGGCCTGGCCTGTTCATCAGAGTCCCCTCTGCGGGCGTGTTTTGGATTGGATTTGGAGATTTTTTGGACCAAATTCGCCCTGCCCCTTTGTCAGGCTCATAACTCTGCATAGGAAGGCCCCAGAGGCCCCAAACTTGGCCTGGTCTGTTCATCAGAGTTCCCTCTACGGGTTTGTTTTGGACTGGATTTGGAGATTTTTTTGACCAAATTCGCCCTGCCCTTTTGTTGGGCCCATAACTCTGCCTAGGAAGCCCCCAGAGGCCCCAAACTTGGCCTGGTCTGTTCATCAGAGTCCCCTCTAAGAGCGTGTTTTGGACTGGATTTGGAGATTTTTTGGACCAAATTCGCCCTCCCCTTTTGTCGGGCTCATAACTCTGTCTAGAAAGCCCCCAGAGGCCCCAAACTTGGCCTGGCCTGTTCATCAGAGTCCCCTCTACGGGCGTGTTTTGGACTGGATTTGGAGATTTTTTGGACCAAATTCGCCCTGCCCCTTTGTCAGGCTCATAACTCTGCATAGGAAGGCCCCAGAGGCCCCAAACTTGGCCTGCCCTGTTCATCAGAGTCCCCTCTGCGGGCGTGTTTTGGATTGGATTTGGAGATTTTTTGGACCAAATTCGCCCTCCCCTTTTGTCGGGCTCATAACTCTGCCTAGGAAGGCCAAATTTACCCTGCCCCTTTGTCGGGCTCATAACTCTGCCTAGGAAGGCCCCAGAGGCCCCAAACTTGGCCTGGCCTGTTCATCAGACTCCCCTCTACGGGTGTGTTTTGGATTGAATTTGGAGATTTTTTGGACCAAATTCGCCCTGCCCCTTTGTCAGGCTCATAACTCTGCATAGGAAGGCCCCAGAGGCCCCAAACTTGGCCTGCCCTGTTCATCAGAGTCCCCTCTACGGGCGTGTTTTGGACTGGATTTGGAGATTTTTTGGACCAAATTCGCCCTGCCCCTTTGTCAGGCTCATAACTCTGCATAGGAAGCCCCCAGAGGCCCCAAACTTGGCCTGGTCTGTTCATCAGAGTCCCCTCTAAGAGCATGTTTTGAATTAGATTTTGAGATTTTGTGGACCAAATTCGCCCTGCCCTTTTGTCGGGCCCATAACTCTGCCTAGGAAGGCCCCAGAGGCCCCAAACTTGGCCTGGCCTGTTCATCAGAGTCCCCTCTAAGGGCATGTTTTGGACTGGATTTAGAGATTTTTTTGGACCAAATTCGCCCTGCCCTTTTGTCGGGCCCATAACTCTGCCTAGGAAGGCCCCAGAGGCCCCAAACTTGGCCTGGCCTGTTCATCAGAGTCCCCTCTGCGGGCGTGTTTTGGATTGGATTTGAGATTTTTTGGACCAAATTCGCCCTCCCCTTTTGTCGGGCTCATAACTCTGTCTAGAAAGCCCCCAGAGGCCCCAAACTTGGCCTGGCCTGTTCATCAGAGTGCCCTCTACGGGCGTGTTTTGGATTGGATTTGGAAATTTTTGGGACCAAATTCGCCCTCCCCTTTTGTCGGGCTCATAACTCTGTCTAGAAAGCCCCCAGAGGCCCCAAACTTGGCCTGGCCTGTTCATCAGAGTCCCCTCTACGGGCGTGTTTTGGATTGGATTTGGAGATTTTTTGGACCAAATTCGCCCTCCCCTTTTTTCGGGCTCATAACTCTGTCTAGAAAGCCCCCAGAGGCCCCAAACTTGGCCTGGCCTGTTCATCAGAGTCCCCTCTACGGGCATGTTTTGGACTTTATTTCGAGATTTTTTGGACCATATTCGCCCTCCCCTTTTGTCGGGCTCATAACTCTGCATAGGAAGGCCCCAGAGGCCCCAAACTTGGCCTGGCCTGTTCATCAGAGTCCCCTCTACGGGCATGTTTTGGACTTTATTTCGAGATTTTTTGGACCATATTCGCCCTCCCCTTTTGTCGGGCTCATAACTCTGTCTAGAAAGCCCCCAGAGGCCCCAAACTTGGCCTGGCCTGTTCATCAGAGTCCCCTCTACGGGCGTGTTTTGGACTGGATTTGGAGATTTTTTGGACCAAATTCGCCCTGCCCCTTTGTCAGGCTCATAACTCTGCATAGGAAGGCCCCAGAGGCCCCAAACTTGGCCTGCCCTGTTCATCAGAGTCCCCTCTGCGGGCGTGTTTTGGATTGGATTTGGAGATTTTTTGGACCAAATTCGCCCTCCCCTTTTGTCGGGCTCATAACTCTGCCTAGGAAGGCCAAATTTACCCTGCCCCTTTGTCGGGCTCATAACTCTGCCTAGGAAGGCCCCAGAGGCCCCAAACTTGGCCTGGCCTGTTCATCAGACTCCCCTCTACGGGTGTGTTTTGGATTGAATTTGGAGATTTTTTGGACCAAATTCGCCCTGCCCCTTTGTCAGGCTCATAACTCTGCATAGGAAGGCCCCAGAGGCCCCAAACTTGGCCTGCCTTGTTCATCAGAGTCCCCTCTACGGGCGTGTTTTGGACTGGATTTGGAGATTTTTTGGACCAAATTCGCCCTGCCCCTTTGTCAGGCTCATAACTCTGCATAGGAAGGCCCCAGAGGCCCCAAACTTGGCCTGGCCTGTTCATCAGAGTCCCCTCTACGGGCGTGTTTTGGACTGGATTTGGAGATTTTTTGGACCAAATTCGCCCTGCCCATTTGTCGGGCTCATAACTCTGCATAGGAAGGCCCCAGAGGCCCCAAACTTGGCCTGGCCTGTTCATCAGAGTCCCCTCTGCGGGCGTGTTTTGGATTGGATTTGGAGATTTTTTGGACCAAATTCGCCCTGCCCCTTTGTCAGGCTCATAACTCTGCATAGGAAGGCCCCAGAGGCCCCAAACTTGGCCTGGTCTGTTCATCAGAGTTCCCTCTACGGGTTTGTTTTGGACTGGATTTGGAGATTTTTTTGACCAAATTCGCCCTGCCCTTTTGTCGGGCCCATAACTCTGCCTAGGAAGCCCCCAGAGGCCCCAAACTTGGCCTGGTCTGTTCATCAGAGTCCCCTCTAAGAGCGTGTTTTGGACTGGATTTTGAGATTTTTTGGACCAAATTCGCCCTCCCCTTTTGTCGGGCTCATAACTCTGTCTAGAAAGCCCCCAGAGGCCCCAAACTTGGCCTGGTCTGTTCATCAGAGTCCCCTCTAAGAGCATGTTTTGAATTAGATTTTGAGATTTTGTGGACCAAATTCGCCCTGCCCTTTTGTCGGGCCCATAACTCTGCCTAGGAAGGCCCCAGAGGCCCCAAACTTGGCCTGGCCTGTTCATCAGAGTCCCCTCTAAGGGCATGTTTTGGACTGGATTTAGAGATTTTTTTGGACCAAATTCGCCCTGCCCTTTTGTCGGGCCCATAACTCTGCCTAGGAAGGCCCCAGAGGCCCCAAACTTGGCCTGGCCTGTTCATCAGAGTCCCCTCTGCGGGCGTGTTTTGGATTGGATTTGAGATTTTTTGGACCAAATTCGCCCTCCCCTTTTGTCGGGCTCATAACTCTGTCTAGAAAGCCCCCAGAGGCCCCAAACTTGGCCTGGCCTGTTCATCAGAGTGCCCTCTACGGGCGTGTTTTGGATTGGATTTGGAAATTTTTGGGACCAAATTCGCCCTCCCCTTTTGTCGGGCTCATAACTCTGTCTAGAAAGCCCCCAGAGGCCCCAAACTTGGCCTGGCCTGTTCATCAGAGTCCCCTCTACGGGCGTGTTTTGGATTGGATTTGGAGATTTTTTGGACCAAATTCGCCCTCCCCTTTTGTCGGGCTCATAACTCTGTCTAGAAAGCCCCCAGAGGCCCCAAACTTGGCCTGGCCTGTTCATCAGAGTCCCCTCTACGGGCATGTTTTGGACTTTATTTCGAGATTTTTTGGACCATATTCGCCCTCCCCTTTGTCGGGCTCATAACTCTGCATAGGAAGGCCCCAGAGGCCCCAAACTTGGCCTGGCCTGTTCATCAGAGTCCCCTCTACGGGCATGTTTTGGACTTTATTTCGAGATTTTTTGGACCATATTCGCCCTCCCCTTTTGTCGGGCTCATAACTCTGTCTAGAAAGCCCCCAGAGGCCCCAAACTTGGCCTGGCCTGTTCATCAGAGTCCCCTCTACGGGCGTGTTTTGGACTGGATTTGGAGATTTTTTTGACCAAATTCGCCCTGCCCCTTTGTCAGGCTCATAACTCTGCATAGGAAGGCCCCAGAGGCCCCAAACTTGGCCTGCCCTGTTCATCAGAGTCCCCTCTGCGGGCGTGTTTTGGATTGGATTTGGAGATTTTTTGGACCAAATTCGCCCTCCCCTTTTGTCGGGCTCATAACTCTGCCTAGGAAGGCCAAATTTACCCTGCCCCTTTGTCGGGCTCATAACTCTGCCTAGGAAGGCCCCAGAGGCCCCAAACTTGGCCTGGCCTGTTCATCAGACTCCCCTCTACGGGTGTGTTTTGGATTGAATTTGGAGATTTTTTGGACCAAATTCGCCCTGCCCCTTTGTCAGGCTCATAACTCTGCATAGGAAGGCCCCAGAGGCCCCAAACTTGGCCTGCCTTGTTCATCAGAGTCCCCTCTACGGGCGTGTTTTGGACTGGATTTGGAGATTTTTTGGACCAAATTCGCCCTGCCCCTTTGTCAGGCTCATAACTCTGCATAGGAAGCCCCCAGAGGCCCCAAACTTGGCCTGGTCTGTTCATCAGAGTCCCCTCTAAGAGCATGTTTTGAATTAGATTTTGAGATTTTGTGGACCAAATTCGCCCTGCCCTTTTGTCGGGCCCATAACTCTGCCTAGGAAGGCCCCAGAGGCCCCAAACTTGGCCTGGCCTGTTCATCAGAGTCCCCTCTAAGGGCATGTTTTGGACTGGATTTAGAGATTTTTTTGGACCAAATTCGCCCTGCCCTTTTGTCGGGCCCATAACTCTGCCTAGGAAGGCCCCAGAGGCCCCAAACTTGGCCTGGCCTGTTCATCAGAGTCCCCTCTGCGGGCGTGTTTTGGATTGGATTTGAGATTTTTTGGACCAAATTCGCCCTCCCCTTTTGTCGGGCTCATAACTCTGTCTAGAAAGCCCCCAGAGGCCCCAAACTTGGCCTGGCCTGTTCATCAGAGTGCCCTCTACGGGCGTGTTTTGGATTGGATTTGGAAATTTTTGGGACCATATTCGCCCTCCCCTTTTGTCGGGCTCATAACTCTGGCTAGGAAGTCCTCAGAGGTCCCAAACTTGGCCTGGCCTGTTCATCAGAGTGCCCTCTACGGGCGTGTTTCGGATTGGATTAGGAAATTTTTGGGACCAAATTCGCCCTCCCCTTTTGTCAGGCTCATAACTCTGTCTAGAAAGCCCCCAGAGGCCCCAAACTTGGCCTGGTCTGTTCATCAGAGTTCCCTCTACGGGTTTGTTTTGGACTGGATTTGGAGATTTTTTTGACCAAATTCGCCCTGCCCTTTTGTCGGGCCCATAACTCTGCCTAGGAAGCCCCCAGAGGCCCCAAACTTGGCCTGGTCTGTTCATCAGAGTCCCCTCTAAGAGCGTGTTTTGGACTGGATTTGGAGATTTTTTGGACCAAATTCGCCCTGCCCCTTTGTCAGGCTCATAACTCTGCATAGGAAGCCCCCAGAGGCCCCAAACTTGGCCTGGTCTGTTCATCAGAGTCCCCTCTAAGAGCATGTTTTGAATTAGATTTTGAGATTTTGTGGACCAAATTCGCCCTGCCCTTTTGTCGGGCTCATAACTCTGTCTAGAAAGCCCCCAGAGGCCCCAAACTTGGCCTGGCCTGTTCATCAGAGTCCCCTCTACGGGCATGTTTTGGACTTTATTTCGAGATTTTTTGGACCATATTCGCCCTCCCCTTTTGTCGGGCTCATAACTCTGCATAGGAAGGCCCCAGAGGCCCCAAACTTGGCCTGGCCTGTTCATCAGAGTCCCCTCTACGGGCATGTTTTGGACTGGATTTGGAGATTTTTTGGACCAAATTCGCCCTGCCCCTTTGTCAGGCTCATAACTCTGCATAGGAAGGCCCCAGAGGCCCCAAACTTGGCCTGCCCTGTTCATCAGAGTCCCCTCTGCGGGCGTGTTTTGGATTGGATTTGGAGATTTTTTGGACCAAATTCGCCCTCCCCTTTTGTCGGGCTCATAACTCTGCCTAGGAAGGCCAAATTTACCCTGCCCCTTTGTCGGGCTCATAACTCTGCCTAGGAAGGCCCCAGAGGCCCCAAACTTGGCCTGGCCTGTTCATCAGACTCCCCTCTACGGGTGTGTTTTGGATTGAATTTGGAGATTTTTTGGACCAAATTCGCCCTGCCCCTTTGTCAGGCTCATAACTCTGCATAGGAAGGCCCCAGAGGCCCCAAACTTGGCCTGCCCTGTTCATCAGAGTCCCCTCTACGGGCGTGTTTTGGACTGGATTTGGAGATTTTTTGGACCAAATTCGCCCTGCCCCTTTGTCAGGCTCATAACTCTGCATAGGAAGCCCCCAGAGGCCCCAAACTTGGCCTGGTCTGTTCATCAGAGTCCCCTCTGCGGGCGTGTTTTGGATTGGATTTGAGATTTTTTGGACCAAATTCGCCCTCCCCTTTTGTCGGGCTCATAACTCTGTCTAGAAAGCCCCCAGAGGCCCCAAACTTGGCCTGGCCTGTTCATCAGAGTGCCCTCTACGGGCGTGTTTTGGATTGGATTTGGAAATTTTTGGGACCATATTCGCCCTCCCCTTTTGTCGGGCTCATAACTCTGGCTAGGAAGTCCTCAGAGGTCCCAAACTTGGCCTGGCCTGTTCATCAGAGTGCCCTCTACGGGCGTGTTTCGGATTGGATTTGGAAATTTTTGGGACCAAATTCGCCCTCCCCTTTTGTCGGGCTCATAACTCTGTCTAGAAAGCCCCCAGAGGCCCCAAACTTGGCCTGGCCTGTTCATCAGAGTGCCCTCTACGGGCGTGTTTTGGATTGGATTTGGAGATTTTTTGGACCAAATTCGCCCTGCCCCTTTGTCAGGCTCATAACTCTGCCTAGGAAGGCCAAATTTACCCTGCCCCTTTGTCGGGCTCATAACTCTGCCTAGGAAGGCCCCAGAGGCCCCAAACTTGGCCTGGCCTGTTCATCAGAGTCCCCTCTACGGGCGTGTTTTGGACTGGATTTGGAGATTTTTTGGACCAAATTCGCCCTGCCCCTTTGTCAGGCTCATAACTCTGCATAGGAAGCCCCCAGAGGCCCCAAACTTGGCCTGGTCTGTTCATCAGAGTCCCCTCTAAGAGCATGTTTTGAATTAGATTTTGAGATTTTGTGGACCAAATTCGCCCTGCCCTTTTGTCGGGCCCATAACTCTGCCTAGGAAGGCCCCAGAGGCCCCAAACTTGGCCTGGCCTGTTCATCAGAGTCCCCTCTGCGGGCGTGTTTTGGATTGGATTTGAGATTTTTTGGACCAAATTCGCCCTCCCCTTTTGTCGGGCTCATAACTCTGTCTAGAAAGCCCCCAGAGGCCCCAAACTTGGCCTGGCCTGTTCATCAGAGTGCCCTCTACGGGCGTGTTTTGGATTGGATTTGGAAATTTTTGGGACCATATTCGCCCTCCCCTTTTGTCGGGCTCATAACTCTGGCTAGGAAGTCCTCAGAGGTCCCAAACTTGGCCTGGCCTGTTCATCAGAGTGCCCTCTACGGGCGTGTTTCGGATTGGATTTGGAAATTTTTGGGACCAAATTCGCCCTCCCCTTTTGTCGGGCTCATAACTCTGTCTAGAAAGCCCCCAGAGGCCCCAAACTTGGCCTGGCCTGTTCATCAGAGTCCCCTCTGCGGGCGTGTTTTGGATTGGATTTTGAGATTTTTTGGACCAAATTCGCCCTCCCCTTTTGTCGGGCTCATAACTCTGTCTAGAAAGCCCCCAGAGGCCCCAAACTTGGCCTGGCCTGTTCATCAGAGTCCCCTCTACGGGCGTGTTTTGGACTGGATTTGGAGATTTTTTGGACCAAATTCGCCCTGCCCCTTTGTCAGGCTCATAACTCTGCATAGGAAGGCCCCAGAGGCCCCAAACTTGGCCTGGCCTGTTCATCAGAGTCCCCTCTACGGGCATGTTTTGGACTTTATTTCGAGATTTTTTGGACCATATTCGCCCTCCCCTTTTGTCGGGCTCATAACTCTGGCTAGGAAGTCCTCAGAGGTCCCAAACTTGGCCTGGCCTGTTCATCAGAGTGCCCTCTACGGGCGTGTTTCGGATTGGATTTGGAGATTTTTGGGACCAAATTCGCCCTCCCCTTTTGTCGGGCTCATAACTCTGTCTAGAAAGCCCCCAGAGGCCCCAAACTTGGCCTGGCCTGTTCATCAGAGTCCCCTCTGCGGGCGTGTTTTGGATTGGATTTGAGATTTTTTGGACCAAATTCGCCCTCCCCTTTTGTCGGGCTCATAACTCTGTCTAGAAAGCCCCCAGAGGCCCCAAACTTGGCCTGGCCTGTTCATCAGAGTCCCCTCTACGGGCGTGTATTGGACTGGATTTGGAGATTTTTTGGACCAAATTCGCCCTGCCCCTTTGTCAGGCTCATAACTCTGCATAGGAAGGCCCCAGAGGCCCCAAACTTGGCCTGGCCTGTTCATCAGAGTCCCCTCTACGGGCGTGTTTTGGACTGGATTTGGAGATTTTTTGGACCAAATTCGCCCTGCCCATTTGTCAGGCTCATAACTCTGCATAGGAAGGCCCCAGAGGCCCCAAACTTGGCCTGGCCTGTTCATCAGAGTCCCCTCTGCGGGCGTGTTTTGGATTGGATTTGGAGATTTTTTGGACCAAATTCGCCCTGCCCCTTTGTCAGGCTCATAACTCTGCATAGGAAGGCCCCAGAGGCCCCAAACTTGGCCTGGTCTGTTCATCAGAGTCCCCTCTAAGAGCATGTTTTGAATTAGATTTTGAGATTTTGTGGACCAAATTCGCCCTGCCCTTTTGTCGGGCCCATAACTCTGCCTAGGAAGGCCCCAGAGGCCCCAAACTTGGCCTGGCCTGTTCATCAGAGTCCCCTCTAAGGGCATGTTTTGGACTGGATTTAGAGATTTTTTTGGACCAAATTCGCCCTGCCCTTTTGTCGGGCCCATAACTCTGCCTAGGAAGGCCCCAGAGGCCCCAAACTTGGCCTGGCCTGTTCATCAGAGTCCCCTCTGCGGGCGTGTTTTGGATTGGATTTGAGATTTTTTGGACCAAATTCGCCCTCCCCTTTTGTCGGGCTCATAACTCTGTCTAGAAAGCCCCCAGAGGCCCCAAACTTGGCCTGGCCTGTTCATCAGAGTGCCCTCTACGGGCGTGTTTTGGATTGGATTTGGAAATTTTTGGGACCATATTCGCCCTCCCCTTTTGTCGGGCTCATAACTCTGGCTAGGAAGTCCTCAGAGGTCCCAAACTTGGCCTGGCCTGTTCATCAGAGTGCCCTCTACGGGCGTGTTTCGGATTGGATTTGGAAATTTTTGGGACCAAATTCGCCCTCCCCTTTTGTCGGGCTCATAACTCTGTCTAGAAAGCCCCCAGAGGCCCCAAACTTGGCCTGGCCTGTTCATCAGAGTCCCCTCTGCGGGCGTGTTTTGGATTGGATTTGGAGATTTTTTGGACCAAATTCGCCCTCCCCTTTTGTCGGGCTCATAACTCTGTCTAGAAAGCCCCCAGAGGCCCCAAACTTGGCCTGGCCTGTTCATCAGAGTCCCCTCTACGGGCGTGTTTTGGACTGGATTTGGAGATTTTTTGGACCAAATTCGCCCTGCCCCTTTGTCAGGCTCATAACTCTGCATAGGAAGGCCCCAGAGGCCCCAAACTTGGCCTGGCCTGTTCATCAGAGTCCCCTCTACGGGCATGTTTTGGACTTTATTTCGAGATTTTTTGGACCATATTCGCCCTCCCCTTTGTCGGGCTCATAACTCTGGCTAGGAAGTCCTCAGAGGTCCCAAACTTGGCCTGGCCTGTTCATCAGAGTGCCCTCTACGGGCGTGTTTCGGATTGGATTTGGAGATTTTTGGGACCAAATTCGCCCTCCCCTTTTGTCGGGCTCATAACTCTGTCTAGAAAGCCCCCAGAGGCCCCAAACTTGGCCTGGCCTGTTCATCAGAGTCCCCTCTGCGGGCGTGTTTTGGATTGGATTTGAGATTTTTTGGACCAAATTCGCCCTCCCCTTTTGTCGGGCTCATAACTCTGTCTAGAAAGCCCCCAGAGGCCCCAAACTTGGCCTGGCCTGTTCATCAGAGTCCCCTCTACGGGCGTGTATTGGACTGGATTTGGAGATTTTTTGGACCAAATTCGCCCTGCCCCTTTGTCAGGCTCATAACTCTGCATAGGAAGGCCCCAGAGGCCCCAAACTTGGCCTGGCCTGTTCATCAGAGTCCCCTCTACGGGCGTGTTTTGGACTGGATTTGGAGATTTTTTGGACCAAATTCGCCCTGCCCATTTGTCAGGCTCATAACTCTGCATAGGAAGGCCCCAGAGGCCCCAAACTTGGCCTGGCCTGTTCATCAGAGTCCCCTCTGCGGGCGTGTTTTGGATTGGATTTGGAGATTTTTTGGACCAAATTCGCCCTGCCCCTTTGTCAGGCTCATAACTCTGCATAGGAAGGCCCCAGAGGCCCCAAACTTGGCCTGGTCTGTTCATCAGAGTTCCCTCTACGGGTTTGTTTTGGACTGGATTTGGAGATTTTTTTGACCAAATTCGCCCTGCCCTTTTGTCGGGCCCATAACTCTGCCTAGGAAGCCCCCAGAGGCCCCAAACTTGGCCTGGTCTGTTCATCAGAGTCCCCTCTGCGGGCGTGTTTTGGATTGGATTTGAGATTTTTTGGACCAAATTCGCCCTCCCCTTTTGTCGGGCTCATAACTCTGTCTAGAAAGCCCCCAGAGGCCCCAAACTTGGCCTGGCCTGTTCATCAGAGTGCCCTCTACGGGCGTGTTTTGGATTGGATTTGGAAATTTTTGGGACCAAATTCGCCCTCCCCTTTTGTCGGGCTCATAACTCTGTCTAGAAAGCCCCCAGAGGCCCCAAACTTGGCCTGGCCTGTTCATCAGAGTCCCCTCTACGGGCGTGTTTTGGATTGGATTTGGAGATTTTTTGGACCAAATTCGCCCTCCCCTTTTGTCGGGCTCATAACTCTGTCTAGAAAGCCCCCAGAGGCCCCAAACTTGGCCTGGCCTGTTCATCAGAGTCCCCTCTACGGGCATGTTTTGGACTTTATTTCGAGATTTTTTGGACCATATTCGCCCTCCCCTTTTGTCGGGCTCATAACTCTGCATAGGAAGGCCCCAGAGGCCCCAAACTTGGCCTGGCCTGTTCATCAGAGTCCCCTCTAAGAGCATGTTTTGAATTAGATTTTGAGATTTTGTGGACCAAATTCGCCCTGCCCTTTTGTCGGGCCCATAACTCTGCCTAGGAAGGCCCCAGAGGCCCCAAACTTGGCCTGGCCTGTTCATCAGAGTCCCCTCTAAGGGCATGTTTTGGACTGGATTTAGAGATTTTTTTGGACCAAATTCGCCCTGCCCTTTTGTCGGGCCCATAACTCTGCCTAGGAAGGCCCCAGAGGCCCCAAACTTGGCCTGGCCTGTTCATCAGAGTCCCCTCTGCGGGCGTGTTTTGGATTGGATTTGAGATTTTTTGGACCAAATTCGCCCTCCCCTTTTGTCGGGCTCATAACTCTGTCTAGAAAGCCCCCAGAGGCCCCAAACTTGGCCTGGCCTGTTCATCAGAGTGCCCTCTACGGGCGTGTTTTGGATTGGATTTGGAAATTTTTGGGACCATATTCGCCCTCCCCTTTTGTCGGGCTCATAACTCTGGCTAGGAAGTCCTCAGAGGTCCCAAACTTGGCCTGGCCTGTTCATCAGAGTGCCCTCTACGGGCGTGTTTTGGATTGGATTTGGAAATTTTTGGGACCAAATTCGCCCTCCCCTTTTGTCGGGCTCATAACTCTGTCTAGAAAGCCCCCAGAGGCCCCAAACTTGGCCTGGCCTGTTCATCAGAGTCCCCTCTACGGGCGTGTATTGGACTGGATTTGGAGATTTTTTGGACCAAATTCGCCCTGCCCCTTTGTCAGGCTCATAACTCTGCATAGGAAGGCCCCAGAGGCCCCAAACTTGGCCTGGCCTGTTCATCAGAGTCCCCTCTACGGGCGTGTTTTGGACTGGATTTGGAGATTTTTTGGACCAAATTCGCCCTGCCCATTTGTCAGGCTCATAACTCTGCATAGGAAGGCCCCAGAGGCCCCAAACTTGGCCTGGCCTGTTCATCAGAGTCCCCTCTGCGGGCGTGTTTTGGATTGGATTTGGAGATTTTTTGGACCAAATTCGCCCTGCCCCTTTGTCAGGCTCATAACTCTGCATAGGAAGGCCCCAGAGGCCCCAAACTTGGCCTGGTCTGTTCATCAGAGTTCCCTCTACGGGTTTGTTTTGGACTGGATTTGGAGATTTTTTTGACCAAATTCGCCCTGCCCTTTTGTCGGGCCCATAACTCTGCCTAGGAAGCCCCCAGAGGCCCCAAACTTGGCCTGGTCTGTTCATCAGAGTCCCCTCTGCGGGCGTGTTTTGGATTGGATTTGAGATTTTTTGGACCAAATTCGCCCTCCCCTTTTGTCGGGCTCATAACTCTGTCTAGAAAGCCCCCAGAGGCCCCAAACTTGGCCTGGCCTGTTCATCAGAGTGCCCTCTACGGGCGTGTTTTGGATTGGATTTGGAAATTTTTGGGACCAAATTCGCCCTCCCCTTTTGTCGGGCTCATAACTCTGTCTAGAAAGCCCCCAGAGGCCCCAAACTTGGCCTGGCCTGTTCATCAGAGTCCCCTCTACGGGCGTGTTTTGGACTGGATTTCGAGATTTTTTGGACCAAATTCGCCCTCCCCTTTTGTCGGGCTCATAACTCTGTCTAGAAAGCCCCCAGAGGCCCCAAACTTGGCCTGGCCTGTTCATCAGAGTCCCCTCTACGGGCATGTTTTGGACTTTATTTCGAGATTTTTTGGACCATATTCGCCCTCCCCTTTTGTCGGGCTCATAACTCTGCATAGGAAGGCCCCAGAGGCCCCAAACTTGGCCTGGCCTGTTCATCAGAGTCCCCTCTAAGAGCATGTTTTGAATTAGATTTTGAGATTTTGTGGACCAAATTCGCCCTGCCCTTTTGTCGGGCCCATAACTCTGCCTAGGAAGGCCCCAGAGGCCCCAAACTTGGCCTGGCCTGTTCATCAGAGTCCCCTCTAAGGGCATGTTTTGGACTGGATTTAGAGATTTTTTTGGACCAAATTCGCCCTGCCCTTTTGTCGGGCCCATAACTCTGCCTAGGAAGGCCCCAGAGGCCCCAAACTTGGCCTGGCCTGTTCATCAGAGTCCCCTCTGCGGGCGTGTTTTGGATTGGATTTGAGATTTTTTGGACCAAATTCGCCCTCCCCTTTTGTCGGGCTCATAACTCTGTCTAGAAAGCCCCCAGAGGCCCCAAACTTGGCCTGGCCTGTTCATCAGAGTGCCCTCTACGGGCGTGTTTTGGATTGGATTTGGAAATTTTTGGGACCATATTCGCCCTCCCCTTTTGTCGGGCTCATAACTCTGGCTAGGAAGTCCTCAGAGGTCCCAAACTTGGCCTGGCCTGTTCATCAGAGTGCCCTCTACGGGCGTGTTTCGGATTGGATTTGGAAATTTTTGGGACCAAATTCGCCCTCCCCTTTTGTCGGGCTCATAACTCTGTCTAGAAAGCCCCCAGAGGCCCCAAACTTGGCCTGGCCTGTTCATCAGAGTCCCCTCTGCGGGCGTGTTTTGGATTGGATTTGGAGATTTTTTGGACCAAATTCGCCCTGCCCCTTTGTCAGGCTCATAACTCTGCATAGGAAGGCCCCAGAGGCCCCAAACTTGGCCTGGCCTGTTCATCAGAGTCCCCTCTGCGGGCGTGTTTTGGATTGGATTTGGAGATTTTTTGGACCAAATTCGCCCTGCCCCTTTGTCAGGCTCATAACTCTGCATAGGAAGGCCCCAGAGGCCCCAAACTTGGCCTGGTCTGTTCATCAGAGTTCCCTCTACGGGTTTGTTTTGGACTGGATTTGGAGATTTTTTTGACCAAATTCGCCCTGCCCTTTTGTCGGGCCCATAACTCTGCCTAGGAAGCCCCCAGAGGCCCCAAACTTGGCCTGGTCTGTTCATCAGAGTCCCCTCTAAGAGCGTGTTTTGGACTGGATTTGGAGATTTTTTGGACCAAATTCGCCCTGCCCCTTTGTCAGGCTCATAACTCTGCATAGGAAGCCCCCAGAGGCCCCAAACTTGGCCTGGTCTGTTCATCAGAGTCCCCTCTAAGAGCATGTTTTGAATTAGATTTTGAGATTTTGTGGACCAAATTCGCCCTGCCCTTTTGTCGGGCTCATAACTCTGTCTAGAAAGCCCCCAGAGGCCCCAAACTTGGCCTGGCCTGTTCATCAGAGTCCCCTCTACGGGCATGTTTTGGACTTTATTTCGAGATTTTTTGGACCATATTCGCCCTCCCCTTTTGTCGGGCTCATAACTCTTTATAGGAAGGCCCCAGAGGCCCCAAACTTGGCCTGGCCTGTTCATCAGAGTCCCCTCTACGGGCATGTTTTGGACTTTATTTCGAGATTTTTTGGACCATATTCGCCCTCCCTTTTTGTCGGGCTCATAACTCTGTCTAGAAAGCCCCCAGAGGCCCCAAACTTGGCCTGGCCTGTTCATCAGAGTCCCCTCTACGGGCGTGTTTTGGACTGGATTTGGAGATTTTTTGGACCAAATTCGCCCTGCCCCTTTGTCAGGCTCATAACTCTGCATAGGAAGGCCCCAGAGGCCCCAAACTTGGCCTGCCCTGTTCATCAGAGTCCCCTCTGCGGGCGTGTTTTGGATTGGATTTGGAGATTTTTTGGACCAAATTCGCCCTCCCCTTTTGTCGGGCTCATAACTCTGCCTAGGAAGGCCAAATTTACCCTGCCCCTTTGTCGGGCTCATAACTCTGCCTAGGAAGGCCCCAGAGGCCCCAAACTTGGCCTGGCCTGTTCATCAGACTCCCCTCTACGGGTGTGTTTTGGATTGAATTTGGAGATTTTTTGGACCAAATTCGCCCTGCCCCTTTGTCAGGCTCATAACTCTGCATAGGAAGGCCCCAGAGGCCCCAAACTTGGCCTGCCCTGTTCATCAGAGTCCCCTCTACGGGCGTGTTTTGGACTGGATTTGGAGATTTTTTGGACCAAATTCGCCCTGCCCCTTTGTCAGGCTCATAACTCTGCATAGGAAGCCCCCAGAGGCCCCAAACTTGGCCTGGTCTGTTCATCAGAGTCCCCTCTGCGGGCGTGTTTTGGATTGGATTTGAGATTTTTTGGACCAAATTCGCCCTCCCCTTTTGTCGGGCTCATAACTCTGTCTAGAAAGCCCCCAGAGGCCCCAAACTTGGCCTGGCCTGTTCATCAGAGTGCCCTCTACGGGCGTGTTTTGGATTGGATTTGGAAATTTTTGGGACCATATTCGCCCTCCCCTTTTGTCGGGCTCATAACTCTGGCTAGGAAGTCCTCAGAGGTCCCAAACTTGGCCTGGCCTGTTCATCAGAGTGCCCTCTACGGGCGTGTTTCGGATTGGATTTGGAAATTTTTGGGACCAAATTCGCCCTCCCCTTTTGTCGGGCTCATAACTCTGTCTAGAAAGCCCCCAGAGGCCCCAAACTTGGCCTGGCCTGTTCATCAGAGTGCCCTCTACGGGCGTGTTTTGGATTGGATTTGGAGATTTTTTGGACCAAATTCGCCCTGCCCCTTTGTCAGGCTCATAACTCTGCCTAGGAAGGCCAAATTTACCCTGCCCCTTTGTCGGGCTCATAACTCTGCCTAGGAAGGCCCCAGAGGCCCCAAACTTGGCCTGGCCTGTTCATCAGAGTCCCCTCTACGGGCGTGTTTTGGACTGGATTTGGAGATTTTTTGGACCAAATTCGCCCTGCCCCTTTGTCAGGCTCATAACTCTGCATAGGAAGCCCCCAGAGGCCCCAAACTTGGCCTGGTCTGTTCATCAGAGTCCCCTCTAAGAGCATGTTTTGAATTAGATTTTGAGATTTTGTGGACCAAATTCGCCCTGCCCTTTTGTCGGGCCCATAACTCTGCCTAGGAAGGCCCCAGAGGCCCCAAACTTGGCCTGGCCTGTTCATCAGAGTCCCCTCTAAGGGCATGTTTTGGACTGGATTTAGAGATTTTTTTGGACCAAATTCGCCCTGCCCTTTTGTCGGGCCCATAACTCTGCCTAGGAAGGCCCCAGAGGCCCCAAACTTGGCCTGGCCTGTTCATCAGAGTCCCCTCTGCGGGCGTGTTTTGGATTGGATTTGAGATTTTTTGGACCAAATTCGCCCTCCCCTTTTGTCGGGCTCATAACTCTGTCTAGAAAGCCCCCAGAGGCCCCAAACTTGGCCTGGCCTGTTCATCAGAGTGCCCTCTACGGGCGTGTTTTGGATTGGATTTGGAAATTTTTGGGACCATATTCGCCCTCCCCTTTTGTCGGGCTCATAACTCTGGCTAGGAAGTCCTCAGAGGTCCCAAACTTGGCCTGGCCTGTTCATCAGAGTGCCCTCTACGGGCGTGTTTCGGATTGGATTTGGAAATTTTTGGGACCAAATTCGCCCTCCCCTTTTGTCGGGCTCATAACTCTGTCTAGAAAGCCCCCAGAGGCCCCAAACTTGGCCTGGCCTGTTCATCAGAGTCCCCTCTGCGGGCGTGTTTTGGATTGGATTTGGAGATTTTTTGGACCAAATTCGCCCTCCCCTTTTGTCGGGCTCATAACTCTGTCTAGAAAGCCCCCAGAGGCCCCAAACTTGGCCTGGCCTGTTCATCAGAGTCCCCTCTACGGGCGTGTTTTGGACTGGATTTGGAGATTTTTTGGACCAAATTCGCCCTGCCCCTTTGTCAGGCTCATAACTCTGCATAGGAAGGCCCCAGAGGCCCCAAACTTGGCCTGGCCTGTTCATCAGAGTCCCCTCTACGGGCATGTTTTGGACTTTATTTCGAGATTTTTTGGACCATATTCGCCCTCCCCTTTTGTCGGGCTCATAACTCTGGCTAGGAAGTCCTCAGAGGTCCCAAACTTGGCCTGGCCTGTTCATCAGAGTGCCCTCTACGGGCGTGTTTCGGATTGGATTTGGAGATTTTTGGGACCAAATTCGCCCTCCCCTTTTGTCGGGCTCATAACTCTGTCTAGAAAGCCCCCAGAGGCCCCAAACTTGGCCTGGCCTGTTCATCAGAGTCCCCTCTGCGGGCGTGTTTTGGATTGGATTTGAGATTTTTTGGACCAAATTCGCCCTCCCCTTTTGTCGGGCTCATAACTCTGTCTAGAAAGCCCCCAGAGGCCCCAAACTTGGCCTGGCCTGTTCATCAGAGTCCCCTCTACGGGCGTGTATTGGACTGGATTTGGAGATTTTTTGGACCAAATTCGCCCTGCCCCTTTGTCAGGCTCATAACTCTGCATAGGAAGGCCCCAGAGGCCCCAAACTTGGCCTGGCCTGTTCATCAGAGTCCCCTCTACGGGCGTGTTTTGGACTGGATTTGGAGATTTTTTGGACCAAATTCGCCCTGCCCATTTGTCAGGCTCATAACTCTGCATAGGAAGGCCCCAGAGGCCCCAAACTTGGCCTGGCCTGTTCATCAGAGTCCCCTCTGCGGGCGTGTTTTGGATTGGATTTGGAGATTTTTTGGACCAAATTCGCCCTGCCCCTTTGTCAGGCTCATAACTCTGCATAGGAAGGCCCCAGAGGCCCCAAACTTGGCCTGGTCTGTTCATCAGAGTCCCCTCTAAGAGCATGTTTTGAATTAGATTTTGAGATTTTGTGGACCAAATTCGCCCTGCCCTTTTGTCGGGCCCATAACTCTGCCTAGGAAGGCCCCAGAGGCCCCAAACTTGGCCTGGCCTGTTCATCAGAGTCCCCTCTAAGGGCATGTTTTGGACTGGATTTAGAGATTTTTTTGGACCAAATTCGCCCTGCCCTTTTGTCGGGCCCATAACTCTGCCTAGGAAGGCCCCAGAGGCCCCAAACTTGGCCTGGCCTGTTCATCAGAGTCCCCTCTGCGGGCGTGTTTTGGATTGGATTTGAGATTTTTTGGACCAAATTCGCCCTCCCCTTTTGTCGGGCTCATAACTCTGTCTAGAAAGCCCCCAGAGGCCCCAAACTTGGCCTGGCCTGTTCATCAGAGTGCCCTCTACGGGCGTGTTTTGGATTGGATTTGGAAATTTTTGGGACCATATTCGCCCTCCCCTTTTGTCGGGCTCATAACTCTGGCTAGGAAGTCCTCAGAGGTCCCAAACTTGGCCTGGCCTGTTCATCAGAGTGCCCTCTGCGGGCGTGTTTTGGATTGGATTTGAGATTTTTTGGACCAAATTCGCCCTCCCCTTTTGTCGGGCTCATAACTCTGTCTAGAAAGCCCCCAGAGGCCCCAAACTTGGCCTGGCCTGTTCATCAGAGTGCCCTCTACGGGCGTGTTTTGGATTGGATTTGGAAATTTTTGGGACCATATTCGCCCTCCCCTTTTGTCGGGCTCATAACTCTGGCTAGGAAGTCCTCAGAGGTCCCAAACTTGGCCTGGCCTGTTCATCAGAGTGCCCTCTACGGGCGTGTTTCGGATTGGATTTGGAAATTTTTGGGACCAAATTCGCCCTCCCCTTTTGTCGGGCTCATAACTCTGTCTAGAAAGCCCCCAGAGGCCCCAAACTTGGCCTGGCCTGTTCATCAGAGTCCCCTCTGCGGGCGTGTTTTGGATTGGATTTGGAGATTTTTTGGACCAAATTCGCCCTCCCCTTTTGTCGGGCTCATAACTCTGTCTAGAAAGCCCCCAGAGGCCCCAAACTTGGCCTGGCCTGTTCATCAGAGTCCCCTCTACGGGCGTGTTTTGGACTGGATTTGGAGATTTTTTGGACCAAATTCGCCCTGCCCCTTTGTCAGGCTCATAACTCTGCATAGGAAGGCCCCAGAGGCCCCAAACTTGGCCTGGCCTGTTCATCAGAGTCCCCTCTACGGGCATGTTTTGGACTTTATTTCGAGATTTTTTGGACCATATTCGCCCTCCCCTTTTGTCGGGCTCATAACTCTGGCTAGGAAGTCCTCAGAGGTCCCAAACTTGGCCTGGCCTGTTCATCAGAGTGCCCTCTACGGGCGTGTTTCGGATTGGATTTGGAGATTTTTGGGACCAAATTCGCCCTCCCCTTTTGTCGGGCTCATAACTCTGTCTAGAAAGCCCCCAGAGGCCCCAAACTTGGCCTGGCCTGTTCATCAGAGTCCCCTCTGCGGGCGTGTTTTGGATTGGATTTGAGATTTTTTGGACCAAATTCGCCCTCCCCTTTTGTCGGGCTCATAACTCTGTCTAGAAAGCCCCCAGAGGCCCCAAACTTGGCCTGGCCTGTTCATCAGAGTCCCCTCTACGGGCGTGTATTGGACTGGATTTGGAGATTTTTTGGACCAAATTCGCCCTGCCCCTTTGTCAGGCTCATAACTCTGCATAGGAAGGCCCCAGAGGCCCCAAACTTGGCCTGGCCTGTTCATCAGAGTCCCCTCTACGGGCGTGTTTTGGACTGGATTTGGAGATTTTTTGGACCAAATTCGCCCTGCCCATTTGTCAGGCTCATAACTCTGCATAGGAAGGCCCCAGAGGCCCCAAACTTGGCCTGGCCTGTTCATCAGAGTCCCCTCTGCGGGCGTGTTTTGGATTGGATTTGGAGATTTTTTGGACCAAATTCGCCCTGCCCCTTTGTCAGGCTCATAACTCTGCATAGGAAGGCCCCAGAGGCCCCAAACTTGGCCTGGTCTGTTCATCAGAGTTCCCTCTACGGGTTTGTTTTGGACTGGATTTGGAGATTTTTTTGACCAAATTCGCCCTGCCCTTTTGTCGGGCCCATAACTCTGCCTAGGAAGCCCCCAGAGGCCCCAAACTTGGCCTGGTCTGTTCATCAGAGTCCCCTCTAAGAGCGTGTTTTGGACTGGATTTGGAGATTTTTCGGACCAAATTCGCCCTCCCCTTTTGTCGGGCTCATAACTCTGTCTAGAAAGCCCCCAGAGGCCCCAAACTTGGCCTGGCCTGTTCATCAGAGTCCCCTCTACGGGCGTGTTTTGGACTGGATTTGGAGATTTTTTGGACCAAATTCGCCCTGCCCCTTTGTCAGGCTCATAACTCTGCATAGGAAGGCCCCAGAGGCCCCAAACTTGGCCTGGCCTGTTCATCAGAGTCCCCTCTACGGGCGTGTTTTGGACTGGATTTGGAGATTTTTTGGACCAAATTCGCCCTGCCCATTTGTCAGGCTCATAACTCTGCATAGGAAGGCCCCAGAGGCCCCAAACTTGGCCTGGCCTGTTCATCAGAGTCCCCTCTGCGGGCGTGTTTTGGATTGGATTTGGAGATTTTTTGGACCAAATTCGCCCTGCCCCTTTGTCAGGCTCATAACTCTGCATAGGAAGGCCCCAGAGGCCCCAAACTTGGCCTGGTCTGTTCATCAGAGTTCCCTCTACGGGTTTGTTTAGGACTGGATTTGGAGATTTTTTTGACCAAATTCGCCCTGCCCTTTTGTCGGGCCCATAACTCTGCCTAGGAAGCCCCCAGAGGCCCCAAACTTGGCCTGGTCTGTTCATCAGAGTCCCCTCTAAGAGCGTGTTTTGGACTGGATTTGGAGATTTTTCGGACCAAATTCGCCCTCCCCTTTTGTCGGGCTCATAACTCTGTCTAGAAAGCCCCCAGAGGCCCCAAACTTGGCCTGGCCTGTTCATCAGAGTCCCCTCTACGGGCGTGTTTTGGACTGGATTTGGAGATTTTTTGGACCAAATTCGCCCTGCCCCTTTGTCAGGCTCATAACTCTGCATAGGAAGGCCCCAGAGGCCCCAAACTTGGCCTGCCCTGTTCATCAGAGTCCCCTCTGCGGGTGTGTTTTGGATTGGATTTGGAGATTTTTTGGACCAAATTCGCCCTCCCCTTTTGTCGGGCTCATAACTCTGCCTAGGAAGGCCAAATTTACCCTGCCCCTTTGTCGGGCTCATAACTCTGCCTAGGAAGGCCCCAGAGGCCCCAAACTTGGCCTGGCCTGTTCATCAGACTCCCCTCTACGGGTGTGTTTTGGATTGAATTTGGAGATTTTTTGGACCAAATTCGCCCTGCCCCTTTGTCAGGCTCATAACTCTGCATAGGAAGGCCCCAGAGGCCCCAAACTTGGCCTGCCCTGTTCATCAGAGTCCCCTCTACGGGCGTGTTTTGGACTGGATTTGGAGATTTTTTGGACCAAATTCGCCCTGCCCCTTTGTCAGGCTCATAACTCTGCATAGGAAGCCCCCAGAGGCCCCAAACTTGGCCTGGTCTGTTCATCAGAGTCCCCTCTAAGAGCATGTTTTGAATTAGATTTTGAGATTTTGTGGACCAAATTCGCCCTGCCCTTTTGTCGGGCCCATAACTCTGCCTAGGAAGGCCCCAGAGGCCCCAAACTTGGCCTGGCCTGTTCATCAGAGTCCCCTCTAAGGGCATGTTTTGGACTGGATTTAGAGATTTTTTTGGACCAAATTCGCCCTGCCCTTTTGTCGGGCCCATAACTCTGCCTAGGAAGGCCCCAGAGGCCCCAAACTTGGCCTGGCCTGTTCATCAGAGTCCCCTCTGCGGGCGTGTTTTGGATTGGATTTGAGATTTTTTGGACCAAATTCGCCCTCCCCTTTTGTCGGGCTCATAACTCTGTCTAGAAAGCCCCCAGAGGCCCCAAACTTGGCCTGGCCTGTTCATCAGAGTGCCCTCTACGGGCGTGTTTTGGATTGGATTTGGAAATTTTTGGGACCATATTCGCCCTCCCCTTTTGTCGGGCTCATAACTCTGGCTAGGAAGTCCTCAGAGGTCCCAAACTTGGCCTGGCCTGTTCATCAGAGTGCCCTCTACGGGCGTGTTTCGGATTGGATTTGGAAATTTTTGGGACCAAATTCGCCCTCCCCTTTTGTCGGGCTCATAACTCTGTCTAGAAAGCCCCCAGAGGCCCCAAACTTGGCCTGGCCTGTTCATCAGAGTCCCCTCTGCGGGCGTGTTTTGGATTGGATTTGGAGATTTTTTGGACCAAATTCGCCCTGCCCCTTTGTCAGGCTCATAACTCTGCATAGGAAGGCCCCAGAGGCCCCAAACTTGGCCTGGCCTGTTCATCAGAGTGCCCTCTACGGGCGTGTTTTGGATTGGATTTGGAAATTTTTGGGACCAAATTCGCCCTCCCCTTTTGTCGGGCTCATAACTCTGTCTAGAAAGCCCCCAGAGGCCCCAAACTTGGCCTGGCCTGTTCATCAGAGTCCCCTCTACGGGCGTGTTTTGGACTGGATTTGGAGATTTTTTGGACCAAATTCGCCCTGCCCCTTTGTCAGGCTCATAACTCTGCATAGGAAGGCCCCAGAGGCCCCAAACTTGGCCTGCCCTGTTCATCAGAGTCCCCTCTGCGGGCGTGTTTTGGATTGGATTTGGAGATTTTTTGGACCAAATTCGCCCTCCCCTTTTGTCGGGCTCATAACTCTGCCTAGGAAGGCCAAATTTACCCTGCCCCTTTGTCGGGCTCATAACTCTGCCTAGGAAGGCCCCAGAGGCCCCAAACTTGGCCTGGCCTGTTCATCAGAGTCCCCTCTACGGGCGTGTTTTGGACTGGATTTGGAGATTTTTTGGACCAAATTCGCCCTGCCCCTTTGTCAGGCTCATAACTCTGCATAGGAAGCCCCCAGAGGCCCCAAACTTGGCCTGGTCTGTTCATCAGAGTCCCCTCTAAGAGCATGTTTTGAATTAGATTTTGAGATTTTGTGGACCAAATTCGCCCTGCCCTTTTGTCGGGCCCATAACTCTGCCTAGGAAGGCCCCAGAGGCCCCAAACTTGGCCTGGCCTGTTCATCAGAGTCCCCTCTAAGGGCATGTTTTGGACTGGATTTAGAGATTTTTTTGGACCAAATTCGCCCTGCCCTTTTGTCGGGCCCATAACTCTGCCTAGGAAGGCCCCAGAGGCCCCAAACTTGGCCTGGCCTGTTCATCAGAGTCCCCTCTGCGGGCGTGTTTTGGATTGGATTTGAGATTTTTTGGACCAAATTCGCCCTCCCCTTTTGTCGGGCTCATAACTCTGTCTAGAAAGCCCCCAGAGGCCCCAAACTTGGCCTGGCCTGTTCATCAGAGTGCCCTCTACGGGCGTGTTTTGGATTGGATTTGGAAATTTTTGGGACCAAATTCGCCCTCCCCTTTTGTCGGGCTCATAACTCTGTCTAGAAAGCCCCCAGAGGCCCCAAACTTGGCCTGGCCTGTTCATCAGAGTCCCCTCTGCGGGCGTGTTTTGGATTGGATTTGGAGATTTTTTGGACCAAATTCGCCCTCCCCTTTGTCGGGCTCATAACTCTGTCTAGAAAGCCCCCAGAGGCCCCAAACTTGGCCTGGCCTGTTCATCAGAGTCCCCTCTACGGGCGTGTTTTGGACTGGATTTGGAGATTTTTTGGACCAAATTCGCCCTGCCCCTTTGTCAGGCTCATAACTCTGCATAGGAAGGCCCCAGAGGCCCCAAACTTGGCCTGGCCTGTTCATCAGAGTCCCCTCTACGGGCATGTTTTGGACTTTATTTCGAGATTTTTTGGACCATATTCGCCCTCCCCTTTTGTCGGGCTCATAACTCTGCATAGGAAGGCCCCAGAGGCCCCAAACTTGGCCTGGCCTGTTCATCAGAGTCCCCTCTACGGGCATGTTTTGGACTTTATTTCGAGATTTTTTGGACCATATTCGCCCTCCCCTTTTGTCGGGCTCATAACTCTGTCTAGAAAGCCCCCAGAGGCCCCAAACTTGGCCTGGCCTGTTCATCAGAGTCCCCTCTACGGGCGTGTTTTGGACTGGATTTGGAGATTTTTTGGACCAAATTCGCCCTGCCCCTTTGTCAGGCTCATAACTCTGCATAGGAAGGCCCCAGAGGCCCCAAACTTGGCCTGCCCTGTTCATCAGAGTCCCCTCTGCGGGCGTGTTTTGGATTGGATTTGGAGATTTTTTGGACCAAATTCGCCCTGCCCTTTTGTCGGGCTCATAACTCTGCGTAGGAAGGCCAAATTTACCCTGCCCCTTTGTCGGGCTCATAACTCTGCCTAGGAAGGCCCCAGAGGCCCCAAACTTGGCCTGGCCTGGCCTGTTCATCAGACTCCCCTCTACGGGTGTGTTTTGGATTGAATTTGGAGATTTTTTGGACCAAATTCGCCCTGCCCCTTTGTCAGGCTCATAACTCTGCATAGGAAGGCCCCAGAGGCCCCAAACTTGGCCTGCCCTGTTCATCAGAGTCCCCTCTACGGGCGTGTTTTGGACTGGATTTGGAGATTTTTTGGACCAAATTCGCCCTGCCCCTTTGTCAGGCTCATAACTCTGCATAGGAAGCCCCCAGAGGCCCCAAACTTGGCCTGGTCTGTTCATCAGAGTCCCCTCTAAGAGCATGTTTTGAATTAGATTTTGAGATTTTGTGGACCAAATTCGCCCTGCCCTTTTGTCGGGCCCATAACTCTGCCTAGGAAGGCCCCAGAGGCCCCAAACTTGGCCTGGCCTGTTCATCAGAGTCCCCTCTAAGGGCATGTTTTGGACTGGATTTAGAGATTTTTTTGGACCAAATTCGCCCTGCCCTTTTGTCGGGCCCATAACTCTGCCTAGGAAGGCCCCAGAGGCCCCAAACTTGGCCTGGCCTGTTCATCAGAGTCCCCTCTGCGGGCGTGTTTTGGATTGGATTTGAGATTTTTTGGACCAAATTCGCCCTCCCCTTTTGTCGGGCTCATAACTCTGTCTAGAAAGCCCCCAGAGGCCCCAAACTTGGCCTGGCCTGTTCATCAGAGTGCCCTCTACGGGCGTGTTTTGGATTGGATTTGGAAATTTTTGGGACCATATTCGCCCTCCCCTTTTGTCGGGCTCATAACTCTGGCTAGGAAGTCCTCAGAGGTCCCAAACTTGGCCTGGCCTGTTCATCAGAGTGCCCTCTACGGGCGTGTTTCGGATTGGATTTGGAAATTTTTGGGACCAAATTCGCCCTCCCCTTTTGTCGGGCTCATAACTCTGTCTAGAAAGCCCCCAGAGGCCCCAAACTTGGCCTGGCCTGTTCATCAGAGTCCCCTCTGCGGGTTTGTTTTGGATTGGATTTGGAGATTTTTTGGACCAAATTCGCCCTCCCCTTTTGTCGGGCTCATAACTCTGTCTAGAAAGCCCCCAGAGGCCCCAAACTTGGCCTGGCCTGTTCATCAGAGTCCCCTCTACGGGCGTGTTTTGGACTGGATTTGGAGATTTTTTGGACCAAATTCGCCCTGCCCCTTTGTCAGGCTCATAACTCTGCATAGGAAGGCCCCAGAGGCCCCAAACTTGGCCTGGCCTGTTCATCAGAGTCCCCTCTACGGGCATTTTTTGGACTTTATTTCGAGATTTTTTGGACCATATTCGCCCTCCCCTTTTGTCGGGCTCATAACTCTGGCTAGGAAGTCCTCAGAGGTCCCAAACTTGGCCTGGCCTGTTCATCAGAGTGCCCTCTACGGGCGTGTTTCGGATTGGATTTGGAGATTTTTGGGACCAAATTCGCCCTCCCCTTTTGTCGGGCTCATAACTCTGTCTAGAAAGCCCCCAGAGGCCCCAAACTTGGCCTGGCCTGTTCATCAGAGTCCCCTCTGCGGGCGTGTTTTGGATTGGATTTGAGATTTTTTGGACCAAATTCGCCCTCCCCTTTTGTCGGGCTCATAACTCTGTCTAGAAAGCCCCCAGAGGCCCCAAACTTGGCCTGGCCTGTTCATCAGAGTCCCCTCTACGGGCGTGTATTGGACTGGATTTGGAGATTTTTTGGACCAAATTCGCCCTGCCCCTTTGTCAGGCTCATAACTCTGCATAGGAAGGCCCCAGAGGCCCCAAACTTGGCCTGGCCTGTTCATCAGAGTCCCCTCTACGGGCGTGTTTTGGACTGGATTTGGAGATTTTTTGGACCAAATTCGCCCTGCCCATTTGTCAGGCTCATAACTCTGCATAGGAAGGCCCCAGAGGCCCCAAACTTGGCCTGGCCTGTTCATCAGAGTCCCCTCTGCGGGCGTGTTTTGGATTGGATTTGGAGATTTTTTGGACCAAATTCGCCCTGCCCCTTTGTCAGGCTCATAACTCTGCATAGGAAGGCCCCAGAGGCCCCAAACTTGGCCTGGTCTGTTCATCAGAGTTCCCTCTACGGGTTTGTTTTGGACTGGATTTGGAGATTTTTTTGACCAAATTCGCCCTGCCCTTTTGTCGGGCCCATAACTCTGCCTAGGAAGCCCCCAGAGGCCCCAAACTTGGCCTGGTCTGTTCATCAGAGTCCCCTCTAAGAGCGTGTTTTGGACTGGATTTGGAGATTTTTCGGACCAAATTCGCCCTCCCCTTTTGTCGGGCTCATAACTCTGTCTAGAAAGCCCCCAGAGGCCCCAAACTTGGCCTGGCCTGTTCATCAGAGTCCCCTCTACGGGCGTGTTTTGGACTGGATTTGGAGATTTTTTGGACCAAATTCGCCCTGCCCCTTTGTCAGGCTCATAACTCTGCATAGGAAGGCCCCAGAGGCCCCAAACTTGGCCTGGCCTGTTCATCAGAGTCCCCTCTACGGGCGTGTTTTGGACTGGATTTGGAGATTTTTTGGACCAAATTCGCCCTGCCCATTTGTCAGGCTCATAACTCTGCATAGGAAGGCCCCAGAGGCCCCAAACTTGGCCTGGCCTGTTCATCAGAGTCCCCTCTGCGGGCGTGTTTTGGATTGGATTTGGAGATTTTTTGGACCAAATTCGCCCTGCCCCTTTGTCAGGCTCATAACTCTGCATAGGAAGGCCCCAGAGGCCCCAAACTTGGCCTGGTCTGTTCATCAGAGTTCCCTCTACGGGTTTGTTTTGGACTGGATTTGGAGATTTTTTTGACCAAATTCGCCCTGCCCTTTTGTCGGGCCCATAACTCTGCCTAGGAAGCCCCCAGAGGCCCCAAACTTGGCCTGGTCTGTTCATCAGAGTCCCCTCTAAGAGCGTGTTTTGGACTGGATTTGGAGATTTTTCGGACCAAATTCGCCCTCCCCTTTTGTCGGGCTCATAACTCTGCCTAGGAAGGCCAAATTTACCCTGCCCCTTTGTCGGGCTCATAACTC
Organism: Hypomesus nipponensis; assembly: GCF_054491055.1. Taxonomy (NCBI): domain Eukaryota; kingdom Metazoa; phylum Chordata; class Actinopteri; order Osmeriformes; family Osmeridae; genus Hypomesus; species Hypomesus nipponensis. The sequence continues at coordinate 66,133 of NC_140379.1, forward strand.
TGCCTAGGAAGGCCCCAGAGGCCCCAAACTTGGCCTGGCCTGTTCATCAGACTCCCCTCTACGGGTGTGTTTTGGATTGAATTTGGAGATTTTTTGGACCAAATTCGCCCTGCCCCTTTGTCAGGCTCATAACTCTGCATAGGAAGGCCCCAGAGGCCCCAAACTTGGCCTGCCCTGTTCATCAGAGTCCCCTCTACGGGCGTGTTTTGGACTGGATTTGGAGATTTTTTGGACCAAATTCGCCCTGCCCCTTTGTCAGGCTCATAACTCTGCATAGGAAGCCCCCAGAGGCCCCAAACTTGGCCTGGTCTGTTCATCAGAGTCCCCTCTAAGAGCATGTTTTGAATTAGATTTTGAGATTTTGTGGACCAAATTCGCCCTGCCCTTTTGTCGGGCCCATAACTCTGCCTAGGAAGGCCCCAGAGGCCCCAAACTTGGCCTGGCCTGTTCATCAGAGTCCCCTCTGCGGGCGTGTTTTGGATTGGATTTGAGATTTTTTGGACCAAATTCGCCCTCCCCTTTTGTCGGGCTCATAACTCTGTCTAGAAAGCCCCCAGAGGCCCCAAACTTGGCCTGGCCTGTTCATCAGAGTGCCCTCTACGGGCGTGTTTTGGATTGGATTTGGAAATTTTTGGGACCAAATTCGCCCTCCCCTTTTGTCGGGCTCATAACTCTGTCTAGAAAGCCCCCAGAGGCCCCAAACTTGGCCTGGCCTGTTCATCAGAGTCCCCTCTGCGGGCGTGTTTTGGATTGGATTTGGAGATTTTTTGGACCAAATTCGCCCTCCCCTTTTGTCGGGCTCATAACTCTGTCTAGAAAGCCCCCAGAGGCCCCAAACTTGGCCTGGCCTGTTCATCAGAGTCCCCTCTACGGGCGTGTTTTGGACTGGATTTGGAGATTTTTTGGACCAAATTCGCCCTGCCCCTTTGTCAGGCTCATAACTCTGCATAGGAAGGCCCCAGAGGCCCCAAACTTGGCCTGGCCTGTTCATCAGAGTCCCCTCTACGGGCATGTTTTGGACTTTATTTCGAGATTTTTTGGACCATATTCGCCCTCCCCTTTTGTCGGGCTCATAACTCTGGCTAGGAAGTCCTCAGAGGTCCCAAACTTGGCCTGGTCTGTTCATCAGAGTCCCCTCTAAGAGCATGTTTTGAATTAGATTTTGAGATTTTGTGGACCAAATTCGCCCTGCCCTTTTGTCGGGCCCATAACTCTGCCTAGGAAGGCCCCAGAGGCCCCAAACTTGGCCTGGCCTGTTCATCAGAGTCCCCTCTGCGGGCGTGTTTTGGATTGGATTTGAGATTTTTTGGACCAAATTCGCCCTCCCCTTTGTCGGGCTCATAACTCTGTCTAGAAAGCCCCCAGAGGCCCCAAACCTGGCCTGGCCTGTTCATCAGAGTGCCCTCTACGGGCGTGTTTTGGATTGGATTTGGAAATTTTTGGGACCAAATTCGCCCTCCTCTTTTGTCGGGCTCATAACTCTGTCTAGAAAGCCCCCAGAGGCCCCAAACTTGGCCTTTCCTGTTCATCAGAGTCCCCTCTGCGGGCGTGTTTTGGATTGGATTTGGAGATTTTTTGGACCAAATTCGCCCTCCCCTTTTGTCGGGCTCATAACTCTGTCTAGAAAGCCCCCAGAGGCCCCAAACTTGGCCTGGCCTGTTCATCAGAGTCCCCTCTACGGGCGTGTTTTGGACTGGATTTGGAGATTTTTTGGACCAAATTCGCCCTGCCCCTTTGTCAGGCTCATAACTCTGCATAGGAAGGCCCCAGAGGCCCCAAACTTGGCCTGCCCTGTTCATCAGAGTCCCCTCTGCGGGCGTGTTTTGGATTGGATTTGGAGATTTTTTGGACCAAATTCGCCCTCCCCTTTTGTCGGGCTCATAACTCTGCCTAGGAAGGCCAAATTTACCCTGCCCCTTTGTCGGGCTCATAACTCTGCCTAGGAAGGCCCCAGAGGCCCCAAACTTGGCCTGGCCTGTTCATCAGACTCCCCTCTACGGGTGTGTTTTGGATTGAATTTGGAGATTTTTTGGACCAAATTCGCCCTGCCCCTTTGTCAGGCTCATAACTCTGCATAGGAAGGCCCCAGAGGCCCCAAACTTGGCCTGCCCTGTTCATCAGAGTCCCCTCTACGGGCGTGTTTCGGATTGGATTTGGAGATTTTTTGGACCAAATTCGCCCTGCCCCTTTGTCGGGCTCATAACTCTGCCTAGGAAGGCCCCAGAGGCCCCAAACTTGGCCTGGCCTGTTCATCAGACTCCCCTCTACGGGTGTGTTTTGGATTGAATTTGGAGATTTTTTGGACCAAATTCGCCCTGCCCCTTTGTCGGGCTCATAACTCTGCCTAGGAAGGCCCCAGAGGCCCCAAACCTGGCCTGTATGACCAGTTCACACCGGCTACATTCACCCCTCTGAAATTCACTCCAGCGGCTAGCTGAGGCTACCCTAGCGAGATCCGGGTAGTGTTGCTTTCGTCAATGAAAATTATGACTAAATATCGTAGTCGACGAACCTTTATCATGTGACGAAAATGAGACGAGATGCAATGTAAATGCAGGTGATGTGACGATGACTATAATTAAATGTATAATGCAATATCGTTGACGAATAAAAACGAGACAAAATGTCATAACGCCATTTTGTCTCGTTTAGTCGCATTATTATTATTAGCTAACTCATGAAGCTGTGCTTAATGTGTCTCATTTTAACGTTAGTTTTAGACGGTAGCTTTAAACGTTAGCCACTGGAACTTAACCGACTGAGAGTCTGAGACAAACTAGTGTGGGTAGCATGTGTGTTTGTGAGAGAGTGTAAAGTGGGTTACTATGTGTGACTAATGTGTGTAGCTGCTGTGTCTGTGTGTCTGTGTGTCTGTGTCTGTGAGCTTCTGGCCAGTAGAGGACGCTAGGGCACCACCCCCCACATCTTAATACTTTTAAAAAATAACTTACAAATATACATAGTTTATGTAGGTGTTTTTGTTTCAATTAGCAACGTAAATCGTATATATAGATGTATAATCTGTGATACAATGAATCTGGAAAATGTTCCAGATTGTTTAAAGTGAATGATATGATACATTTTTCTTCCCTGGGACGCACAAGTCTTTTCCCATTGACTCTTGTTATAACCAGAACTGGGCTGAGTGGACTAACCCTAACCAGAACTAGGCTGGGTGGACTTGGTAGATGGAGGCAGTGGCGTGTCTTCTTCCTCAACTCTTGCTTTTTTTAAATAGCACATTAACAAAACTTGTTAAGGCATTATTGTGGAGATGTTAGTACATTGGCTAAAATGCAGCTAGTCTAGCATGGTTAGCTGGCTAAAGGACTCCCAGAGAGTCTTTGGAACCCCTGGAAACCAATTACATATAGTCATTTATTAATTAAGCTGACACTCTTATCCAATTCCATTCTACGACTTGCTTCAACAGTTCCATTTTTTTCAGAAAACAAATTAAAGATGGCTGAGCGTCCAAAACATAAAACATCTAGCTACATTTGCTAAATGTGTTGTATCTATGTCAACAACAACAAGCCAACATTATTAATTTCACACCAGACATTTGAGTTAGTTAGCTTGATGTTCCAGAGTCATGTCACAAACCTGCTGGTGATGTTTTGGACTCTGTAACTCGAGACTACTATCAAGTCTGCAGAACTGACTTGTATATAACCTAGTGGGACACGTTATCCCCTACCTCTCAGTGCAGGGGCGATTTTAGGATCAGACCTTTAGGGGTGCTCAGCCCCCAATGAGAATGTGACATGAATAAAATACAATCAATTAGCCCTTTAAAAGTCGTAAATTGTGTTGAATTTTTAAAGGCTTAAAAAATCCCGGGCTTAAGGGCAAAAAGTTGTGATGTGATCTGGTGATGTTTTGGGATAGGGTGGCATTTAACTTTGTATAACTAGATACAACTATCAACTCATCAGAAAACTCTCCTCAATGTGCCTGTGCCTTGTCCATTAATTGCATATAGCAGGACTACTTATCAATTAATTCTCAGCGTGAGAAATGTTTAAAATTTGTGAGAAATACAAGGCGTTGCATGAGAGCGTGATAAATGGTTGAAATGCCTGAGTCTCACGGCAAATGCTTGGGACTTGAGAGCCCTGAAACTGGGTATTAATAGTCAACAACCAAATACCTTTCTGTAAAGTTTATAAAACTACTGTGGATCTATCAAAGATGGGAGGGGGAACCCTTTGTGGCCGTGCATACGGTCATAAGAATGCAGCCCATCACTGCTGTAATTGCTGTAGTCTACTGGTAGACTACTACAGACCTACTGGTAGACTACTGCAGACCATGCCAAAAGAATAGCAGTCAGATAATGAAGTTGCTCCCACCCCCAATGTTTATACGGGTTGATGGGACTATCCAGCGGCGTAACAATGACTTGGCGGCCCGAGTGCAGATCTCACCAACGGGCCCCTTACCGACCTATCGTCAGGCGAAATTATTGAGTGTTGAGCTTAGCGATGCGCAGGGAAATTTAGGCTACTTATGATGTAGGCTACAATTAAGGGTTGCAACAATGTGTTTTAATGAAAACACCAATGAAGCTCATTACAATAACTTTACAAATTGTTGTAGGCATAGGCTACTTATCGCAAAACTTTTTGATATTTTTCTACTTTCATTTACTTACCTAACAACTACTGCTCCTTCTATGTGAAGATAAATGACGGTTTAAAAAGTGAACGCCTCTGACTCGCGAGTCTCTGGCTCTAGATATGCTTGCAATAGGCCTACAACACGGAATGAGCATAATGGAACAGATGAGCCCACATATCTGCGACGTTTGAAATAGAGCACAGAGATGAGAAGAAATCTGATCATTTGCCGATGCTTATCCGACTGTCGTGTGCTATCTGGGTACTAGTAAAAAAAAAACAGTCACTTCAATGGTGAATATTTGATTTTATGTTCGTTAGATATGCTAGTTTACTTTTAGTCTATCTAGCTTTAGCTATTTTCCGACTACATCCTGCACATAGTTTACAATATCTAACCTGGCTGCTGCCTGGTATAGCCCAGGTCTATATGTGCATTTTTATGACGTTTAATAGCCATGTCAACTGCATACACCAGACAGTAAACGTTATGTTAGGGATAATGTATAGAACGCCGGTCATTATCGGGAAAATAAGCCCCGACAGAGCGAACAGCACCCCGACGCGAAGCGGTTTTGTTTCGCCCTGAAGGGGCTTAATTCAGCCAGATTATCCCTTACATTATATACATTATCCCGCTTATTACACGGCTACTTGCCAACAAAAAAAACTTAACACAGTGTGTCTTTTTACAGTTTATTTGTTACCATTCGTAGTGTTGATCAGCAGAGAAATAGTTCGCCAAAGATGTTGAACTTCATAGACGTTGAACATTCTTTAGGCTTCAAATCAGCTGACGTTGCTAAGCAACGGAGAATGCTGGGGTTGAAAAGTTACCGGACTACTTGCGGAGTGCTACGAAAGACGTGAATCCGAGGCAAAAAGTCCACTTCCCTTGACAGCGGTCAGTTATTCATAGCAACGGTCTGTTATCAAAAAATAATTGACCGCAGAACGTGAACATTCAAGTGAATGGGGCATTCTACAGCATTAAGAACAGCCGTGTAATAAGTAATTATTAGCCTACCCTGGTGGCTGAGTTTCACACTCATTGCTGTTGCCGGGCTGGGGGTCAGACGTAGCGTCCTCTTCAACACGCTTCGCCGTAAATCCAAATGAGGATAGACAGCTTTGCCACCCTTACATCTTGCTCTTTTCGTTCCTGCCGCTTTCTGGATCCACTTTTATGTTTAAAGGGCATGGCATGGGGTAGCCTAATTCGCTTCAAAAACGCTAATGCAACACAACTGTATCCCAACAACAACTGTCTGTGGTATTCCAACAACTGGATTGGAACAATCGTGTGTGGGTGGGCGGGAATCTTTGACAACAATATTACCCAGACATCCTTGCTATTTTTCGAGGGCAATATTACTTAATAAAAACGAGATTTGTTTCATTCAGCAAAAGGCAAATGAGGAAAAATGAATTATTTGCTGTTGTTAAGACTGACTGTTTTTAAAATGTTTATTGGGCAGGTGATAGCTCATAATGAATAACTGACACCATAATTGAGAAATGTTTGCGAATTGATGGGACTGGATCATGTCAGATTACAACTTGCGGTGTTAAAGCGGAGCAAGGGGCCCGGTCAAGTTGCCGCAAGGGGCCCGGTCAGGTTGTCTCACTTTTACGATGAGATCGAGGACGGCCCCCCTTTCGCCACGGGCCTTAGAGAGCTGCACTCCCTGCACTCCCCATAGTTACGCCACTGGGACTATCAGAATCAGCCGGATGTGTTTGTATTACCATGTAAGATTACACAAACGCGGAATTTACTGTGGCAGGAAAATGCATACAATAAACATATACGGATACAAAAAAAAGTAGAATGTAAACAAACTTTAAAAAGTCTAAGAGCTAAACAACATGTAAGATATAATAGATGAATATGAAATGTTACAAAAAAAATATAAAATAAGGTAGTATGGGATTATAATTGTGCACTATGTTTAAGCAGTGAAAACGATTTTTTTCAGAAAATGTCTGCAAACTAGTGATTCAAGCTTGCAAATGAATTTGTTTCAAAGAATGGGACTTTTATTCAGAAATTCCCAATTCCCAGGTCCAGACTCCCGTTTTCTCCGCAGGAAGTCGGAAAAGAAGAAGGCAGGAAATAATTGTAAATCACACAGGACTGTCAAAGGCGTTATCCAGCGATTTCTTTTTTCGAACATCAAAAATAAAGGTAAGTTGGATTTTATGTACCTTCACTACCATGCATTTGAGCTCATTTTCTGATTGGGAAGTGCTGATTGCATGTTGTGACAAATTTAAAACCCATTCAACCCTGTGCTCGGTTTTAAATTTGACTTCGCTAGCTACTGTAATTAGCACTAGCCACAATTATAGTCTAGTTAGACTTACCTGGTAGAGCTACCTGAGGTTACAATGATTAGACAGTAGCTGATTAACTATATGCCACCAAAGAAATGTACTACTACTGCAAACTTATGGATCAGTTAGACTGGTGCTACTAGTAACGTAGTATAACATGTTCACTAGCTTTTAACAAGTTTGTTGGTACGTGCCGACTAACGTTAGCTAGTTACAGTTGCCAAACACGGTTCTATGCGGAAATAAAATGACGTTTAAAGCAACAGAACGCGGTTAACCACAACATGAAGATTGCGTTCAAGCTTCAGCTCACACTGGCACAGATTGATCTGTTAGTTCACGCCGAGGACTTAAGCAAACGTGTCACGTCCCCCCATTGGCTGGTGTAGCTAGACTAATTCATAGCAAATATCTAACTATCAACACAGGGATGCAGCGACGTCAACAGACGAGTAGGCTAGCTAGCTAGCTAGCTAGAGTAATATAATTTGTTATGGAGAATGCGTAGCTATGCTTTGTGGTCACAATGACTGGCCGTATCATTACCCATGTTGCCCAAGCTCCTACCTCACCGTCATAGCTACGCTATCAACTTTGTCTGGGTTCTCAAAGCCAGGATGTAGGTGTGATTAACAAGGAGATGGAGATGTAGATTTAATATAGAGATTTCTGAAGTTTTATCAATGTGTCTGCTAAAGGAAGACAGGTTGATGAAAAATATATACATAGTTTAGTTACATAATTGGTGTCTGTAATGTGAGCCAGTGTACTTAGCTTGCTAGCTAGGATATGTAGGCCTACGTTTGCACACAATTATTCAACTCATTCTAACGAATTCGCTCAGTCAAACATTATTATTATGACCAAACATATGTGGACACCTTCTCAGTACACAGTCACAACATATCACTCAAATCACGGTAAAACATTATTGGTGACCACTTCGTTTCTATTCGTCCACTCGTTTTTTTGTTTTAATAGGTGAGGTCAGGGATTGGTGCTGGCCAGTTATTCAAAACTGAACTCTGCACAACATGTTTAGGGTTATTTAAAATATTTAGCTAGGCGGGATGGCACCGCAATGCAGATCAAGCGCGGACAGACAGACATATGACTATCTAACCAGCTGGCTGAACGACAGGGCCTGGATTTACGGTTTGGCGCTGACCAAGCAGCTGAATCTTCCGGTAGAAGAAGAAAGAAGGCTTTGCTTTATGGTTAGTTCTCCCTTCCATGTCCACATACGATGGTGTGACCAGCTTCAACAGGACTGATCACCAGGGATTGTAAGGAAGAGGTGGGGTTAGTGACATCACTGCTTCCTGGGAGAGAAGAACATATTGCCTGATGTGTAAAATTCATTCAGTTTATGTGAAAATACCTATTATTAACAATCATTTTGTATAACTAATTAAAACTACACATTTTCACGGTTTCTGTGTTTGTCAGATACCGGCTCTTAATGTCGGGATTCTGTGATTCCGCCTTTGTTATCTGTATTTTGGAAGTCAAAGTTCCCATCTTTTGCTACTATCCATCTATTGTTAATTTTGGTATAAGTATATATACATTTGATATTAAACGGACCATATTTATTTTAACTTATTTTATATTTATTATTGAGTGTGAAGGTTTAACCATTGAAGGATTATTGCCATTGAGTGTGATACTTGAACTTTAACTCCTGTTTGGCAGATGTGGAAGGCAGCAGCCGGTCAGTCGGTCAGCGTTGCTGTGGACAACGGTGCGGATGATTGGGAAACAGACCCAGACTTTGAGGTGCGTGACTCTAATGATGTGACTCATGATGTAACTTATGATGGAAGTCATAATGTCACTCAAGGTTGTAGACACATTGATCCATCAATTTACAAAATTGTTTCTCTGTTCCTCCCACTAATCCCCTTTTATAGGTGGATTAATTAAGGGTGTAACGAGAGACAGTTAGAACCGAAACTGTACTGTACTGTTGATAGTGGTACGCAAGTGTCTCGTGGAAGTTGCATTGGGTGTCTTGCAGCTTTTGTTTACTGTCGTGTAACTGCCCCGCGGCCAGTGGAGGCACTGGCATGTACCACTAGCTACTGTCATGTACGACTCGCTCCACTGTTACATACCACTCACTACAGTACAGTACAGTTTCAATTCTAACTGCTACTGGGTGTAACAGTTCCCAAAATCTAGGTTTGGTTTGACATGATAAATTTGCATGCCTTTGTCTTAACCAATGACTGTAAAGAGCGGTTCTGCTTAATTAGCTAGCTAGCGCAACATGCTAGCAGACAAACTTGTAGCACAATGGCGTGTGATGTTCTTGTCTCCTTGTGGGCCGGCCGCAAGCAATAAACTTTCTTAAACTTGTTCATCGACTGACTGTGCAATGCTTGATAGATTCATATTTCTGACAAATGTAAAATTGGGGTACAAACCGCGGCTTTATTTCCGAAAAATATGGTAATCACAGTTTGTGTCAGTCAATTCTATAGGTATACGTTTCAAATCATCTTTAACATTTGCAAAAAGAGTTAGTGCATTTTCTTGCAACAATTTGTAAAAACTGCAACACAATAGATTACCTGCAAAGGCTAGTAGCTGGCTCAAAATCTTTCGTTCATCTCTCAAGTAGTGTGGGGGTCAGATGGCTGAGCGGTTAGGGAATTGGGCTATTAATCAGAAGGTTGCCGGTTCGATTCTGGCCGTGCATAATTACGTTTTGTCCTTGGGTAAGGCACTTCACCCTACTTGCCTCGGGGGAATGTCCCTGTACTTACTGTAAGTTGCTCAGGATAAGAGTGTCTGCTAAATGACTAAATGTAAATGTAAGTAAACAATGTCAGTGAACATGTCATTGCCATCAGAATGGCAAGTCCTTGTTTCATTGTTTCACAAACAAGATAGTCAAAATGCTTAGCCATGTTGTCAGTATTCTGTAAGTAGTTTCTGATGTAAACTATGGTCAAAGTTTTGATGACAGTGCTTGCAAATGGCCAAGGCAGCACTTAGACATCGATCAGTTAGGCATAGATCAGTTCAACACAACAACGTTAACATTACTGTATGTGGGAGATTGATTGCAAGAGATTGGACAAGATTCCAATTTACACTTTTGCTGTTTTGTTCTATATCTTAAAAAACAAACAAGACGATTTGATAGCACTGCAAACTGTAGCACAAGGGAAAAATACAAAATGAGTAGAAATGTAAACATACACCCCTTAGTCAGAATTGTACATGCAGCTCTGTATAGGAAATTACAATTATGACAACTGCTTCAACCATTTCACATGAAAGGAGTCATTGTTTATTACTTATTGCTATTAACTAATGCATATATGTTTTGGGGGTTAATATTCTACAGAAAACCAGTATAATACATTTTAAACAACATGACATAAGCAATTGAAAATGTAGGAAACCGCAGACTATTGTTAATTTAGAAACCGATTTAAGTGCCTAAGAATCTTTGTCATTATTCTTTCCTCTATGCTCCTTTCTCATTTGACAGAGTTAGGGTTATGGTTATCTAAAGCGTCTCCTCCCCCTAACCATTCACCTTGTTCCCTGTGCTGGCAGAATGACGTGACGGAGAAGGAGCAGCGCTGGGGGGCGAAGACAGTTGCCGGCTCCGGCCACCAGGAACACATCAAGTCAGTGTTAGGGTGGCTGTTGAGTAGCTTTGTACCCAATGTCATGTCATTGTTGCCTTTTACACCTTCTGATGTTCTGCTTAGTATCCATCAGCTACGTGAGAAGGTGTCGACGGAACACACGTCTCTGAAGCAGCAGGAGCTGGAGAACATGCCCAAGGCTTCGCACGGCTACGGGGGCAAGTTTGGAGTGCAGCAAGATCGCATGGACAAGGTAGATTGTAGCTTCAAAACAAAAGATAGAACACATTTAAGGATTCTTTTTCAGTTTTTTATATTTTAAAAAATGTACTAAACTCCCAGAGTCATCATTGGTGTTGGGTCACACTGTGTTCCAAGTGGAAAGTATATTTAGTAGGGATGGTAAGATTCACTGGTTCACATCGGTGCATCGGCATAAAAGCTCACGATGCGATTGCCCCGATCAAAAAAGTGTGCACAGGATACAATGTGGGATGAAATTGCGATGCAGCGTTTCTAACGTCTTTGCATTGGTATAATCCAATGTATTTATATAGAATCGTGTGTAGGCGTAAACCTTTAGTATTTAGAAATGTGACCAATGATTTGTCAGCAATAATTTTATATTTAGATAGATTCCTCCTTTCTGTTTCTTAAGCGCGCTCTCATCTCTACTGCTGTCAGTGGCAGATTCTTGTCAAGTCTCTCTGCCAAGTTTAGCGCAAGTTGGAAGCGTGTTCGGGCGAGTGTTATCATGGCGGAGGAAGAGTTGCATGTTCCTACGAATTGCAATAAATCCAAGGTTTGGCAACAAGAAAGATGGGCAATTTGACAAGACCCAAGCAATTGGCAAGATATGTTTCGCTGCTATAAAGTACACAGGCAGCACGGCTAATTAAGGTAGTCACCTGAAGAGGCTACATGCTATTTGTGTGGAGACGTCTGCCTCCCCTTCGGATTCAGCTATGGCTACAGTCAGTGGCTAGCTCCACCGGTACCCCTAGCAAGAAGATGGATTTTGCTAATTACACCACCTTAAATGTACTAATTCAACAGTGCAAGTGGACTGTTCATGCTGACTGTAACTTCAACCACTTAACTCAGTTTTAACAATTAATTATTTTTTTAAGATTTCAACCTAAATATTAGGGATGTGCATCTCCATCACTGAGGATGATGCGATACACATCTTGATGCACTGCCAACAATCCGATACATTCAAGATGCATAAAAGCAACTACTAACGCGTTACGATTCACCCCTATTGCAATGCAGTGCGATTCGACACAATGCAATTCGACGAGATGCGATGCGAAAGAATATGATGCTATGCAATTTAATATGGTACATAATGATTTATTTATTTGTCAGATAGCAAATCATAAATTAACTTAAAAAAGTGAAAGTTTTATTTCAAATATTAAACAATGTTTCTGACAAAAGATAAAATAAAATCAGGCCTGGACTTTGCCTTAAACCAGTCCTTCTTTCCTGTTGTATGTGTTTTCTGAATGTAAACTATTACTGGGTGTCACAAGCTGCTGTAAACACTGTCATAACACCTCACACACCAAATTGAACTCATATGTCATACTTTAAAATTGTTCTCAATGACTCGGCTATCTCTCATCTTACTTTGTCGTACACAACAGGGATTTGTTTCTCGTAGAATAGCATCCTTATTTATTAAGGATGGCATGCCTAAATGTAGACCCAAAATCAGACTTGACATGACAGGAATGAATGCTGCAGTCATCTGCATCTATCTCTGTTTTGTCTTGTAATACCTGTATGTATATATTAGTGGTGGGCATAGATTATTTTATTTATTTAATCTAGATTAATCTCACTGTAATCTTGGAATTAATCTACATAAATCTAGATTAAAATGGCTCATTTGAATCCGCCGAAGGCATTCAGAATATGTGTGCTACCCAAATAATGACTAAATATAGCTCCAAGCAGCAATGTGGTGGCCAAGCAGGTCAGATGACCTGACAAGATTCAGAATCAGAGACATGACAAGATTGTCAGCTTTGGCTGGATTCGGACCTCTGACGTTGACATTGCCAGGACACCAATTTATCCTAGTGAGCTATTCTCAGTGCTGGAAATCACACATTTCAGTTACTGGGTAACAATTTGATTTGTCCAAAGTTTAAACAGCTGTAATTCAGTTCTATTTTGACATGTCAAGGTGATTGTGGTCTGAAGATAATCTGTGCCAAATTAGGTGAATATTTGATATTTACCATAAACGGTTCATTCATTCATTCAAAATGGCGGCCACATCTATTTAGCTGGTATCACAATTGAACATGTGTCGACACAGGATTGCCCCCTAGCGGTTAGATGACACCACCTTTTGTGGACCTCTTTGGAACAGGGTCCTGAGCACCTGTACCAAGTTTGATGTCAATTCAGCAAATGTTTCCTGAGATATGATCTCACTTCCTGTTTTGGCGGCTTCATCGCCGAATTTGATCAGCTTTACCGAAATGTGAAAAGGTTTGTGAGGCTTGATCTGAAGATAAATGGTGCCAAATGTTTGCTTATTGCAGCGCCACCTAGAGGTGAAATGGCATTACCTATTTTGGACCTCTTTAGAACAGTGTCCCTAGTCCCTATACCAAATTTGGTGTCAATGCAGTAAAGAGGTGCTGAGATATGACCTCACTTCTTTTATGGTGGCATGGTTGACGACTTTGATTGTCTGTTTCAGTCAAATTGTAGAAAATCAAAAAAACATGTGATGTCTTTTGTGAGGCTTGGTCTGAAGATGGTCTGTGCCAAATTTTGTGAAGATTGGACAAACCTTATAGGAGAGGTAGCAAAAAAAACGGTATATTCAAAATGGTGGCCACATCAATTCAGCCACATCAATTTGATGTGGCTGTAACTAACAAACGGTTGCGAAAATCAAAGCTCCAGGGGATAACCTTTATGAGACTTGGCCTGAAGATCATCTGTGGCAATTTTGAAGAAGATTCAACAAGAATTGTAGGAGGAGTAGCGAAAAAAACGCTTTTCCTTTACATTCAAAATGGCGGAGAATCTATAGGACTGGGTATTATGTCATAGAGTTGAACTCGTCTTGCGTTGAACTCGTCTTGATCCAAGGAATCCAACGATACTCAAACTTTGAGTATCGTTGAATCCAACTTTGACCCATTGGTGGCGCTAGATGGTTGAAATGGGAGACATGAAACTTGGTGAAATTGATGAGGGGACTGGTCCCAAAGAGTGTGCCAAATTTCACAACTTCTGACCATGTGGTTGGGGCTGCCATAGACTCACATGACAGATGTGTAATAATAATAATAAATATAACTGCAAGCAGTAATGGCGGATTCCTCCAAACATTGTGAACCATTGATTTTTTTTAATTCTTGACAAATTGTAACTGTATAGAAAAATCAATGCTGCTGACTTACCAAGGGGATACCAAATCTGACCAATTCCAAATATAGCTGCAAGCAGCAATGAGGTGGCCAAGCAGTCAAATAACCCAGAAAACATTTTAGACATCCTCAGAAGAGGGTAACAAGTACACGCAGCAAGTTTGGTGTGAATCCATCAAAGATTTGCTGAGATACAACCCAACTTCCTGTTTGCTGGCTAAACGGCACATTTTGATTGCCTGTACCGGAAAAACGGTTTCGAAAATCAGAAAACCATGTGTTAGCTTTAGTGAGGCTTGGTCTGAAGATAATCTCTGCTAAATTTGGTGAAGATTTGACAACATGTGTAGGAGGAGTACAGAAAAAACGTTTTTCAATGAATTCAAAATGGCGGCCGCATAAATTCGGCTATTATCACAAATTATTATGAGTCACACACGGGATGTCCCAAGATATCATGAGACAAAGGAATCACTCAATAAAGGCAAACAAATCAATAGTTATTGGCCAAAACACATTTTTGCTTCCTGCGGCCACGCCCAGTGATCACATGACACCAAATTGTCTAGATATCCTCAGAAGAGGGTCCCGAGTCATCATACCAAGTTTGGTGTTGATATCTTGAAGATTTGCTGAGATATGACTTCACTTCCTGTTTGGCTGCTTTTCTGCTGAATTTGATTGGCTGTACCGGACAAACGGTTGTGAGGATCACAATTCTAATCGATAACTTTTGTGAGGCTTGGTCTGAAGATCATCTCTGGTCATTTTGAAGAAGTTTTGACAAAAATTGTAGGAGGAGTAGGCTTTCAAAGGTTTTTGATAAAACCGGAAATAGACGTCATAGGGTGCGTTGAACTCGGCTTGATCCAGGGAATCCAATGGTACCTCATTTGTGAAAATCGGTCATACGGTTCAAAAGTTGCATGTGTAAACACAAGTCCAACTTTGACCCATTGGTGGCGCTAGAGTGGTCTAATGGGAGACCTGAAACTTGGTGTAGGTATAGAATGAACTGTCCTTAATGAGTGTGCCAAATTTTACAAAAAGTTGTCGAAGGGGTCTAGGGGCTGCCATTGACTCCCATGGCACTAGAATAATAAAAAAAAAAAAAAACTAACAAATATAGCTGCAGGCAGCAATGGCGGGTTCCTCCTTAACATTGCAAACCATTACCAAATTGACATGACACAGACATGTATTTCACACATGTACACAATATTCCAAGACAATTGGATCATTGGCTGATTTTAAGTCATTTTCAAAAATTTCAAAAAAGCCCGGACACCCTGCGGAGAAAGCTCATTTCGGCCGCTTGTATTCGGTCACCGCCCATAGTTCGTGACCATTGGTGAGGGTAGGAACGTAGATCGACTGGTAAATAGCGAGCTTTGCCTTTCGACTCAGCTCCTTCTTCACCACGACGGACCGATGCAGAGCCCGCATCACTGCGAACGCCGCACCGATCCGCCTGTCGATCTTGCGCTGCATTCTTCCCTCGTGAACAAGACCCAGAGATACTTGAAGTCCTCGGCTTGGGTCAATGTGCCTTTCATCAACCCCAAGTTTGCGTGCTACAGGTCTGTTGCTGCTTGTGAGTGCTTTCTGCACAGCTTTCTGTTTGAAAGCTAAAATATAAGAATGTTTTGGCATGCTAATTCAGATTTCTACAAAAAGGAGAGACACGCGCAGCTTCAATTTTACACTCAGCGTTTGTTTGACCTCCTTGTCTAGTTGTTTGTCTGAAGCGTTTAATCAAAGAAATATGGTATATGACAGCAATATTTTGTATGTAACTGGCCTTTTTAACATCACAAGTGGCCGCAGCTTTGCCCCTTATGGTCTAGGACTTCCCCTAGCTGCATTGCAAATCAAGAATAGAGCTTTTCATTTGGCCCAGTGGCAGACTGTCTGAGGTTGTCAAATGTCACCACTCATGGAATGCTTCTTGTCCAATAAAATAGACTTACTTGAATGGAACTAATTGTTGTGCACACATTTATATTCCAGTTATAAACAAACATCAACCATATTGTACATGGACAAAGTTGCTTCCTAAACGCATTCACTCTTATTTCATAGTTTTTGTGATGTCAAAGTAGAATAACTACATATGTGTCTTACATAAACATACACACTGAATTTTAAATCAATTGTAGTCAGTGTAGTTACATGTGGTAATATGTCCATGTCATTGTTGTGTTGGAAATGTATGTGAATGCTGGGTGGTTGACTATTTCTTATTGTATGATCTGTTTGAGATGTAAGCAAGGTAAATATTCCGTGAGGTCTTAAGATAGATAGCAGTTTTAGAATAAACAAATACTTTATTAGCAATGAACAAAATTTACAAGTTAAAGGCAAATGAATAAGTAAAATGAATATAAGTAAAAGAACGTATGTCGAGCACACTCATGCTGTTTGAGGTTGTCAAATATCACCAGACATGGACTTCTGCCTAAATTGACATGCACCAACTCAGAGCAATGAGTTTCAACAACCATCAGCACAGTTATTCAATTTGTTGACTCTACTCTTAATGCAAGACTATGTTAAAGTTATTGTCTGACATTCTTTGTCGGCAACTGTTTATGGAGGAACCATCCCTCAACAAATTGCTTTGGTCATGCTTTCTTAAAAGTCTAGTCCTTAATTTAGATGTGCCAAAGAAGATGATAACATGACCAAGCTGTGTTTGGTTGATTCAACTGTATAGTTCTGAAGAAGAAGAAGACCTTCTGTTTCTTTTAACAGTAGAATTAGCTGTGGCCAAACTAATCACAGAATGCCTACTAGTCTAAAATGTCTACTAGACTAAGGAGTGAAGGTGGGAGCTTGGTACTGTTGGGGCCATGTACTGTTATGGTTTTTGAGTCAAACAACTTGCTAAATGATTAAATGTCAAATCCAACTTTAAATGTATAAAAGAGAGAATTAAACCTAGAGGTTTAAAAGGCTACATTTGTTTAAACAAACTACAGACAGGATTTGGGGTAAAAGCTCTAGAAATTAGCCAAGCATACATATTTTAAATATTCACAATTAATCTACTTTTCATCTTACATTAAACTATTTTTCAGATTTGTGGGGGTGCCGTTATAGGTTCGAGAGGCTTTTTTGCTCCTCATGAGAAATAAGGCATATGTAATGAATTTCAGAATTTTGGGACAAATGGGATGCAAATGGCATCACTTTGAAAATTGACAATTGGGGGGGTGGCCGTAGGGCCACCTATGGATAATGGTGGGTCATTGTGGTGTGGTAGTTACTCATGGCCTATACCATCAATGTTTCAGGATTTTGAGAACTTTTTACCTTTGCATACAAAATCGGAAATGCAATACCATCAAGATCCACAAGGCCTTTGCTAGAAACTAAGGAATGAGTGGGGGCTTGGTCAGCCCACACTCTGGAGATGTTGCGTGTGCGTCTTGTCAAGCCCGCGCGTGTGTCAAGGGAAGGCTGAGTGTGTGTGAGGATTTGGAGCACGCGCGGGCAGGAAGAGGGGAGAGAGGATTTAGCCAAAAATCACTGAAATTAGCCAAGCATGTATATTTAAAATATTCACTAAAAATCTACTTTTCATCTTACAACCAACTTTTTTTCAGATTTGAAGACTAAACATTCTCAAGAGTCTTCACAAGAACTAGTGATAGTATCAGAGTATCCGTTTTAGACAGGTGGATGTGTAAAGCATTATTTTAGCGTTAGCGATAAATTCGATTTGCTTTACATCAGTCATTTTTTAAGATATTAAGTCAATTTTTCACATGGGAACATGTTGTAGTGTCTTCCACCGATATACAAAGTTTGGGGTTGATATCTTAAAGATTTGCTGAGATTTGACCCAACTTCCTGTTTGGTTCCTTTGTTGATGATTTGGATTGGCTGTACCGGACAAACGGTTTTGAAAATCAAAAATCCTATTGATAACTTTTGTGAGGCTCAGTCTGGAGATCATGTCTGGCAACGTTGAAGAAAATTCGACCAAAAATGTAGGAGGAGTAGCGAAAAAACGTGTTTCCTCAATCTTTATTGTACAGAAAAATCCAATATGGCGGCCGTTATAGGTTCTAGAGGCTTTTTTGTTCCTCATAAGAAATAAGGCATCTGTAATAAATTTCAGCATTTTGGGACTTATGGCCTGCAAATGGCATCACTTTAAAAATTGACATTTTGGGGCGTGGCCTGTAGCGCCACCTATTGTCTCACATGGCCCATGTGTGGTATGGTAGTTACTAATGGTCTGCAGTTTCAACATGCCAAATTTCTCAACTTTTTACTATTGTGCTCTAGGGGCTGCCATTGACTCCCATGGGTAAAACATAATAATAATAAAACCACCAATAACAATAGGGTTCCCTCCTACCGGAGGAACCCTAATAACAATAGGTTTCCTCCTTACGGAGGAATCCTAAATATAGATGCAAGCAGCAATGGAGGGGCCAAGCAGTCCAGAGCAGGCTTCCATAGCACTTGCGCAACAATTAAGTCACAGCAACCGGTTGCACTCATGCAACACACCAAGTTTGGTTGAAATATATATTTGCGTTCAAGAGTACTGAGTTTTTAAATTGTTTTTTTTTCTGGTATAAATAGGGCTGCATGATTAATCAAATTTTAATCACGATTTCGGCTTCCCACGATCAAATTCACGTGATCGAGCGATATTTTAAATGCGTCATTCCGTTAATAGAACGCTCTGTATCAAAGTTATTTTTTTGCAAAGCCAATCTAGCGCTCCGTAAACCAGTAGGTACGTTCGACATCGGCTGCGGCTGCATGCAACGACCAGCGAGAGTTGCCGCTTGCAGTCGGGGAGGAGTTATAAACGGCTCTGTAAAGTCGGAACATTTGTAATTTTATGTATTGGGCTATGATAAACTCTTTCTCCAATCTGTAGGCTGCAGCCGGCTACGGCGCTGCATGGAGTCGAGTAAATTTAAAAACGCATACATATGTCTGCGTTTGTACCTCCCGTTCACACTAATACGGCGTAATCGGACACTGAAAACGGAGCTTTTCGAATACGCTCTCTTAGCCGAAGACATTTGAAAACGCCGGGTTTGCGTAGTAGGCTAGTGTGGACGGGGTCCACGGAGCTTTTCAGATACTATGACGTTCAGTTGCTATGGCATTGGGGGTAGCTTTAGCTAATCAAGATGAACATGGAAGGTGAAAGAAATATGCTGCTCCATCTCTATAATTTATTTACCAGTTTAGTTAGTGTAGGCTACTTCAGGTACAAGTATTAGCCTATCATTTAATAGATAGCCTATGCGTTACTCCTACGCAGAAGGTGATTTTTGTAGCCTGCTCGGTGTGCCTGAACGATAGGTGGACAAGGCAGAGGAGACGGTTTAAACGAAACATAGAGCGGCGATTCTGGGTGAGACCTGGCTGAACAGCTAGCTGGTGGGACAATTTAAAAACACCAAATAGTATTGCCAGAGGAGTATGTAAACAGGGCACCGTGGCGGGAGGGAGGGAAGGTCAGGAGTGGAGTAACCATGACAACAATTGTCATGTACCGTGTTAGTGTGGACGGTAAACATTTGGAAAATTATATGAAAACGCTAGTGTAGACGGAGATTTTTTAATTTTTTATTGATTGTATATTTTGAGTTTTATTTACATCCATTCTGCAGGTACAATACATTGTGACAATCAAATTTGATTAGGTTAAAATCAACAAATAATCTCTGTTCCTAGTCTGCAGTAGGCCATGAGTACCAGAGCAAGCTTTCAAAGCACTGCTCACAGACCGACACCTCCAAAGGATTTGGCGGGAAGTTCGGCGTGCAGGCTGATCGTGTTGACCAGGTATGATCACCTTGGTCTTCTCAGGCCCAACTGGCTTGGATTAAGTATATACTTAATACCAACTTCTCAATTACCAAAAAATGTACAAATGTGGATTTATACCCTTTAAATGAAGTGGAACCACATGGTAAACTATTCATTTTCTTTGCACTTCTGCAACTGGTTAGTTGATGTCGTTATGCCAGGCAAGACATTACAACGCTGGAAAATGTTGAATTCTGTCTTAGTTCTAAACTTTACTAACAGCTTTTTCCTTCTTCGTTATTTTCAGTCTGCTGTTGGGTTTGAGTATGCTGGCAAGACAGAGAAACATGCATCGCAGAAAGGCAAGGGGATACAGTCTATTGTTAATTACAAACCAGCTTTGTATTTGCTTCCTTTAATACTATACTCCTTTAGTATTAGAAATGTATGTGTTATAAATTACATAAGCAAAACACAGGTCAGCAGTTGATCATGCAACTCTTACAGTACATATTGAGTTGTGCAAGGAATTAAGTATAGCGTTCGTTTAAAGGGAAATAGATTATATACAGACATGCATGTTGTATAGTTGTGTTTTTATGATTAGAAATGACAGCTCTTTATCATTGTCCCCATGTTTTGTGTTCCATGACCTGTAACCCCTGTTCAGACTACTCCACTGGGTTTGGAGGCAGGTACGGGGTGCAGGCGGACCGTGTGGACCAGAGTGCAGTGGGATTCGACTACCAGGGGAAAACCGAGAAACATGAGTCCCAGAAAGGTTTGTTCAAAAACTCACAATGTGTTAAGACTTGCACACAACCACAGTGGAAACTTTTGAAACAATGATAAGCTTAATGTTTACATTTATTCATTTAGCAGACGCTTTTATCCAAAGTGACTTCCAAGAGAGAGTTTTACTAAGTGCATAGGTCACTGATAATAACAACAAGGTAGCCCCCCAAACATTGCGAGTAGCCAAAACATGAAGCACATATTTTGAACGACCAAAATAAGTGCCAAAGGGATGTTTAAATTAAAAGCCAAACAGATTTTCTTTTCACGGTCTTTGTATGTCTACCACCTAACTTGACAGGTAGAATCCATGGAATCTTGGAATGCTAGCAACTAAAAGTATTGAGAACCATCTGCTTAACCCTTTTCATGTTCTCCCTGCTTGCTCTTGTCCCTTTACTTTACCAAATGTTTCCAGATTATGCCAAAGGCTTTGGTGGTAAATTTGGAGTAGAGACAGACAAGGTGGACAAGAGTGCGATGGGCTTTGAGTACGAAGGCAAAACGGAAAGACACGAGTCCCAGAAAGGTTCAGTTTGTTTTTTTGGGGGGGTCTTTAGATTACACCCAGTAACCTTTGGGACAATGGCACTGAATGAAATAGCACTTTTGCTATCAACCATTTACATTTTATTCCAAATTATTTTACTAGCATGTTTACTTACCGATTAATCTCAACTGTAATATGGGGAAAGTTGAGTTTATGATTAAGTAGGCACAGAGGGTAATTTCAGTGTGTTAATGCAGACTGTGAAAGGCTTCGGGGGCAGAGGGTAATTTCAGTGTGTTGATGCAGACTATGTGAAAGGCTTCGGGGGCAGATTCGGTGTGCAGTCGGACAGACAGGACAAGTCAGCAGTCGGCTGGGACCACCAGGAAAAACTGCAGCTGCACGAGTCACAGAAAGGTTTGTGTCTTACCTGTCTGTTCCTCTTCACCATCCCTGCCTACAGTACTACTACACCTGCCTACAGCACTCCTACACAGTTGCTTAACTAGTTAGGTTTAGGAAAAATGTGGATGTAATAACTGCAAGGTATTACATTTCTTTTGTAGGTGTATTCATTTTTTTTTTCTTCTCCAAACCATAATGACAGCATGCATGGCATATGTTGATGTTGCATTAAGCCTTCTTCTAAAATAAGAGATAAATTAAACAAAGATATCCATTGACTATGCTTCATCTCGGCTCGGACTATGCTTCATCTATGTCTGGGAAACTGGGCCTACATGTTCATGTGAGCAAATGGGATGGTAACTTTCTTTTCTCTCATTTGCAGACTACTCTAAGGGATTTGGAGGGAAGTTTGGGGTTCAGAAGGACAGAATGGATAAGGTACAATTGTTTACAGATATGCCCACGTTCAAATGTACTTCAATTTTATATTGTCTTGATTGCACATTTTTGTCTCTGTAATCTAGATTTCTCTGACAGAATTATTAGTGGGACTCCAAAATTTGGACTCAATAAATGTCTTGGAAAAAAATCATGTTTAGTGCTCTAATTGTTGAGTGTTACTAATTGTTTAGCTTTCTGGTATTTTTCAGAGCGCTGGGACATTTGAGGAAGTTGAAAAGCCAAGTCCAGCCTACCAGAGAACCAAGCCTGTGGAGGCTGGTGAGTCTGTCGTACTGGTTAGCGTTCCTATAGAGATGTTAAAACGTTTTATGCTGTGTTCACACCAAACGCAAAGCGAAGTATTTGAGCAAATGAAGCAAAATTTAGCTTTGCATTCATTTGTGCTTATTTGCGCGAATCGCTAGGAGCCAACAATTTTTTTCCAGTTGTCAATCATGTCCAAAATGACTACTATAAACTAATACGAAGTAGTGTCGTATAACAGAGGATGCCCACAGACAGCTACAATACTCTTGCTCTCCAAGAGTATTTCATTTGCTCGAATTCGCGTAATTTTGCCCTGCAAAAAGAATCGCTCAGCGTTTGGTGTGAACACAGTTGGTTATTCTCTTTAGCGTTAGTGTTTCTGTAGAGATGTTGTAAGGTTAAGGTTGGCTAGTAAAATCCCTCCCTCCTCCCCAGCTGGCAGCAGCACAGGCAGCATCAAGGCCCGCTTCGAGAACATCGCCAAACAGAAGGAGGAGGAGGACAAGAAGAGGACAGAGGAGGAGCGAGCACGGAGACAGTTGAAGGAGAAGCAGGAACAAGAGGAGGCACGTCGCAAGATGGATGAAGTCAAAGCTCAACCAGCCTCTCCCGTGCCAAGCCCAACCCCTCCCACCCAGGCACCGGCCCCTGTGTATGAGGTGAGGAGCAGCGACCTTATGCAACGTGGACTGGTTTCTCTGTTCTGCTCTAATATTCCCCCTGTGCAGGACACGGACATGTACCAGGACCCTGCCCCTCAGGCCGCATCAGAGAATGGGGAGCAGCTATATGAGGCTGAGCCCAGCCCCCAGCCACCCGCCCAGCAGGAAGCGCTCTACCAGAACCCCGATGACTACCAGGCTGATGGGGGAGGTGAGGGCCTCCACACTACCACTACAGCATCCATCCAGAACAGATCATGAATAAATTAGTGACCTTTGACCTGTGTTGTCTACAGATGCCCAGACGTACGAGTATGGGGAGGACCAGGGTGTGACTGCTGTGGCACTGTATGACTACCAAGCAGGTGAGAAACAAACCCACCAGCCAGCACCAAACTTATCCTGTCAATGACAACATTATATGCTTTTTAGCCCATTATACAAACTAATCCAGGTGCCTTGCATTGCAGCTGGAGATGATGAGATCTCCTTTGACCCCGACGACATCATCACTAACATCGAGATGATTGACGAGGGCTGGTGGCGGGGTGTTTGCCGGGGTGCGTACGGACTGTTCCCCGCCAATTATGTTGAATTACGACAGTGATCTCCATGCACACTTTCGCACCATTAAGATGCTTCTTTTTGTTTCTCTCTCTCTTTAATATTATGTTGCTCCATCTGGGTTCAGCTTTGTTTCTTCAGTCTTTTACTCCCTATCCTTCTACCTCTTGTCTCTCTGCCAGATACCTCTCTACTTCTAGTGAGAGGTTCACTTCTCTGTACAGGTCTGCTAGTGAGAGGTTCACTTCTCTGTACAAGTCTGCTAGTGAGAGGTTCACTTCTCTGTACAGGTCTGCTAGTGAGAGGTTCACTTCTCTGTACAGGTCTGCTAGTGAGAGGTTCACTTCTCTGTACAGGTCTGCTAGTGAGAGGTTCACTTCTCTGTACAGGTCTGCTAGTGAGAGGTTCACTTCTCTGTACAAGTCTGCTAGTGAGAGGTTCACTTCTCTGTACAGGTCTGCTAGTGAGAGGTTCACTTCTCTGTACAAGTCTGCTAGTGAGAGGTTCACTTCAGTGTCCAGGATGTGGTAGGATGACTGGAGTACTCAGGCTTTTAGGCTGCTTTCCAAGAGGGAACAAACAACGCTTTCTTATCTCATTTTGGAACCAAATAAGAATGACAAGAGTTCCATATATATCTTGTTTCAGACTTACCTAAACAGTTTTTGCTGCTCTGCCTTCCTGCTCCATCTTAGGGTTCTATTATATCTATTTATAGTTTGCCTACCTGCAGTAAGTAGATTTAGGTTCACCAAAGAAAGGGTTGGATTAGTTCGATCCCAAGCCTGGTAAAGCAATCTCCTAGTGTGGGCTCGTGTACTGGGCCCTTGCACCTCATTACAAACCTATTGCCTTATGGGTGGGTTGGTTAAGAACTGGATATATGATATGCAGTTGTTCTTATCACTTCTGGGGCAGTAGGCTGGAGAGAAGTCTGGTTTGAGAAAGCAGAAAGTAGGAAGCCATAATTCATCTTATTTACCACAGTAGTAGGTAGAAATCTGAAAGACATGAATATTGTTTTTAACACTACATACTTGCATGAGTGTTTGAACTATCTATACAGTTTCTAAAATGCACTACACCGACCTACATAAGCTCTGAAATGAAGTGAATTGAAAATGGTGGCGAGACAGTATGTCTCAGCTAAGATAAGGCCTGCTGAAGCAGTTATAAAAACAGTATTGATAAAGTCACCCATTGTTTTCTTTGCTGAAAACATAACAGATACCAGAGTACATTTGAACGTTCTGCTGTTTTGCTTCTCTTGCTGTCTCAACACCCTGTTCCATCCTCTGGCGGTACTTTAAACTGCTCTGGTAAATATGTTGAGTTTTTGGATGTGGACAAACCTGGCCACAGATGCTGCCTGTGATTTTGTGTGTAGCATTGCATACTATTGTGGGGCTTGGTGTATTCACCCACTGACATCCTTTTTCTAAGTGGACCAATATGTTAATGAGGAAAATTATTAAGAAAGTTATATTAATCTACTTGTTTTATATTTAAAAATGGCTTGAACGATAGCAGGCTAAAAGGGAACCTTTTCTTTGGTGGAAGCTAATTATCGAAACTGACAATATCTCTTGTCGTTATGGCAAGTTGTGTAGCTTCTTGTCATTATGGCAAGTTGTGTATCTTACAGTTGAGTAGGTATATGAGTGGGATATCTAATCTAATTCCATCAGGGTTTGGGGTTTTGTAATAAAATTATGCATTCTTTTAATCTGTATTTTGCTTGTATTCTGCTTGCTCACATCTATCATTATTGCTGTTTATTTTTGAGTAAATGTTTTCAATAAACAAATAAACCTGTCAATTTGTATTATGTTCCAAAGCATTGGATATTTCGAACAACGATGACAATGGAGAATAATTCTCAGACTGATAACCCATGAAAGTATTTACAGGTGAATATAACATCTGTGATTTGAAACCAGGATGTTTTAATGTACAATGCTGTAACAGGTTGGGGTGGCAGGCAGGCAAAGCCTACCAGAAAGGAACAAAATATCCCCTTTGTGTTGATTTAAACTAGGGCCATCTATTTGGTAGTGGCAGGTCTTTGTGGAGATTTATAAACCATAAGCAGTACACTACTAATAAATAAGAATTGTCCCTATTCCCCAATAAACAATTTGTCTACAGAAGGAAATCAGAACTCGTTTACAACTTACTTCCGCTTCCGTTCCTCGGGTTGCTCCGGAGAGCAGCTCTTAACTTTGTTCCTTCTGAACCTATAGCATCTAGTGGGCGGGAGGATCTACTAGGTGGGAATATCTACTCGGCGGGAGGGTCTACTAGGCGGAAGGATGTACTAGGTGGGAGGGTCTACTAGGCGGAAGGATGTACTAGATGGGGGGGTCTACTAGGTGGGAGGGTTTACTAGCTGGGAGGGTCTACTAGGCGGGAGGATCTACTAGGCGGAAGGATCTACTAGGCGGAAGGGTCTACTAGGTGGGAGGATCTACTAGGTGGGAGGATCTATTAGGCAGGGAGGCTTTGGAAATGACAGAGGCCACAACTATTACTGCAAGACAGGTATTTTGGCTCGGGACTCTTAACTTAAACTTCAAAGTCTTTGTTGCCCCATGTAGTTTGCAGACCAGTTAAAACTCCTAGAGATGTTTCTCATTTAGTCAACGGATTAATTAACCTACACAATAGTTTTTTTTTTTTTTTTTTTTACAATAGGTGAAACATGAATACAACTTCACCAGTTAAAGTCTGTGACCACTCTTCCCTAACCTGAATGTGTCAAGCTGTTCCAAAAGTTAATCTGACAGAAATGTTCGGAGGTAATTGGACTTTAAAGACTGTCTTTTTATTGGCAGTGGAAAACAAGTTTCAGTATTTTATTGAAAGTAAGAAATAAATACTACTGGTAAAAATAGTTCATGAGTACTCAATCTTTACACGATTTTTGTTACACTATCAGGACAATTTCCAATGAGAACAAATAACATGATGTGCATTGTACATAAATTACCAAATCACAAGACAATAAAAAGATAACATAACTATATGTTCCCCCAAATCCTGTATGCAGGACACTTAAATCTGCATGATCAAATAAGGAGGAACTTCTTAATTTGACCTTGGCTTTAGTAACAGCTTTGCCAGAATCAGGAACACTTGGGATATCATAAAAATCCTACAAACAGAACTGCAACAAAACATAAGAGTTAATCAGTACAAAAGGAAAGAAAGAAAGGTGACAGATGACAAGGCTTGATAAGTCTTGGAATTAAGTTTTTTGTGTGTGGGCAGATCACAGCACTTGGGAGTCACAGCAGGGCCAGGGCTAAACCCCAACCCTCGAGGCCACATTGGCCTTGGTCCGTCACGGAGGAGCCTCCAGGAGGAGGAGGAGCCTCCAGGTAGAGGAGGAGCCCCACCCAGGAGGGGGAGGAGCCCCACCCAGGAGGGGGAGGGGCCCCACCCAGGAAGGGGAGGAGCCACATCAGGCTCAGTATCGGTCATGTGCTTCTTCAGGTAAACCACCATGCATATTTCAGAGTAAGGCAGGATAGGATTGGGCAGTGGGAAGTTATGAGGAATGGAGAACTACAGTACAACATGTGAGGAGAAGTAAAGGACTTGTACAAAGTAGCCATCATCTTTGCTACAGCATTATGGCTTCTGTTTGCATCATTATGAGTTTAGTTTTGGTATCCCTGTTAGTATGAGGGTTGCTATGGTTACAGTCTGGCGTCAGGCATCCACAGGATTAGCCTTGAATCTCCAGTCATCCTCTGATATTCATATAAGACGCATTTACAAGTCATCATGATTGATATGCAGAAACATACAAAAGGTATATAAGAGCATATGAAATAAAATTTATATAATATATCAAAGTCACATGATCATCAGATTAATTATTATAAAACCAAGAAGAAGACAAGGGGAAAAATACATCTGGTCAAAAAGATGATAAAAAAGATAAATATACACACTCCAGACAATTAAAACATTCATTCAGTTATTTTCATGTAGTTTTACACTTGATAAGTTTGAGGACAGGGAGGAAGGGAGGATTTAAAAGAGGCAAAAAGAGAATGCAAAAATCTAAAATAAATGAAATGTCCCATTGCTTTACATAAATATAATAATACACATTGATAACTCTATGATGTGTCCTTTAGGTGTGCAATAAAATATTGGTGACAACATGACTTGTTTGATCTCTGTAATAAAAACAGTTTTTTAGTGTTCTTGTTGGTCAGGTCGGCATCCATTCCTGACGGGAAAACATTTCATTTTCGTCTTCAGACCAACATCCACCTAGAGACATAATGATGAGAAAAGAGATGAGACAGAATGTGTAGAGAAGCAGTAGAGCGACAAGCGGTAAAGAAGCGTGACCATGCGTTATTTAACCATGATGGGGTTTGGGTCACAACATGCTTCCACCCCCTTACAAGAGAAGAGAGTGCTGTAGAAGTGAGGAACAAAATTAGTAGTGTGTATTTATTATGTGTTGACAGTAGAGAGTGTGTTTATGTTAACAGGAGCAGAGTGGCCATGTTTTACTACCCTTGTGGGGACATTTTATTGGTCTCTCCAACTTCAATTACAAATAATTACATTAAGGTAGCCTGACGTTGTCATACTCATAATTCTAGTCAGAATATGAGTCTGAGAACTCTCCGTTGGGCTGTGAGTGTGGGGCGTGTTTCAACCGAACTCGTAAAACAAATGCCTCTTTGCTCAATTGGATAGACCTACAACCAATCAGAGCAACGTAATATGTTGTTTGTTGAAAACGAATTCAACCCAAGCGCTCTTTGGTGTTGTGGTTGATTACGTTACTGTTGATCATCTGTCCATCATCCTATAAAGCCCGCCCTGACAATTTCATTGGTCCGAACAGCTCCGGTTCAGGTATAGTCTTTCCGCAACCGAGCTATTCCAGACCCAACTTCCCGACCACATTTTTGTGTGGGCGGGGCTAAGTTGGGCTGGCAGCCAGGCTAACATTTAGGGTTTGGGTAAGGAGTTAGGGATAGTTTTAAGGTTAAGGGAGCAGAGTGTGTTAACAGGAGCTGTGTGTGTGTTAACAGGAGATACTGTGTGTTAACAGGAGATAGTGTGTGTGTTAACAGGAGATAGTGTGTGTGTTAGCAGGAGATAGTGTGTGTGTTAACAGGAGATAGTGTGTGTGTTAACAGGAGATAGTGTGTGTGTTAGCAGGAGATAGTGTGTGTGTTAACAGGAGATAGTGTGTGTGTTAGCAGGAGATAGTGTGTGTGTTAACAGGAGATAGTGTGTGTGTTAACAGGAGATAGTGTGTGTGTTAGCAGGAGATAGTGTGTGTGTTAACAGGAGATGGTGTGCGTGTTAACAGGAGATAGTGTGTGTGTGTTAACAGGAGATAGTGTGTGTTAGCAGGAGATAGTGTGTGTGTGTGTTAGCAGGAGATCGTGTGTGTACTCACGGAGGGTTAGGTGTTAACAGGAGTACGTCCGGACAGTGGCAGTTTCCAGCCTCTGAATGGCAGACTGACTCCCTGCATTGCGATGCCAACCCCATGCAAAACATGCTGTTATTTACTTGCAATTCCCAGATGCACATGTACCCCAGCACACACGTGAAACAAGCAAATTACCAACAAAACTGTAGAAAAGCACATTTTCAAAGCCTGTGTTTGGTTAAAATGTACAACGATGTCAGATCACCATCACATAATTGCTGATATTCCAGCAGCCACCTCACCATCGCTGGGGCTTCTCTTTGGCTGCATGGAGGGCGACATAATGGGCACTGTGTCGCAGGAGCCAGGGGGAACGCCACGCACGTCTTTAGGACGGAACTTCTTCCTCCAAGAAGGAGCTCTTCTGAAGCTCTTATCATCATCCTGAAGAAGGAAGGAAAGAAGAGGTGTCAGTAAAGGGTGGGATGGGTGAGGAGGTGTCAGTAAAGGATGTGCAGATCATCCTACAAGGTTAGGGTCAGCTATAAGCTGCTTGCATATATGTAGGGTTAATATATATATATATATATATATATATATATATATATATATATATATATATATATATATATATATATATATATATATATATACAAATGCTGTTGCAACAACTACCGACGTTAGAAAAACTACAACACCACACCGGATCTAGCTAGACCGGAAACAAAACAACAGGCACGCCAGACACTCGTTTGGCTTGCGAGCTGGCTAAAGAGTAGTAGCAGAGCCCGTTTACGGATATTAGACATTCTCTGGTAGTAGGCTAACGTTACGTTTTGAGTGGATGACGAGCGCGAGATGCCGAAATGGATGCCAATAAGATTCTGAATGGAAAGTTTGCTTTTAAAAAGTTGCCAAATGGTTCTATTGACAAGACCAGTGATCTGTGTGTTTTGTCGTTGTAAACTGAGCTATCATCGCAGCACGTCCAGTCTGAAATACCACTTGATGGCCAAGCACACAGCTGATGCGAATTCTCTGCCCCCTCGTCAAAGCCATGCGATTGCAATGTTGTTTTCAATAAAAAAAAATATTTGCACAAAGCAATCCGAACCACTGTTCTATGTTGATAAGAGCATTACAATTTGAAAAAAGATTGGGACAAAAAGAAATCAGGGACATTTAGAATAGATAAAAATGTGCGATTAATTGTGATTAATCGCGAGTTAACTATGACATTAATGCGATTAATCGCGATTAAATATTTTAATCGTTTGACAGCACTAATATATATATATATATATATATATATATATATATATATATATATATATATATATATATATATATATATATATATATATATATATATATATATATGTATATGTGTGTGTATATATATATATATATATATATATATATATATATATATATATACACACACACACACATATACATATATATATACATATACATATACATATACATATACACATACACATACACATACACATACACATACACA
Source organism: Hypomesus nipponensis (assembly GCF_054491055.1). Lineage (NCBI taxonomy): Eukaryota > Metazoa > Chordata > Actinopteri > Osmeriformes > Osmeridae > Hypomesus > Hypomesus nipponensis. The sequence goes on from NC_140379.1 coordinate 96,456, forward strand.
TACACATACACATACACATACACATACACATACACATACACATACACATACACATACATATATATATATATATATACACACACACACACACACATATACACATATACACATATATATACGTATATATGTATATATGTATACAATGCTTAATATTTACAAATGGGATTTAATTGGTGTGTCTTTCTGGGGGGCTAACTGTAAATAGCTGTAAATGACCCTGTCTATACTCTCTGATTAGAGTTCACTGTTAATAAGATGGGATCTCACCTCCTCTATCCTCCTCTCTGTTGCCGCGGTGAGGAGGGTGTTGTACTCGCGCTCCAACACAGCTCGAGCCTGCATGGATAGAGGGGTAGGAGGTAGGGTTAGAGAAGGATAGAGAGGTAGGAGGTAGGGATAGAGCAGGATAGAGAGGTAGGAGGTAAGGATAGACAAGGGTAGAGGGATAGGAGGTAGGGTTAGAGAAGGATAGAGAGGTAGGAGGTAGGGATAGAGCAGGATAGAGAGGTAGGAGGTAGGGATAGAGAAGGGTAGAGGGATAGGAGGTAGGGTTAGAGAGGTAGGAGGTAGGGATAAAGAAGGATAGAGAGGTAGGAGGTAGGGTTAGAGAAGGATAGAGAGGTAGGAGGTAGGGTAAGACAAGGATAGAGAGGTAGGAGGTAGGGATAGAGAAGGATAGAGAGGTAGGAGGTAGGGTTAGAGAAGGATAGAGAGGTAGGAGGTAGGGTTGGAGAGGTAGGGTTAGAGAGGTAGGAGGTAGGGATAGAGAGGTAGGAGGTAGGGTTAGAGAAGGATAGAGAGGTAGGAGGTAGGGTTAGAGAAGGAAAGAGAGGTAGGGTTAGAGAAGGATAGAGAGGTAGGAGGTAGGGATACAGAGGTAGGAGGTAGGGTTAGAGAAGGATAGAGGGGTAGAAGGTAGGGATAGAGAAGGATAGAGAGGTAGGAGGTAGGGATAGAGAAGGATAGAGAGGTAGGCGGTAGGGTTTGAGAAGGATAGAGGGGTAGGAGGTAGGGTTAGAGAAGGATAGAGGGGTAGGAGGTAGGGATAGAGAAGGGTAGACAGGTAGGAGGTAGGGATAGAGAAGGATAGAGAGGTAGGAAGTAGGGATAGAGAAGGATAGAGAGGTAGGGATAGAGAAGGGTAGAGGGATAGGAGGTAGGGATAGAGAAGGATAGAGAGGTTGGAGGTAGGGATAGAGAAGGGTAGAGGGATAGAGGGTAGGGATAGAGAGGTAGGAGGTAGGGTTAGAGAAGGATAGAGGGATAGGAGGTAGGGATAGAGAAGGATATAGAGGTAGAAAGTAGGGATAGAGAAGGATAGAGAGGTAGGAGGATTAGTTAGAGAAGGGTAGAGGGGTAGGAGGTAGGGATAGAGAGGTAGGGTAGGGTTAGAGAAGGATAGAGAGGTAGGGTAGGGATAGAGAGGTAGGAGGTAGGGTTAGAGAGATCGGGACAAGGATGAGAGAGGGACAGCAGGATGATCACCTGTGTGTTCTGCGTGGGGACCTGCAGCAGCAGTGCCAGGGCATTGTGGTCGAACGAGGCGTCTAGGGCCAGCAGCGCCCCGTGCACGCCACTCTCCTGCAGGTTGCTGCTGTAGTCCTTAAGCCCAATGGACTCCACCCAGCTCATCACACGCTCGTTGCTCCAGACCAGAACATCTGATGTTTGGTAAAGGGGACAAAAATGAGTGACATTGTTACCTTCAAAAAACTGACGCAGGGAATGTTGAAGTGTACGTGTGTGTTGATTTTGTCAGACAAATTGCAATGGAATTTATTTATTATTGTTTTTTTGCTTAAGATCGATTCCCTCAGATTTCTCGATGTTCTACTTATGACGGCAGACATTTTACTGTATAAGAGATCATGATGGTTGTTACCTCCATGCTTACAGCATGATTAGGTTGTGTTGGAGAACATGACGGCTGTTACCTCTGAGCTCTGACTGGCAGTCTTCTTGTCTCCTATCCAGCTCCTTCCTGTCGTAGTTCAGCCTCCTCAGACACATCACTCCACACTGGAAACTATTCCTGTTGACAATAGCCAAGGAACAGAGAATGTTAAATGCAATCAGTCAATCTTCTGAAACCTTACATTTTCATGCGCACAGGCACTTTCACTAAGGTAGGTTTAGGGCAGGGGTCCCCAAACTACGGCCCACCAAAGCATTTGGACCAGCTCTCTGAACAATGCCAGTCTTAAATTATTTGTCATTTTATGAAAAAAACAATTTTTACACTGATTAAAAAGTAAGTAGATGTTTTGATTTCAATATCAATGAATAGGAAAAAGGTTATGTACAATATTAATAATGCTCTTTTAATAGGCTATATATATCCTTTGATATGTACGAATGTATGGTGCATAACATAGTAATAAACTAATCTACCATAATAAATACATTTAAAATCATAATAAAATCTCCACAATAATACTGGTAGTTACTACGACCCAAGTAATTTTCTGTTCTGACCCGGCCCCACATCAAAGAAGGGAAAATTATCTGGCCCCCGCAGACAAATGTTTGGGGACCCCTGGTTTAGGGTTAAGGTTCAGTACGGTGAGGGTTTAGAAAGCCTCCCATTCTTTCTTACCTGTGGAAGCTGTCAACCATCTTCAGCTGCCCTCTGAGGTCCTTCTTGGTGAGGTGGTCCAGCATGCGGGCGTCCACCAGGGACTCCATGAAGTAGGAGCGGTACTGCGGCAGGCCCAGGCTGGGCAGCCACTCATTCCCGATCCATTCGTGGTTCATGTCGCCATACGCCAAGGTCTGGCAGTGAGGGAGGAACTATGTCACAGGGTGTGGGTGTTGGTGGGTGTGTGAGTTCATGGATGAGTGTGCACTTGAGTGTGTGTATGCATGGCAGTGAGGGCAAGAGTGTGCGACTGTGCGTGTGTGGACGTGTGGGTCAGCGTGTGGGTGTTTGGATGTGAGTGTCCAGTGTGTGTGAGAGAGAGTGTGTGGGTGTCTGTGTGGGTGCGTGTTAGCGGTATAGTAAACACTACTATTGTTAATTAGGAAATATAAACATATAAAGGAACGGTTGGGTCAGTGTATGTGTGCACACGAGAAATTTGGATCTAAGAGTAGAAACCCATCTGATCAGGAGAACATGGAGTGAGGGTTAGGGTGCTAACCCTAACCCTTAGTGAGTGGCTCCACTCACCACAATGGTAGTTAGGGTTGGTGTCATTCTGAAACCTATTTAATGTTAGTTAACCCACTACAATCATCCGTTTTGTTGCTGTCAAGATTTTTCATTGTCGTAACTACATGCTACTGAACTAATTATGGAATGCTGTCTAAAGAAAAAAAAATCTTCTAAAACTTGAATACAGTTGACAAAACTACAGATATTTGAAATGCCGGACAATAACTATTGGAAGTTAAAAGGCCATACTGCAAGCCACTTCAACTTTTCATAGTGGCAGTGAAGTAGTATACATTTGTTTGTAGTAAACATGAACCATGAATCAAGGTACAAAGATTACCATCTGTAAGAACAGATGTGCTCATGGAAGAACAGATGTGCTCATGGAAGAGTGTTCCTGACAGCTGCCTGGTTTTCAGCCCCCCCCGGTCCCCACAGTGAACAACCCCGGCTGACTTTAACCATGTCCTAAATTTACATTTAGTCATTAGATGTGTGCGTTCATGTGTGCGTGAGTATTCATACATGTGTGAACAGCGTGTGAAAAGCGTGTGTGAGAGATGTGCCAACCTGGGCCCAGCTACCCTCGTCATCCTCCTGGGGTTAGCATGTTAGCATTAGCAGGCAGAAAACAATCTGGGGTTAGCATGTTAGCAATAGCAGACAGAAAATAACCTGGGGATAGCATGTTAGCAATAGCAGAGAGAAAACAACTTGGGGTTATGGCAGCAAGGTTGGGTGTTAAGCAGGTGATCATGCAACAAACGCACAAAACAATTAAGGTTTAAAGAAAACTTAACAGTTTAATGCAGTATAATATACGTTATAGATTACTACTAAACATTTTTATTGAAAAGGTTTTAAGTGCAAGAACAAAACTAACATTTGGTTAAAAATGATGCGTCTATGAGGAATGACAGTAACAATTTCCATGTATGTAATCTAGATAATCTTACTATAAACCTATAGTTATGGTACATCATTACTAGCAGACAACTGGGTAAGTTAAACTGCAAGCATAGCATGCACACCAGGTTAACCACAACAAACATGCACATGCACTTGTTATATTTCCTCCAGAATAGTGACACTACAGCTACACTCAAAGAATCCGACATTAATGGCGAGTGTTGAAGGCAATCTCTTTGCTGAATCACCTCACATGGTTACTGTGGGTCGAGGCTTGTTTACATTCTCAGAGCTGATAAGCTTGAGAGGAAAACATCTACATGGAAATGGATGATTAAGAAGTTATGCTGTTACAATGGCTACCACAGTAGTCTCCTGTATGCCAAAACTGAGACTTTTCCCAGTGGTTTGAACACAACTCCCTTCCGGGTCTCAACACCTCTAGTATAAAAACTAGTCCAACACAGATTTCCACTACAAAAGATGACAATACTAGAACATCAGACTACCACCGGGGGGGGGGGGGGAGGAGGAGGAGTCTACACCACGGGGGGGTGGGGGGGGGGGGCGGTCTACAGAATACACCACTAGGGGGGCAGTCTACAGTCTACACCACCAGGGAGGTAGTCTACAGTCTACACAACCAGGGGGGTAGTCTACAGTCTACACAACCAGGGGGGCTGTCTACAGACTACACCACCAGGGAGGTAGTCTACAGTCTACACAACCAGGGGGGCTGTCTACAGACTACACCACCAGGGGGCTGTCTACAGAGACCACACCACCAGGGATGTAGTCTACAGTCTACACCACCAGGGAGGTAGTCTACACCACCAGGGGGGCTGTCTACAGACTACACCACCAGGGAGGTAGTCTACAGTCTACACCGCCAGGGGGGCTGTCTACAGAGACCACACCAGTAAGATCCAAAGACTAACCGTAGGGGGCGTGGCCGCCAGGCACTCCATCTCTTCATGTGTCACCCAAATGTTCCCAGTGGACTGATCATGTGATGCCCAACAAGAGGGTGAACAGGTGCAGAGTGAAGCATGAGGGGACAGGAAGCAGACGTGAGGGGACAGGAAGCAGACGTGAGGGGACAGGAAGCGGATCGAAGTGAAAGAAAATTTAAAGGTGTTCAAAGAGATTTATCCGGTGAAATGAGTGGTTCTCAAACTGTGTTACGTGGAGCTATACCTGGTGGCCACAAGACTCAATGTGAATTCTGAACAAGAAAAACACACTTTTGGTTATTTTTAAGAGGCCTAAAACTTTTAAATGTAAAAGACTTAATAGGTTTCACATTCCCTCATCTAGCTTAAGGTCATCTAACTTTTTAATTGGGGTAGCTAGATAGCTACCTAGCTACATTGTATGGTACATTGTAAGATTTCATATCAGTTGTGTGTGTCATTGATGTGCAGGGACTTCAGGATTTAGGCCAGAAACATCTATTTCTGGGGTTTTGTGAGTAGAATTTGAGGGGAAAAAACATATTTAATCAATTTTGGAATACGGCTGTAACATAACACTGTGGAAAAAGGGAAGCACTGTACCATGTACTGAAATATTTTTGTAATTATGGTGTCTACATTAAGTAGCTTTTTGAAAATTTACATTTACATATTATTTTTGTGTTTGCAACTGAAATGTCTAATTAAAACCATCAATTCAATTTGAAGCAATGGGTTGAGAAGCACTAGGTTAAATTATTTTATTTAAATAGAGTTTAGCAACAATCAAGTGTGTAAGGTGGTCAATAAGAAATTTAATTCCCAAGTAATGAGGAATTCAAACTGAAGGATATGATATTTAAATAGGAAATACATGTATTTTAAAAGACGAAGGGTGTTTGGGTCTGAGATAGTGCTCGTTCAGTACCGTTCTAGATGTGGGTGGTGCGGAGGGGCTGGTGAGAGACATGATCTCCTGGATAGCCAGACGCAGCTTGAGGCGGTGCAATGGGTTGCTGATGCCGATCTCTCTCTGGATCTCCGTGTCCGAAAGCGCAGACATGATGGCGCCGCTCTTCACATTGGCACGGCATGCCGCCACGTACCAGGCAGGCATGCCCACCCAAAGCTGGGGGGGGGGGGGGGGGGAGAGAACACACTACTGAAGGGGTGAAAAGGAAAGCATCTGGTGACATCAAACAAAATGTATGTGTGGCCTTTTCTGTAAGCTGGCGTCAGTCTCACCTCCAGCCAGACTACCACGGTGGGTCCGTCCCACTGGGCGAAGGGCAGGCCCAGTCTGCGAGCCTCCTCCAGCAACTCATGCCTGCAACACAACCAGCATCCACCTGGGTCTATATATATATATATATATATGCACACACAGTAAAACAGCCAACCAGTCATCCAGCAGTCATTCAGCAAACCAGCATCCAGTCCCGGCACACAGCGAAGAGAGAGAAAGCAACAAAGAAGGAGCCAAAACAGGGTGGAATAGATGTTTATCCTTTGAGTCATTGAGACAAAACTGGAGTAGGACTTCCCTGTAAAATCTGTTCTGAACTTGATGACATGTTTGCCTTGGTACGGTACTTGAAAGATTGTCTTCAAGTGACCTGCTTTTTATTATTCCAGCAGCAATGAGAAATGTAGGTGGCATCATGGAATAACTGACAGGATCCAGACCCTCTGAATGACAGTCCACACCTCAAGGTCCATTACCTGCTAGGGCTTGAGGAGGCTTTAAGGACATGAGACTTTGAACTTCATGAGCAAGATCTCATGGAGAACCTCCCCATTTGAAGAGCCCAGTCAGTGTCAGGAAGTTGTAGCCACTTCCCACAAGGATGTGTCCTGAAATGAGCTGACTGCAGCGGTCCTACTCCAGTTTACAGAAGAGAACCCCCAGGAAAGTTTTATGGCAGCATAAAAAGGGCAGGCACATTCCTGTTAGAGATCTTATTGGAAAATGCATCAGGCAAGAAGAATGTCTGCTTCAGAGATCATGAGAGAAGGGCAACATGAAGCAAAACCAGCATGACTTACCCAGTCTTTGGACTACAGATGAAATGAGAAGAGATGAAATAAAAAGGGGGGATTAAAAAATAAAAGTGAGCTGAAGCAAATGTAAGTGGTCTAACCCTAACCGCAAGCGATATGGCATTTCTTTATTCATGTGAAAGCCATTTTTTATGTTTTTTCTCCTCCCCCCTTAATAATCTTTGTAGGTGAACGGGTGGAGAGATTAATACTTCTACCCACTGGGTGTGAAATGGACTGATACAACCGGGAGACATTGTGCACAATAAAGCGAAGACAAGATTTCAGGCTGTGTGTCCACCAGTTCCTAGATCTAAAGGGTTTCCTTTTTCTATATGAGGGGCTGAGGATGATTGAACACAACCCCCCCCCCCATAAATGTATATTTAGCTGTTGCTACTGGAGTACACACAGCCTTTAATTAAAAGTTAAGGAATTACTCAACAACACCAAATACGGTTAGCCATTAGTAAGAGTGAGCACTTAACAGCAGATTGAATGATGCTATAACAAAGAAATGAAGTCCCGTCAATCAAAACGATCATGGAGATTACTCATTTAGAGTTGTTGTCCCCGTTTTCTGACTTCCCCCAGCAACATGATGTCCTCATCTTCATCTATGACAGGAAATACCTACTTCTTCTGCAGCCTCCTGTTCTTCTCCGCTGGGCCTCCCAGTGTCCCCATACCCAGCCCGTCCTTGGGACCGCTCTCAGACTCAGGGGTACCAGCTGCTGTGAGAGAAACCAAATTATAAGACCTGTTCACTACTGTCCCTCTGACTTGACCTATTCACTAATAGTCTTAGAAAACCTTATAGTTTTGTTCAAATTCTTGAACCAATAATACTCGTTTAACTGTACATTTATGGGAGAGGGGTGCTGGTTACCCCAGGCCTAACAAACTGTGGTTGTTGGATATTAGACACTTACACAGCCCCCTCACTTCCAGCTGCATCAGGACTGGGAACAAGAGAACAGACCAACCTTGGTTGCTGGGCTCCTTGCCTGGGAAACCTGCTCGACCCTTCTCTTTCTTGCCAAACAGACGTCCTATGGAAGACTTGATACTTTTCTTCTTGGCGGCCTTGTTGAGGGAGTCCTGGCTACTGCTACTGCTGCTGGGGTTGCTGCCCTGCCCGTCCTGCAGGTTCATCCTGACGACCAGGAGAGAACAAGGTGAGCCACACCTGTCCAGGCCACACCTGTCCAGGCCAGAGCTGTGGAGCTCAGCCTGGATGGCAGCCTGGCTGGCTCTGTACAGAGCAGAGGCTAGCTCAGCTAAAGAAGAGCATGCTGTAACGTTAAGTGTTATGAATGGCAGGAGACTGGAGCAGCAGTAGGCTTCAATCTCATCATTATGTGTGGTCATTGATCAGTGTGACGGTAGTACCCATGGATGTCCCGGATGTCCTCGTGGCTGGAGGTGTAGCCGGCACCCTTCCGCAGGTGCATGGAGCGCGGGGTGCTGGGTGGAGAGGTTTCACACCTGATGGTGGCCTTGTCGTCCTGGGCAGACTGAGGGCGAAACAATGGAACAACATTTTAATGATTGACAATGGGGAAAAAGTACAGTGGGAAAAAATTAAGGTTTTTAGGGAGAAAAGTTAATCTGGCCCTTCCTGTTTACTGGGAGCAGAGGAACCCCAGTATTCATTACCCAGAATAACATTTATTCATGCACCAAATGTGGAACAATTTAGAAACTGTGGATTTAATCTTTCATCTTTATAGGAATCTGCACTTCTGTACTTGGTTAATGGGGATTTCAGTTAAATAATATTGGATGTTAAATCCGGCTGAGAGGGGTGTGGGGGTTACGGGCATGGGGGTTAGGGAAGTGGGGGTTAGGGGCGTCAAGGAGGAAACAGCCAGAGGGCAGGTGATCTAGATTACCTTCCTGCGATGCTTGCGCAGGTCACTAGGCTGAAGCATGGCAGCAGAAGAGAAAGCAGAACATTAGTGATTACCAACATCACCAGCTCAAACACGCAATACTCACACACATGCAGTACACATGCACACACAATACACGCAAGATATTCACTCCCAAACCACATCAATCATGAGCATGTCCCAAACCCTGTTGAAGCAACTAAAACCACAGACAGAAAATGGGAAAACACACTCAAGGTCCAGGATAGGAAATGGATACAACCACTGCAAAGGGGAGTGGTGCAGTCCAACACAGGAAGTCACATCCCTCAGGAAGTCACATCCCTCAGGAAGTCACAGCCCTCAGGAAGTCACAGCCCTCAGGAAGTCACAGCCCTCAGGAAGTCACAGCCCTCAGGAAGTCACAGCCCTCAGGAAATTACAGCCCTCAGGAAGTCACAGCCCTTAAGTGGGTGCAGTCCAACACAGGAAGTCACAGCCCTCAGGAAGTCACAGCCCTCAGGAAGTCACAGCCCTCAGGAAGTCACAGCCCTCAGGAAGTCACAGCCCTCAGGAAGTCACAGCCCTTAAGTGGGTGCAATCCAACACAGGAAGTCACAGCCCTCAGGAAGTCACAGCCCTCAGGAAGTCACAGCCCTCAGGAAGTCACAGCCCTCAGGAAGTCACAGCCCTTAAGTGGGTGCAATCCAACACAGGAAGTCACAGCCCTCAGGAAGTCACAGCCCTTAAGAGGGTGCAATCCAACACAGGAAGTCACAGCCCTCAGGAAGTCACAGCCCTTAAGTGGGTGCAATCCAACACAGGTAGTTCCTTGATGTATTTATAGTCTCAGTTATGCAGCTAGAAGAGTCTAGGACTGCCATCTTTAAAATAGCTTTTTATTTATTTTTAAACACGTTCAATTGGTCTCAAAGTCAGGGTTGATAACTAAAACCACAATCCCATAATAAAACAGCCTGTATTAAATAGTACAGCCAAGACACCATTCTGTCCATCTTTCATGAAATCCTTGATATTGTAAAAAATCTGCCCAAAAAGTGTGACATTTGTTAGACATTGATAGTACAAATACATGTGCATTGGTACAGCAGGCAGTGTGAAAGCCTTCTGGACCTAATAGTATGAACATCTTTTGGGACTGACCAAACAGAGGTGAGAACTTGATCCCACAACCGTCTAACTCCTAACCCTATTCCACCAGACTGCACCCACCAGGGAGGGGCACCAGGATAAGGGGTACCTGGATGAAGCAGGGCACATAGCTATGGGCACGGCTGTTAACCCTCACTGTGGGGAAGGGGAGGTAAGCTAGCGTCTGGTTGGACAGGGAGATATAAGGGTTGTAGCAGTAGTGCTACAGAGGGACACTGTTAGACACACACAAGCCTCGGCTGACTGGCTAGAGACACAGACACACAAGCCTCAGCTGACTGGCTACAGACACAGACACACAAGCCTCAGCTGACTGGCTAGAGACACAGACACACAAGCCTCAGCTGACTGGCTACAGACACAGACACACAAGCCTCAGCTGACTGGCTACAGACACAGACACACAAGCCTCAGCTGACTGGCTACAGACACAGACACACAAGCCTCAGCTGACTGGCTACAGACACAGACACACAAGCCTCAGCTGACTGGCTAGAGACACAGACACACAAGCCTCAGCTGACTGGCTACAGACACAGACACACAAGCCTCAGCTGACTGGCTGGGCATCTCAAACACGCTCATGTAACGTCACTATGTCCAATCCCAACAGCCATAAGCTCATATTGTCCAAATTACCCGAATTTTCCGACGTCACGCAGTTTCCGGTCTTTTTGCCAGCATTTTCTTCCCACGATCGCCAGCAAAGTGTAAGTAGTATTACTTCATGGATATCAAACAATCTATGTGTCAAATTTCATGAACATATATGGACGTTTACATGTCTAAATACTATAGGAAAATTACTTGGGCGACAATCTTTACTCTGAAAAGTGTTTCTGTGTTGTCATCGTAGTGCTACTATGGGTTAGCATATAAGTGTTTAACGCTAGCTTAGCACTACTTTGTCTAGCCAATGAAAATACATGATCATGTGTGACGGGATCTGTAGTCGAGGGGAGGAAGGGACGGGGGCAGGCAAACACGTTTGATGTCTGAACAAAAAGTAGCAACAGCGGGGAAAACAAACAAATAATCGGAGCACTATCAGGTTTGTTTAGTACATCTGAAACGTTAAGGAAGATGATACCATGTGTGTGGGCTGGGACAAAGAGCTGGATGACGAGGATTATTTTAAATGTTATTTGTGTCCAGATTAATTTTGTATTTACTTTTTGTCTGTTTTGTATTTAAATAAATGTTCATATTTTCAAAGATTTGCACAAGTCATTTGTCTTTTTCTAACCGTCCTGTTATCTTTGACCCCATTCAATGGTTAACGCTTCTAAATATGATTGACTTTTGCTTCATATTTCATGACTTCCTAATTTAATGGGGACAACTGAATGAATGTTAAATTAACATCAATGTTCTGTACACATGCGGTATGCATCGGTGTTCTTTGGATAAAAGAGGTTTGTAGGTTTTGCGAGGGACTGACATGAAAAGAGTTTAACAAAACATCCAACAGGTGGTCTACACTCAAATTGAGCTTTTATTGCATAGTTTGGAGATGTTGAAGCGTGACATCTTATTGTGAAGGACATAACTACATTTCCCAGATATGTTGACAGCATTGATGGTCAGTTTGGTGACCCTGGACCAAGTTAATATCCCCGGAAAAACAGCAGCAGCGAGTGTTTACTACAAGGATAGAAGTCGGGTTTGGACAAGGGTAGCGCACGGCTAATTTACCGGCGCCAGCGTCTTCTTACCGGCTCTAGTAAAGGCTAAGCTAAATCTAAAAACTAAAACAATATTTAGCTTGAAAGGTAAGAAGTTAAAACTTAACGTGACATCATAAAATCAGCTGAAAACATAATACGTGATTTTTGAGGTGCTATTTTATCAGAATGTTAGCTAAAATCCGGTCGGGATTGGACACAGTGACGCGAGTGAAATTCAATACATTTTGATGAGAAGAGGCAGCTTAAGTGACAGAAAACAGCATGAGAGTGTTTTGATGGAGAGATCAGACAAACAAAGAGAAAGCCAATGACAGGAGTCTGTAGTGGTGACAGCGGTCCTCACCAGGGTCATGACCCCCATGCGGTCCACCTCTCGGTTGGGGCTGCGAGGGAACCTGCGGGGGGTGGAGTGGCCGGAGCCCGGGGGCGACCCCCCCAGGGAGGAGCCCTCTCCTCCACCCAGGGGCGGGGGGATGGAGCCCAGGGAGCGGAAGCGTCCCCCCAGGCTGTCCCCACTGCCCACGCGGCTCTCTATTTCCTCCGTGCGCATCGTGGTGCTATCCTTCTCCTCCTGGATCATCCTGCCACGGGAGAAGGGGAGATTGGTTAGCTGTACCCAAACCCTAACCACAGCTACACTGAGTCTATGTGAATAGGGTTAGCTATAGCACAGTACCTGATCTCGTTGTTGATGGCGTCCAGCTGTTCCTGCAGCATGAGCGCAAGTGTCTGAGCATCGGCCTGGCCCGAGGGAGACAGCAGGTCCACTGAGCTGAAGATGGTCTCACGGTCGTCCTCCAGGTCAGACACATCCATGTCATTCTCAAAAGCATGAGCCACGTTGGCCAGCACGTTGGCCTGCTGCAGCCTCTCCCACTCCTGCTCATTCAGAGTTTGGACCTGAGGAGAGGGAGATGGAGAGATGAGGAGGAGGGGAGATGAGGAGGAGAGATGAGGAGGAGAGATGAGGAGGAGGGGAGATGAGGAGGGGAGATGGAGAGATGAGGAGGAGGGGAGATGAGGAGGAGAGATGAGGAGGAGAGATGAGGAGGAGGGGAGATGAGGAGGGGAGATGAGGAGGGGAGATGAGGAGGGGAGATGAGGAGGAAGGGGAGAGATGAGGAGGAGGAAAGACGAAGAGGAGGAGAGATGAGGAGGAGAGAAGAGGAGGAGAGATGAGGAGGAGGGGAGATGAGGAGGGGAGATGAGGAGGGGAGATGAGGAGGAGGGGAGATGAGGAGGGGAGATGAGGAGGGGAGATGAGGAGGGGAGATGAGGAGGGGAGATGAGGAGGAAGGGGAGAGATGAGGAGGAGGAAAGACGAAGAGGAGGAGAGATGAGGAGGAGAGAAGAGGAGGAGAGATGAAGAGGAGGAGAGATGAGGAGGACATGATTAGAGGTTGAGAGTAAGGGGCAAAAGAAACAGAATGGGTGGAAAGAGAATGGAGAGATGAGGAAGGGAGAAGAAGGTTAGAAAGAGAATGGAGAGATGAGGAAGGGAGAAGAAGGTTAGAAAGAGAAGAGGGAGAATTACTAAGATCAAGAAACACACTTAGTGGAGGGAGGAGCATATAAACTTGAACAGAATAAAATGGTATCCAACATGGAGGGAAGTCTTTTCATTGATGACAGCCATTATCACTCAACACCACTGTCACACAGCCATTATCACTCATCCTCATCACCACTGTCACACTAACTTACTTGTCGCTGCTGACCACACCGGAAGCAGAAGGGAAAGAGACACAAAGATATTCAAATCTGATTCCAATTGTAAAAGTGGTTTGGTAGAAATCATAAGAACTCCTAAGGAAAATGCTCTCTATTACTTCTCCAAGTGATGGTCTACAGTACAGTGGACAACAAAGCACATGAACAACACTTTCAATGATTACACTCACTCCAGGTGTCCCACAAACACACTGAATTTCTGTTTTATGATTGTGACTTCATGCCATCATGCTTGTAACATAACACCCAGGACACAGGCCCACAAGCGCACACACACACATCCAGACCCAAGACACAGGCCCACAAGCGCACACACACACATCCAGACCCAAGACACAGGCCCAAAAGTGCACACACACACATCCAGACCCAAGACACCAGCCCACAACACACACACACATCCAGACAGATGTTGATGTTGGCGGAGGCGTCCCACCTTGGAAGGCTCATCTCTGAGCGCTGTGACGCGTCCCTTCTGCGGCCGGCGCAGCACCAGTGCACTGCTGTACATGTCTGAGTGGCTGTCGAGCACGGAAGAGGCCGAAACAGGGAACCTGAAATCTGGGGTGCTGCTCATGACAGACCGGCTGGAGACAGGAGGGAACACACTACAGTCAGAGAGATGCAAAGCCAATTAGAGTCAATGGAACTACTGCAGTAATAACAGGTGTGGAACTACTACAGAAATAACAGGTGTGGAATTACTACAGAAACTAGAGAGGGTACAATTTCTGGGGAAATTATAGGATGTGCTTGCTTGCATCGGTTGCAGATGGGTCCGTCCCTTTAGGGTTACCCTTTTCCCTCCTCGTGATATTTCAAGCATTTAGCCGACTCGTATTGCATAATTAATTAAGAACCCCCTTTGAAACAAGCTGAACCCCCTTTGAAACAAGCTATTGTAACGTTGTCACCAGCAGTATTTCAGATGGAATCGCGATTCAAACTACCATCTGCTAACTGAAAATATGCCCCCAAAAACATAAATAAGCTTGACATTTATTTAGGGGTAAATGGCTAAAGCGCTGGAAATGAGAACATTACTTTTGACATAAAGTTTAGGCTGTGGCATTGAAGACAGCAACGCACCACACAAGCTTGAGTGTAAATACATTATTTAATGTGACATTACTTACTGTACATCCAAGTCTTGATTTGCTTAAATGTAGGCTACATGTGCTGATAGTACACCACAACACGATATTCGCTGTGCAACAGCACATCTATGCACGTTGTATCCATGCGTCATTGCTAACGTGTGCTGACGTTGTGACGTTAGCACTGAGTTCCCTCCTTGACACAAGGCACTTTTTCCCACAAAAACTTAATTTCAGCCTAAACCGTGTCACGGAACATAAATAAAAATACAAGCAACTCAATTGCTACTAGGGATGCACCGATCCAACTTTTTCAGTCCCGATACAGATACCGATGCCTGGGCTTTGTGTATCTGTTGATACCCGATACCGATCCGATACCGTTGTTGAATTAATAATAAACTGTATACCTCCCACCTTATACCTTCCTTCTACCATGTGGAAAATACTAAAGGCACCAGACTTTCCTATAAGACAAAATAACAGATGTAATCTACTGCATTCTTATTTATTTGTTATTTAAAAAACAATTGCGCATTCAAAATGTGAAAATAGAATGTAATCAAACGTAGGGCCTATTAAAATAAATAAAATGTAGCAGTAGAAACAACATAGTGTATTGGTCAAACATACAATAGTAATCAGACAGCTACCAAACATTGTAAACATGTAAAAAATATTTGAATTTGTATTTATTTGTTGTCGCTGGTGTGTGAACCATAGGAGTTTTTAGCTTGAAACACCGTGCGGTGTACAGCTCGTGTCCAACCAGTAGACAGAAACTTAAAAGCAACGTGGAGCGAGCCAAAGAGTTGGCTGTGTGGAGATATTTCACGCTTGCAACGCCAACTAGTTCGTCGGCTGTTTGCAATGTCTGCAAAGTAAATGTTTTGAGGGGTGGTGGTAGTACTGCAAAGTACAATAGTACCCCGTTTTAATCAAGCACAATGCTAGGAGCACGCCAAATTCCTGCAGCTCAACGACTCTACTATACTGTAGAATCTACAGTGTAGAACGAGTAGCGTCGCACATATGTGATTGTTCAAATGCGGGTCTCACAGCTTGCATATGCAATTTCGAAAATTCCAACTGAATATTTTACGATAGACAAAAACTATGCGACAAACGCTGTATAGCTTCAACATGTACTGATGAGAAGGCTAACAGGTAACACTAGCATGCTAGTTGCATTGCTTCAAGTATCAAGCTTGCTGTGGGCACCGTCGGAAATATTTAGAACTCAAGCATCTAAAGGTTCGGTTAACTCATGCTGCTGAAAAATGACATAGAATGTGCTGTGAAAAAAAGAATGGATCGGCCAGTGGATCGGCTACATTTTCCGATCCCTGATCCAGCTATTTTGTCAATATCGGGGCCGATATCCGATATTAGTATCGGATCGGTGCACCCCTAATTGCTACCAAGACAAAACTTTTGACAGACGTTGTCTATGTAGTCCAAATATTGACGGAACCTTAGGGGGGGCAAAAAATTATAATAAAAATAAGATATATGTGAGAGAACAGTGGTTGTGCTCGCCGAAGGCGTGAGCACACCCAATAACAGGTGTGGAACTACTACAGAAATAACAGGTGAGGAGGATCATACCCATGTAGGAGTGAGTTACTTCTGCTCCGGTCCTGGTCACTTTCCGTCCGCATTGTCTCAATCTGAATCAGAAGCTGCTCCTGGGGGGGGTGTTAGCCAATTAAGGAATTGTTTCAGAAGTCACTGAACACACTGCTTGTCAAGTTGCTGACCTTCTCATGATGGGCCTCCTCAATCAGCTTCTTGGTGTGCTCCAGGTCTCGTATGAGCGCGTTCTGCAGCAGCAGAGAAGGAGAAGCAAGTTAGCTTGAAAAACTTGTAACATGACATACAGATACAGAGAACAAGACAAAAACAGCTCAGAGCATCAAGACTTTGACTGAACATCAAAGAGTCACAGGTTAGAATCCCTGCCCTGTGCGTCGCTTTAGAGAAGAGCGTCTACTAAGTGAATATGTGAACACTGTGTCCCACCTTGTCCTCCAGGGCAGACATCCTCTCCTTCAGGTGGAGTTGCAGACGCTCATTGGACTCTGACAGCAGCTTGTCCACCGTCTCCGACAGACGCTTGTTGTGCTCCTCGTTCATCTTCTCCCGCTGCCGCGCCTGCCGGACAAACATCACACTGATAGATTACCATGATAACATCACAACACTGATAGATTACCATGATAACATCACAACACTGATAGATTACCATGATAACCACAACAGCGATAACCATGTGTCAGGGTTCTAACATGGGTTCTCACCCTGAGAAGCTCCTGGTTCTTCTCCTCCAGCTGAGCCTCCAGCTGCCTCAAGCCCTCCTCCACATTGCCATGGCGCTCCTCTGCCTGCACACAGAGAAGATGAGCCCAGGTCACTTCATAATGTTCAACAGGTATCTGTTCATACCGACCCACAAGTATCTGTTCCCAGTGGGATGGGTGTAGATCTAGAAAAGTGTCTCCTAGCAGGCTAGCAGGATGAGGGAGGGGCTTGCAGGATGGGGAGGGGCTAGCAGGATGGGGAGGGGCTAGTAGGATGGAGAGGGGCTAGCAGGCTGTGGAGGGGCTAGCAGGATGGGGGAGGAGCTGACCTTGCTGAGGGCGGCCACACGCTGAGCTAACTCCGCCTCCACCTCGGGGAGCGTCTCGGCCTTCTGTAAGGTCTGCTGCAGCTTCTGCTCCGCTTGCTCCAGCCGCTCCTGCAGGAGCCTGTTCCTCTCCTCTGTCTGCAAACACAACCACAGATCAGCCCTGTAACCCTAGAAACCCCTAACACAACCATGTAACACTAACACCACCATACAACCCTAACATAACTGTGGTTCAACCCAACCATGAAAACCTGACACCATGTACCCAACACTACCCTAACATCCCTACCTGGCGGAACAGCGCCTCCTTGTTGGCCACCTCATTCTCCAGTTTGTCGTTGAGGTCGTGAACAGACGTGGCCTCACGCTGAGCCGCCAGGTAGCGCTTCTCTAGAGTGGTGATTCTCTCCTCCATATCCTCCTTCTGAGCCATGGACTACACACACACACACACACACACACACACACACACACACACACACACACACACACACACACACACACACACACACACACACACACACACACACACACACACACGGAGAGAGAGAGGAGGTGGGTCAACAGACATCAAAGCATTAGTAGAGAATACCTGTTCAGTAAATTAGCACCAAAATTCCCTAAACAGTAAAAAATTCTGTAAATGTTTGTTTGTGTTGAGTGTCGCTCACAGCTCCTTTATATTAGCTGGGTTACATTGATGGGTAATTGACTTCAGGGAGAAAATGCAACCAAGTAACTGTGTGCCTGTGTTCAGAGTGAATGTGTGTTCAGAGTGAGCCTGTGTGTGTGTGTGTGTGTGTTCAGAGTGTGTGTGTGTGTTCAGAGTGAGCCTGTGTGTGTGTGTGTTCAGTGAGCCTGTGTGTGTGTTCAGAGTGAGCCTGTGTGTGTGTGTGTGTGTGTTCAGAGTGAGCCTGTGTGTGTGTGTGTGTGTGTGTGTGTGTGTGTGTGTGTGTGTTTAGAGTGAGCCTGTGTGTGTGTGTTCAGAGTGAGCCTGTGTGTGTGTGTTCAGAGTGAGCCTGTGTGTGTGTGTGTTCAGAGTGAGCCTGTGTGCGTGCCTACCTCTCGCAGGTCTCTCTGCAGGCGTGTGTTGACGTCCTCGGACTTGATGAGGTCTTTGCGCGCCGTGTCCAGGTCCTCCTCCAGCTCACTGATGCGAGCAGACATGGCGGCCATGCAGTCCTTCATCTGGGCCAGCTCTGACGTCTGCCTGGACGCCCGCTGCTGCAGCTCCTCCACATCCTCCCGCTGGCCCAGGGAGCCATCTGAGCAGCGCTGGGGGCAGAGGCACCAGGGGAGGATGAAGGATATACAGAGGCACCAGGGGAGGATGAAGGATATACAGAGGCACCAGGGGAGGGTGTAGGATATACAGAGGCACCAGGGGAGGATGAAGGATATACAGAGGCACCAGGGGAGGGTGTAGGATATACAGAGGCACCAGGGGAGGATGAAGGATATACAGAGGCACCAGGGGAGGATGAAGGATATACAGAGGCACCAGGGGAGGATGAAGGATATACAGAGGCACCAGGGGAGGGTGTAGGATATACAGAGGCACCAGGGGAGGGTGTAGGATATACAGAGGCACCAGGGGAGGGTGTAGGATATACAGAGGCACCAGGGGAGGGTGTAGGATATACAGAGGCACCAGGGGAGGGTGTAGGATATACAGAGGACACATTTTCTCGCCTCCACCTCTGTTGTCAGAACCTCAATCTCAGAGTCACCATATTTCTTTGAATAAACGCAGTGGAGTTTAACGTTCAATTTTGGTGCGGCTATTATTCGAGGGTGGCGTTTATTCGAAGAAATGCGGTAAGTCAGACAAAGAAATGACCTCAGGAACGCATTTATAGTCCATCTGCATATTAATTTATGGGAGGAGGCAAGGCGGGGTCAGTGGCTTGTTCACGTGCGGTCAATCTCACGTTGATTGTGATTTAAAAGGAAAGGTGCGCAGGACCTGGCGTACGACCGGTTTTATACATGTGAATATTTCTGTGGGTAGGTACTTTGATTTTTGGGCGTACGCCATGTTCTGGTATGAAAGCTGCGCAATCCTTTATACATGAGGCCCCAGAGGAGGATGTAGGAGATTGTGAAGTGCATTACTAAACCTAAGGAGGAGGACCTGTAACTGAACTGTTTCTACTGCGATAGGAGAACCTTCCACAATTACATCTCTGCAGAACCCATCAGGTCTCTGTGGTAACAAGACCAAAGCAAGGAAGGCACATGACTAACACCCCCCCCCTCTCTCACCCTGAAGGCATGGTCCTAGCCTTAACCCTAACCCTACCTTGCCGTTAGTGCTGGGGGTGTCAGAGTTGTTGTTGAGTCCAGACGAGCCATCCATCAGCATTCTCTTCTGACTGTTTTGCTCCCCTAGAAACGCCAACTAACGGAATGAAACCAAATAAATGTTTACATTTACCAGACAGTTTTAACCAAAGCGACATTCAAATAAAGTATATGGAAAGTACAGCACTAACAGAGAGAGAGAGAGAGAGCGAGAGACAGAGAGAGAGAGAGAGAGACAGAGAGACAGAGAGACAGAGAAAGAGACAGACAGAGAGAGAGACAGAGAGAGAGACAGACAGAGACAGAGACAGAGACAGAGACAGAGACAGAGACACAGAGAGACAGAGAGACAGAGAGACAGAGAGAGAGAGAGAGAGAGAGAGAGAGAGAGAGAGAGAGAGAGAGAGAGAGAGTGAGAGAGAGAGAGAGAGTGAGAGTGAGAGTGAGAGCGAGTGAGTGAGAAAGTGTGTGTGTGAGAGAGAGACAGTGAGTGCGTGAGTGAGTGAGAAAGTGCTCGTGTGTGAGACAGTGAGTGAGTTAGCACCTCTTTGTGTGTGGATGTCAGCTGGTCCTCTAACATGCTGCATCTTTCCAAAGCCACACGCAGTCTCTCCCTCACCTGAAGCACACAAACAAGCACAACAGATAAATACTCCATTACTAAAATAAACTTTAATTTCTCTTGCAGTAGAGATGCACACGCGCGAAGGAAGCAGTGATACTGGGAACATGGAGAAGCGTCCACAGTAGTGTTGACACGGTACCAACATTTCCGTAGTCGTTACCAATACCAGTGAAATTTCATGGAACTCAATACCATTGAGTCATTTGCAGAGCAATACAATTTTTACCCCTGCAGCATTAGCTGCTTGTCCAGTGTTGCCAATGTAAGGATGTTACGGCAAAACTTTGCGACTTTGCCTTTGGTGATATTCTTTTGGCAACATTGTGCTTGTCAGCGTCCGAGGAAGGCAGCCATGAGGGCAGCTAGGAGCAGGGGGCAGCTGGGAGCAGGGGGCAGCTGGGAGCAGGGGGCAGCTGGGAGCAGGGGGCAGCTAGGAGGGCAGCCGGGAGCAGGGGGCAGCCAGGAGCAGGGGGCAGCTAGGAGCAGGGGGCAGCTAGGAGCAGGGGGCAGCCAGGAGCAGGGGGCAGCCAGGAGCAGGGGGCAGCCAGGAGCAGGGGGCAGCTAGGAGCAGGGGGCAGCTAGGAGCAGGGGGCAGCTGGGAGCAGGGGGCAGGTAGGAGCAGGGGGCAGCTAGGAGGGCAGCTGGGAGCAGGGGGCAGCCAGGAGCAGGGGGCAGCCAGGAGCAGGGGGCAGCTGGGAGCAGGGGGAAGCTAGGAGGGAAGTCAAGAGGGCTGCTAGGAAGGCATTCAGGAGGGCAGGTAGTAGGGCAGCTAGGAGGGCAGCCAGAAGGGCAGCCAGGAGCAGGGGCAACATTATCAATGGACCAAAGACAGAGATTAGTCTGGGTGCCATAGCGTCTGGGTGCCATAGCGGCAAAAGCTGTATCCCCACATGTCTTCAGACGAGTGCGTGGCATGGATATAAGATTTTGATTAATAGATCTAAGAGACCGGAAGGGGGTGTGTAGGTGAATTATATTGGCAAGATAAGCAGGAGCCTGACCATGTAAAGCCCTATAGGTTATGGTGAGAATTTTGAGTTGGATCTTGTAAATTACAGGAAGCCAGTGAAGGGAGCAGAGTAGAGGAGTGATATGAGTTCGCCTGTTTGACCTTGTAAGTAGCCTAGCAGCAGCATTTTTAATGGATTGCAAACGGTGAAGAACAGATTTGTTGAATGAGGAGGAGAGTTGCAATAGTCAATACGAGAAGAAATTAAGGCATGAATAAGCCTCTCCAGTTCTGACAGAGACTAAAGCCCTCAATTTACTAATGTTGCGTTCATGGAAAAAACAAGATTTGGTAAGCAATTTGATATGACTTTCAAAAGATAGGAATTTATCATATGTCACCTCGAGGTTCCTTAAACTAGGCTGGACCGCCGATGACCAAGGCCCAATGTTCTGCACGATTAGAGGGATAGCGCTGTCTGGCGCTATCATTAAAACCTCTGTCTTATCTGGGTTCAACGGTAAATAGCTTTCAGTCATCCAGGTGTTTATGGCGTCTATGCAATGTATATTATATTACTATATTACTGAAAACCAGATGCAAAGCTGTTGACTGATTAGTATTGCCACTAATATGTAGACGATATTAAACTCAAAGTGCAAATCTGGATATCTAGGGGCTCGGGGCGAGAGAAGACTGTGTGTATAGGCTTCTTCCATAGAAAACTACAAGGCTCTGACATCCAGGACTACAAGACCCAGATATCATGGGACAGATTTATGACCTTAAACTCAGTAGCCCTGTGCAGCTGTGTTTCAGGCAGGGGGAGAACATAGGAAAAGTACTGGAAATTCTAATTCTTTGACAATTGACCAACCGGGTGTGAATACATAAATGCACGTTTGTTGGAATCAATCCTTTGTGTTAGATTTCAAATAAACACTTTGCATCCTACTTTGCTGCCGTTTCCGTGCTGTTTCTGTTTTACATTTTGATATTGGTTTAAAACTTTGATTATTATTTCCCCGACAAGAGATCTGTTCTGCATGTTTTGTATTGGGCTGCTTGCAGAGGGAGAACATGTAAACTACACACTGAAATCCCCAAGAGATAGCCCACCTGAGCCCCACCAGGCTACCAACATAGCAGTCCCACACAATATTCAAATATAAAATACAAATACAAATACAAAATTCAAGAGGATGCTAGCTCAATGAGAACCCCCCCCCTTCCTCCAACACACACACACACACACACCTTCTCGTCCAGGGCTTTGTGATGCTCGAACAGGGACTTGAGGGCCTTGAGCACCTCTACCTCACTGGACACCCCAGCAGGGGACTGGGCCTGCCTCTTCACCACCGTCATCCTCAGGCTGCGCTCATGACGAGACACCAGGCACTCCAGGTGCTCCAGCAGCAGCTACACAGGGAAGACCACACAGGGACACTCAATACACACAGGTACACTCAATACACACAGGTACACATCAAATACACATGGCCAAAACATACACACTTCTCATCATATGTAAATCATACCCTAACCCTGTTAATCATACCAAACATTATACAGCCCTTTTGTCAGGTGCCGTCATCGTTGTTTTTAAAGCGCAATGCCAGGGGCCACCAACAGAAGGCAGCACTGCAGAAGACCACTTACTACTATGAATTCTACTGTCATTGAACACTGAATACAGCCCAGGTCATCCGCACTGCTTGCCAGAGGAATATACATTTAGTTTTGGCATATTATTGATAAGTGTTGTGTGTCAGAATACAACTTTGTTTTAAAGGGGTCATTGACTGCAAAACCGAGTTTACCTTGTCATAGTTCAGTGGGTAAAATGGACATACAGTGAACCTCAAAGTCCATTAACACCTCTTTCCTATGCAAATCTCTCAATTTGAAAATGACGCAGTAAAACGGTTGGTTTCCAAAAAGCCACATTTGTGACGTCACAAATGTGTCTCTCCCTTTTTTGGCTCTGGTCTGGACCAAACAAGGAACCAAACACTCGACGGGCATGGCTGATGTTTGTCTATTCATTTCAGTTTCATTCAAATAAATAACCTGTGTTGTCATGTAAATCTACAATTCACAATGCAGGTTTGGCTATGTTGCGTCTTTGCTCCGTTCGTTGTAAACCAACCAATCAACTTGCAGCGCTTCTATATATTCATGAGCATACCATAAAAGGGAGAAACCCTCGTTTTATTCTAGGGCTATTTCACAGGGTTGCATTAGGGCGCATAGAACAGCACCCGGGGCATTTTCAGCCCAAGCAATGTTACATTCCCTATTCGGAGACCTTAAGGAACAGTATTTAATACCCTATAAAATCAGTCAATGACCCCTTTAACACTTTTTTTGTTTCCAGTCCCCTAGGAAAATTAGTGGAAGTGGGTTTAAGACAAAAACAAGCAGACAAGGTTTTTTTTTTTTTTCAAGATTAAACAACACTAATACTAGAGAACTGTACTGTAGTATCCAGTATGGTCCTACTGTACTGTATTACTATAGTATCCAGTATGGTCCTACAGTACTGTATTACTATAGTATCCAGTATGGTCCTACAGTACTGTATTACTGTAGTATCCAGTATGGTCCTACTGTACTGTATTACTATAGTATCCAGTATGGTCCTACTGTACTGTATTACTGTAGTATCCAGTATGGTCCTACTGTACTGTATTACTATAGTATCCAGTATGGTCCTACTGTACTGTATTACTATAGTATCCAGTATGGTCCTACAGTACTGTATTACTATAGTATCCAGTATGGTCCTACTGTACTGTATTACTGTAGTATCCAGTATGGTCCTACTGTACTGTATTACTATAGTATCCAGTATGGTCCTACTGTACTGTATTACTATAGTATCCAGTATGGTCCTACTGTACTGTATTACTATAGTATCCAGTATGGTCCTACAGTACTGTATTACTATAGTATCCAGTATGGTCCTACTGTACTGTATTACTGTAGTATCCAGTATGGTCCTACTGTACTGTATTACTATAGTATCCAGTATGGTCCTACTGTACTGTATTACTGTAGTATCCAGTATGGTCCTACAGTACTGTATTACTATAGTATCGAGTATGGTCCTACAGTACTGTATTACTGTAGTATCCAGTATGGTCCTACAGTACTGTATTACTATAGTATCCAGTATGGTCCTACTGTACTGTATTACTATAGTATCCAGTATGGTCCTACTGTACTGTATTACTGTAGTATCCAGTATGGTCCTACTGTACTGTATTACTATAGTATCCAGTATGGTCCTACAGTACTGTATTACTATAGTATCCAGTATGGTCCTACAGTACTGTATTACTATAGTATCCAGTATGGTCCTACTGTACTATATTACTGTAGTATCCAGTATGGTCCTACAGTACTGTATTACTGTAGTATCCAGTATGGTCCTACAGTACTATACAGTACTGTTGAACAGTACTATCCAGTGTGGTACTATCTACTGTATTGTTATATCCAGTATGGTCCTACAGTACTATACAGTACTGTTGAACAGTACTATCCAGTGTGGTACTATTTACTGTATTGTTATATCCAGTACTGTCCTACTTTACAATCCAGTATGATCCTACTGTACTGTATTACTATAGTATCCAGTATGACCCTACTGTACTGTATTACTATAGTATCCAGTATGACCCTACTGTACTGTATTACTATAGTATCCAGTATGATCCTACTGTACCAACCCGTGTGTTGTTCCTTTCAGCCTTTAGCTCAGCGATCTCCTCCTCTCTCTCCAAAAGCTGCTCACGACACACGTTCACCTCCTTGGTCAACGCTGCAAACTCCTGCATAACACAGACAGCATCAACAAGGGGGCAAGGTTTCTAATGGCTCCCTATTAGACCAAGCTGAATTGTGTTTGTGCAGTAGGTTCCATTCTATCCAGGCCGGAGCATGTTAATGGTGTTTCTGATTTGTGGCAGGAGCACGTTAATGGTGTTTCTGACCTGAGGCAGGGCGGTGTTGAGCTGCCTCTGCAGAGAGTCTCTCTCGTGGCTGACCTCGTGCAGCCGGCCCTGCGCCAGCCCCAGGTTTTCCTGTGTCTCCCGCAGTGTGTCAAGTAGCCGGTCCCGCTCCTCCAGCATGGACACCATCAGAGACTCAAAGTGTCCCTCTGAGTCTGACTGCAGCGGGGAGGCAGAGCCTAGCTCCCCTCCTGCGCCCCCTGGAGGCCCCTCCGCCTCACTGATGGTAGGCATCACCTCACACATCATCTGCAAGGGGCCATGGACAAAACAAACATTGCTAAAAAAAGGGTATAGGAGCGGGGAGATAACATGGCTAGGGTTGCAAAGGGGAAGAAAGTTTCCGGTAAATTTCCTTAAAGTTTCCACGGGAATTTTGGCTCTGGAATTTTGGAGAAAAAAAAGGGCCAACGTTTTTTTGCAAAAGCATATCACAGGGAACTTAAATGTAGTTGAGAACGCCAAGCTCAGCTGGACCCTGAATGCAGCTGGTTGGGAACATTGTCTGCCAGAAACATAAAATATTCTGTTGTTTTTGAACATCTTTGTCATCAGTGTTGCGTCTGAACGTTTCAGCCTTATGCCTGGCAAGTGTGAGAGCGCCGAATTGCGTAGAGGCCTAGAGCGATATTGCAAACAGAGATTTCAATTATAGCTCGCAACATATTGAAATGTTTGGAGCTGTGAACTTAGTTAAACATTTTGAATTGTAAACTATGTACTGAACAAGTTCATTTTAAAATTTGTGAACTATGAACTAAACTAGTTCAAGTAGAAAGTGAACTTTCCCAACACTGTCATTACCTAGCTACAGAGGTCTTCAACCCTGGCCCTCAGAGACCCCCTGTCCTGCACGTTTTAGATGTTTCCCTGCTCCAACACACCTGATTCAAATGACTGGGTCTTTATCCAGCTCTGCAGAAGCCTGTTAATATCCAATATCCAACTTTGAATATTCCCGGAATTTTGCAACCCTAAACTTGGCTTTCCCTTCCTCAGACCATTAGAAGAAGACCATTCTTCTAATTGCTAACATTACTTCTCCAACACGCAGCTGTGCAGCAAATTATCACCTCTGAACAAAAAATATCTATCTTAACTCACTGCTAGATTCTAGATGATATCCTACCACTCCCTATACGTGTTCTGGCCACCTAGAGAAAGCGTAGCAGTCCCCCGTGCAGGTTATCCTTGTCGTTAAAGTAGGAGGGATCTTAAAGATCCCATGACATGCTGTTTTTGGATGCTTTTATATAGGCCTTAGTGGTTCCCTAATACTGTATCTGATGTCTATTTCCCGAAATTCAGCCTTGGTGCAGAATTACAGGCACTACGAGCAGTCCCACAATGAGCTTTCCTCAGGATGTGCTGTTTCTGCGTCTGTAGGTTTAAATGCTGTGAGGAAGAAAGAGGCGGGGCTAACTGCCATGCTTCGGTAGTTTGCGATACATGATGTCTCAAGGAAAAAAACAATGTCACGCTCCCACGGTTGTAGCTCGTTTTTTCATTGATGGGCCAAATTCTCTGTAGCAGAGAAAGGGGAGGTAACCTTCCCTATTGTGAGGTCACAATAGGGGAAGTAACCTTCCCTATTGTGAGGTCACAATAGGGGAAGAACCTTCCCTATTGTGAGGTCACAATAGGGGATTTTCAAAACTGAGCGTTTGAGCCATAGATATATATGGTTTATAGAATATCCAGGGCTTGGTTTACACCTATTGAAATTTCTAGTCACTGGGGGACCAAAGGCAGGCTAGGGGAACTCATATTAATGTTAAAGAACCTCCTATAGTGAAATTGTCATGGGACCTTTAAGACACCGAGCAAGCCAAATATAAAAATGGCAATAAAAAGAATAGCTATGAAATAAAAAAATAAACGTTAATTTAAAGACCATTATTGAAGTTGTGAAGCCTCCCATTTCTAACTGACTAGTTTTACTTTCTGGAACCTAAGTTAGATGAGCTGCAGTGTTCCTGAGACACTAGGTTGTTTACATGCAAGAGAACATAACATGTATAATCACATGATAATCCAGGGGATTAGCTCTTCATGGCGTGAGTTAGTCTGGCACATATTTTCCAGATTTCCCCAAGGTAAATTAAATAATTTAAGGGATGGTTTTCCTTCTCCACACAGCTGTATGTGAATAGTATTATTAATGTGGCGGGTCCATACATATTCATACTCGTATATCAGCGTATCAAATACAGCTCTGCTAAAATGGTATTTGGCTGCAGCCTGCCATCCCTCCAGACCATCCCTAACCCTCCTGGAGCCTTTGGTAGAACCCTCCACGCTAGACACCCTCCACCCTCCACCCTGCACACCCTCCACCCTGGACACCCTCCACCCTGGACACCCTCCACGCTGGACACCCTCCACCCTGCCACCCTCCACCCTGGACACCCTCCACCCTGGACACCCTCCACCCAGCCACCCAGGACACTTTCCACCCTGGACACCCTCCACCCTGCCACCCTCCACCCTGGACGCCATCCACCCTGGACACCTTCCACCCTGGACACCCTCCACCCTAGACACCCTCCACCCTGGACACCCTCCACCCAGCCACCCTCCACCCAGCCACCCTCCACCCTGGACACCCTCCACCCAGCCACCCAGGACACCCTCCACCCTGCACACCCTCCACCCTGCCACCCTGCCACCCTCCACCCTGGACACCCTCCACCCAGGACACCCTCCACCCTGCACACCCTCCACCCTGCACACCCTCCACCCTGCCACCCTGCACACCCTCCACCCTGCCACCCTGGACACCCTCCACCCTGGACACCCTCCACCCTGGACACCCTCCACCCTGCACACCCTCCACCCTGGACACCCTCCACCCTGGACACCCTCCACCCTGGACACCCTCCACCCAGGACACCCTCCACCCTGCCACCCTGGACACCCTCCACCCTGCCACCCTCCACACCCTCCACCCTGGACACCCTCCACCCTGGACACCCTCCACCCTGGACACCCTCCACCCTGGACACCCTCCACCCTGCCACCCTCCACCCTGCCACCCTGGACACCCTCCACCCTGGACACCCTCCACCCTGGACACCCTCCCTTAGTACCCCATAACTCTACAGCCACATCAGCAAGGCCTGACCCACACTGACCTATCTTCTTATAACACATCTACTGTTAATTTGTCACTTAAGTCAATGTATTTTCACCGCCTGTTTTTGTCATTGCACTATATCTTTATTGTTATGCATCATATCACCAATGTAAATTCCTTGAATCTGAAAACCTACTTGGCAATAAACGTGTTACTAATTTTGAAGTCATCAACAAAGTGTGAAGTCATCGACAAAGTGTGATGACCATTAAACCATGATTGTAACATGTAACTTTTAGACTTTCATGGCCAGATGCGTGGAGAGGGGAACACGTCCATGCAAATTCCGTCATATATGGCTGGGTGTAAGGTAACAGCATGTTCCATTGTGACTAACCGATAACTTCATACAACATTTAAAAAGATCATGCTTTTTGTAACGTCAACAGAAAAGTAATCCTGACATTTGTAAAGAAGTAGACACAGAGTTGGCTTTTAACACCAGCTTGTCAAAAGGCTCCTGTCCAGCATGTCGATACATTCTTAGACTGCAACGTGAACGTACGTCAGTAGTTTAGCAAGCTAGGTAACTAGTTAACTAATGCGTCATAATGTTTCTGTAGTTTAAATAAATACAGCATTCATGGACAACAAATCACTCTCTTTGGATATAGCCCACCCTTATCTTATACATATGCTATCAATTTAAGTTATTGACGTAAAACAATTAATTACATTAAAGCCAAACGGCATTTTATGCCGTCGCGTAGGTCTCAGCGATGGAACGTGACTTTAAAAAACTCATGAATTAGCGATTTGTCAAAGAAGTCAATATAGTCTCCTGACTTCTGATCAGAAATCCAAAGTTCTGTGTCAAGCCTACCACTAGCCTCAGATGTTTCCAATAAATGAATGTGATATATTACCTGACAAATTAATACTATAAATCACAAAACTTGAGGAAAAAATAAGCATTGTTACAACTTCCGTTGATTTACATTAATAGTTATATAGAGCTAGTCATCTTACCTTTGATAAGTGTCTTAGGTTAGCTAGCTAGCTAACTGAGGTCCTTTATGATGTCCACTTTTCTTTTGCCGCAAAATAATTTGGTACCTCGCGAAGATCTGCCTTGGCTTCCAAAGTAACGTGAAAATGTTAAAAGAAAAATATAAAATACAAAGTACCAAAGATCCAAACAACTGTCGAAAAAGAAAATAATTCCAAAGGCCGCAAAACCAGACTCATACCGACTATGCTATACTTCAGCTGGATAGTCGTAAACCGAGTTGGCTACCAATTGTACCCTAAGACACCAATATGGAAAACAGTGTCAAGTTTTGCCAA
The DNA here is from genome assembly GCF_054491055.1 of Hypomesus nipponensis. NCBI lineage: Eukaryota > Metazoa > Chordata > Actinopteri > Osmeriformes > Osmeridae > Hypomesus > Hypomesus nipponensis. Next base: position 126,024 of record NC_140379.1, read on the forward strand.
ATATATTTCCTTTACTAGGTGTACCCCGAAAGTTTTAACAATGAAGATAATGATCTTACTGGTAGCAACAGGGTCTACTGTAGTTTGTTTATAACGACTTCAAAGTATTTGCTAGCTACTGTAGCTAGCAACAGTCTCAAGAAACTATCAATTTAGGCTAAATAGCTCAAAAGTACGTTAGTTACGAACCAAAGTGGTAGCCTAACAGTTGTAACCTCACCGGCTAGCTAGCAAAAAGCAATTCTTACTCCATATTCCATGACAGGAAAAGTCAGATCAGATTTCCGAAAACATTTTCGAACGTCTAATCCAGCTAGCTAGCTAGCAAGATAAGTTGCTTTAGCCTCCCGTCGGCGAGCCGCGTCACCACATCACCACTACTCAACACAGCCTGTCTGGCTGTAGCACAGATCTACTTTTTTTCTAACTTCAAATTCACTTAAAAATTTAATACATTCTTATAAACAGCTAGACTTTCTGTTCCCTCAAACTTTGCACCAAACTTTGCATACTACTTGATTTTTTATTTCTATCAATTATTTCGTAGTTCGTCTTTGTCGGCAGCAAGTTGAAGCCAGCCTCATTAAGGAATTCCTTTTCCGGTTGATTACGTGAAATGCTTTTCTAAATAAAAGTTACGAAACAAAATTTGCAACAATATTCTAACGTGAAAAGTGAATTTCATGCCCAAAATCATAGAAAAAAGATTCTGTTAAATTATTAAGACTATGGGTTCAAATGAGAAGACTGGCTCTTAAATTAATCTAACAACATTTACATTTACATTCATACACACTCATTTAGCATACGATTTTATCCAAAGCGACTTGAGAGAGTTTAACAAAAGCGCATGGGTCACTGATCATGACAACGCGATAGCCCCAAACATTGCGGGTAGCCAAACATGTTGCATACATTGTGAAACCAAATAAGTCCTTAAGGGGAAGAACAATAAGGGCATGTAGTTAAAAAAGTTACAATTAAACAGTAAGAACCTCAAAAGTACAAGAGTGTACCTTTGGAAAAAGAAAGCAACAATAATATATTTCACAGCGAGTACAATAGGCCTACTTTTAAGATTATTACAAAAAACCAACAAGAGCAACAAGTCTCAATAAGGGTCATTGTGATCCTGGGGGAAAACTAACATCCAGCCAATCATTGATAAGTGCCGTTGTACTCCCGGAACAAGTGCGTCTTGAGCCTTTTCTTGAAGGTGGGGAGACAGTCCGTAGCCTATCCCTGATGGAGGTGGCGAGTTGATTCCACCATTGGGGGGCCAGACAGGAGAAGCTTTTGTTGGGACCGCGGGCGCTCATGAGCGGTGGGACCACCAGACGGTTGTCAGAAGAAGAGTGGCGGGTGGGGGTGTAAGCAAGCTTCAAGTCACAAGCGCCTGATTTAAAGCCTTTAGGCCCAGAGAGACACTCTTTCAGCCTTAATCCATATCAATTGACGCTATAATAAAAACGCCTCATAAGCTCATGCATGCAGGAGAAATATTTGAACCAGTTTTAAGTTATTTTACCGCTCACCACCCCGACGCCCTTCTGAATTTCCGCCGGACCCTAGGCATTTCAGGGGTAGCTCTGAGCCTCAGTCCTGAATTTTCTTCGGGATCAATAAAGTGAACCGAGTTGAGTCTCCTATCGGTGATAATGAGTCTGATGATTTAGAGCGCATGTCCAGTGGAAGTGTAATTCGTCTAGGGAATCAACGCAGTTTCTATCACACCAGCTTGTTTAACGCAACCCTCTTGTTAAAAGCCTATGGGGCTTGATATATGTATGACTGTATGAATTCAAAACTAAACTTTACGTATTTGGTTTACGATTTTCTCAGTCAAGAAATTGGCGTGGATTAAGTGATCTGAAACTGACCTTGGGCCGGACACACTTGCACTCCTCTGGCCACTTGATTTCCGAAGCCAACAGCCCTCCGTAGGAAACCTGTTTACCAACTTCTGCCTAGTCTTGAACTTGATTTTTCTTACAACATGCAGCATCATGGAAGCGAGCTTCAACATCAAACCTGACCACAACCGTTTTCATGACTAAATAATTTTGGGTTTTGTAAATGACTTCCCTAACAATTCAATTAGTGTCCTTGGGCAAGACACTTCACCCTACTTGCCTCGGGGAGAATGTCCCTGTACTTACTGCAAGTCGCTCTGGATAAGAGCGTCTGCTAAATGACTAAATGTAAATGTAATGTAAATGAATCATGAAAGACGCTATTACAGATAAATATGCCTCTTTATAACATTTGATCCACCACAATACACATCAACTAAAGCATTTCAAGTTTCAAATGTTAAAACTAGTTTAGAAAATGACGACCTTAATTAGGTGGGTAAAATCAAACCACACGCAAACAACAGAATGAGGAAAAACACTTAATGGTTTTGAATCAGGAGAGCAAACCTAAAGCAGAAGGTGACTCTGCCCGACAGATCACCAGTCTTTCCCACAATCCCAACATGGCTTTGTTGTAATGTCAAAATATCTATTTGATCACAGGCAGCTGGGCAATAACTTGTTTATATAAAAACATGGATGTGAATATGAAGAAAAAAAACATTTGTGGTACTGTTGTCGTTTTCACCTGTAGAACTGACATTTGTTTTGAGATTTCTGTTTAAATACATGAGCACATGCTCAAACATTAGCCTAACACCCCTGGTCAGGGTCAGATCATACTCGTATGTTTATTGTATGCTCCTTTCTTCCACAGTAAATTCCTTGTTTGTTTGAACTTACATGGCAAATAAAGCTAATTCTGAGACTGATATTTTATAGAAATCTACTGTGTCTCATGGACCCAGGCTGTGTAGAGGGTAGCCTTTGATTGACTTGATCAAACTAAGACATACACACCATTATTAAACTGGTTTCATGTGATCCTATGGAGTATTTGCTGATTCCACAGGTCAAAATAGTAAGTGTATTTTGACAATTTATTCTTCATAAAACTAGTTTCAACAAGTAAATTTGTTTTTGGTGCCAATTTAGTGAATTTATGACAACATTAGTTAATTATCAGATCAATGGATGGGATACAGCTAGGTAACCCAAACCCTTCCTGAACTATGACAATAACTAGTGGGTCCAATATACACACACTGAGACAACAAGACTGATGCTGCACTGCAGAACACATCAGTCTTGTTGTCTCAGGTTCCCCCCTACACTCTGTCCTTCAAACACTAGCAGTGTCCTCACCAAAGGTTTCATGAAAATGAGTGATTTTCAAGAATGATTACAAGAATGATCTTCAACATCTTTGGCCATGTTAGAAGCAACTCAATTTGTTGCAGTTTGCTTTTGACAGGAAGCCAATAAGGTGATGGACAAAGTTGTTTATTTGGCAACATGCTGCATGTGCATCCTTGGACGCCCAGACACACAGCAGCCTGTTAGTCAGGACACTAAGACACACTCTTATTGTAAACTGAATAAGCAGTTACACACAATTTAAAATGATTGTATTTAGTTTACCATTTTAGTTTACCATTTAAACATTTTTATATCCTGGAGGTTACCTCAATTGAAATTGGATCCCCAAAAAACTGGTAATATCAGCAAGTACTGAACGCAAATTAAATGGGAGAAAATGGTCATTGAGCTTTAGTATATTATTGTTATAAAATCATCCCATCCCCCCAAAAAATGAATTATAATTACTAATGAGTGATGTTCCAGTGTTTCTAAAATAACACGTCTTCAATTTAGAGACATCCATAAAATGGTATCATATGTCAGTTTGATTTTATCACTTGAATCTAATTCTGAATCTGTGAAATTGTTGACCAAAAACAGGATAAAATACAGGTTAAAACTGGAATCCTGGTGCTGTACTTCAGAGAAAAATAAATACTGTCCGATTGTTGCTCTCTACAAGTGAAGGAACACAGGGAGACCTCTCCTCTCACACACGGCAGACTGCAGAACACTTAGCAGTAGTCATTTCTCCGAGACAACACTGGCTGATCCTCCAGGGCTGATCAGTAGGAGCCGTAGCGATCCTAATTAGCACAAAAGAGGAAAAGGACTTGTGAGTGTCAGATCCACTCTCTGTCAATATGATCACTTATGTTGGCGAATAGGTTAACATTTGATACTTTTCTGTTTATATTGTTATGTTCCTTCACCTGGATGGTGTTCATGACTCCGTTGGCGAGCACCGCCATCTTGCCAGCCACCGTCTTTACGCCCTGTTTGAACTGGGCGATGTCAGGGCTGGTGGGTAGCACACTGTCAAAGCCAGACACGCCTGCAGGACAACCACAAACCCCAGAGAAGTGGAGGTTTAACAAGCCATTGCTAAACACATGCACAGGTAAAAACACATTTTAGATTTAGCACACTTATATCCAAAGCAACATACAAAATAGTGCAGTTGGTACAGCAGCAGATTAAGGGTCAGAAGTGTTGAAACAGTATTTCACTGGTCAGAATCAACTTAACATCTGTTTTTAACAGGAACAGTTGAAAATAGCATCAATAAGTAACCTTTACCTGGTGTGGGTTAGGGTTTACCTGGTGTGGGTTAGGGTGAGGGTTACCTGTAGATTAGGGTTGGTTGGGGAATGTTTTACCTGTGCGATCAGTGCTCTCTCCAAACAGGTCAGCAGAGCTGATTGATGTGCTGCCTGACATGCCTTCCAAGCGTGTCTTTGCATCATACTGCAACAAAAACACATTTACATCAATGTCCTCCTACACTTAGATAAGACTGCTGTGGACAGGAAATAGATCAAGTCCAGTACCCGATGATATGGTTTCATTCATTGCTGCAAGTCTGTGTTCTTCCACTAATCTCTACCCCACACAAACTCTTCACCTACATTTACATTTAGTCATTTAGCAGACGTTCTTATCCAGAGCGACTTACAGTAAGTACAGGGACATTCCCCCCGAGGCAAGTAGGGTGAAGTGCCTTACCAAAGGACACAACGTCATTTTGCACAGCAGGGAATCGATCCAGCAACCTTCTGATTACTAGCCCGACTCCCTCACCTTCATCACACTTCCTCCATCTGAACCATTGTCTACGTGTAACACATTCATTACTGTCCCTATGGAACAATAATATATATTATTAATGCAATCCAGAAGAATGACCCTGGAATGTTGCCATGTTTTAGATCCCATGCTGATTCGATTGTTGGACCTCAAATTACAGATCTTTGATTGGTTACGTAAATAATATAGAGGATAAATACTTATTTAGCATGAAAAGGAATTTTAAACTAGAGAGTGTACAATTTCTGGGGAAATTGTGAGGTGTGCTTGCGTCGGTTGATGATGGGTCGGTTTTGTTACTGAAATTTTACAACTGATATTTCTGTATATTTTAAATAGCCTAAGTATTAGGGGTGTAACAATACACTCAGCTCACAATTTAATACATATTACTATACTGGGTGTACAATACGCATCACAATATTTTGAACAACATTTTAAATTATACTGAAATTCATTTAACATATTTATTTCCAAAACATTAAACATTTTCAATAATTTTGAAACAATTTAGTTAACTCCGTTCAAGCGATTTCTGTGAATGCACGCATGATTCAGGTGTAGAGTAGGTCGCGTTGTATTGTAAAAATATTGCCATAACTCTACGATATATATTGTAAAAAGGTTGTATTGCAATAAATTGTCCCACAATATATTGTTACACCCCTACTAAGTATGCATACTTTTTATTTATAAAGATGACATAGATTAAAAAGCATAGGCTGCATTGTTTGCTGCTAATTTATAGTTCAGAATACTAATTTTGAAGTGTAGAATGACACAGGGTTCTCTTGGCATGAAAATAGAAAGAAATAGGGCAATCTTGTGTAAAAACTGTCCTAACCTAAATCTAACAACGTTGTCACTGGCAATATCTTGGCAGAATTGCAATTAAAACAATACCATCTGTAAACAAAAAAATGCCCCCAAAAACGTAAATATGCTTGAAATGTATTTCTGGACAACTGGCTAAAATAAGTTTACTGGAAGTGATCATTCTGTGTCAGTAACAACATCCCTGTCTTTAGACTAGGGGGTCAGTTTTAAAGCAAAGCTAGTGCTACTAGCCCACTGATGTGTGGGAATCGCAAGAGCTAACCAGTCGAAAGGCGGTCAAAAAAAGGGTCTTGATATCGCAGCCTGGAAACTGGCTAGCTATATGTTATCACCCTGGCCTTTGCCTGTGCTGTTTCTGTGGCTGTTTTACCATTTTAGGTCGCTAGCTATCTCCCAGAAATTAACAAGCTGCTAAACGTATGTTCTACTATAGGTTAACTTGCATGGTGTCACTTTAGTGACTGTGGCTAGTTAGCCACCATTAGCTTCACTCTCCACAAAAACTGTAATTATGCCTTAACCGTCAAACGGAACGTTTTCACGGATACAAGCAATGCGATCAGGACCAAGAATAACTTTTTTACGCCGACATTGTCCATGTATGGCAAAGTTTTAAGGGTGGGAATATATATATATATATATATATTAGTGCTGTCAAACAATTAAAATATTTAATCGCGATTAATTGCATTAATGTCATAGTTAACTCGCGATTAATCACAATTAATCGCACATTTTTATCTATTCTAAATGTCCCTGATTTCTTTTTGTCCCAATCTTTTTTCAAATTTTAATGCTCTTATCAACATAGAACAGTGGTTCGGATTGCTTTGTGCAAATATTTTTTTTATTGAAAACAACATTGCAATCGCCTGGCTTTGACGAGGGGGCAGAGAATTCGCATCAGCTGTGTGCTTGGCCATCAAGTGGTATTTCAGACTGGACGTGCTGCGATGATAGCTCAGTTTACAACGACAAAACACACAGATCACTGGTCTTGTCAATAGAACCATTTGGCAACTTTTTAAAAGCAAACTTTCCATTCAGAATCTTATTGGCATCCATTTCGGCATCTCGCGCTCGTCATCCACTCAAAACGTAACGTTAGCCTACTACCAGAGAATGTTTAATATCCGTAAACGGGCTCTGCTACTACTCTTTAGCCAGCTCGCAAGCCAAACAAGTGTCTGGCGTGCCTGTTGTTTTGTTTCCGGTCTAGCTAGATCCGGTGTGGTGTTGTAGTTTTTCTAACGTCGGTAGTTGTTGCAACAGCATATGAAAAAAACTACAAAGTTTGCTAGGCCAAAAAGAGCGTTAATCGTGCGATAAAATAATTGACGCCGTTAATTTGGGTTTGCGTTAACGCCGTTAATAACGCGTTAAACTGACAGCACTAATATATATATACATATACATATACGTATATATGAGAGAATATAGGTTGAGCCTTGCCATAGGCATGTACACCCAATAAGTTGAATGGCCAGCATTTGTATTTCATTATTTACCTCTGCATTGCTCTCACGTCCAAAGAACATGTCTGAGGAGATGGCCTTGGCGTTGGCGAACTTCTGCCTGGCTTCACTGGACTCTGCTACGGACACGCTCGCCTCTGCCTTGCGACGGCTGGGCAGTCTGATCACACGAGCAGCAAGCATCACTACTGGGTTCAATCATGTTCTACACACACAGTGCTGATCTCACACACACAAACGTCCTAATCACACACAGCCCTAATCACACTCACCTCTCTCCAATGGGCTGGATGCTGGAGATGGTGACCTCCTCTTTGGGCTCCACTTTCTCAAGCGCCCAAGACGAGGTGAAGGAGGCAGTCCCTCCCTCGGCATCCCACCGGGTCCCAAAACTGTCCCCGGTGGTAAATGGGTTATCCTTGTACCTGCATCCAGAACACACATGGTTATCCTTGTACCTGCACCCAGAACACACATGGTTATCCTTGTACCTGCACCCAGAACACACAGTTATCCTTGTACCTGCACCCAGAACACACAGTTATCCTTGTACCTGCACCCAGAACACACAGTTATCCTTGTACCTGCACCCAGAACACACATGGTTATCCTTGTACCTGCACCCAGAACACACAGTTATCCTTGTACCTGCACCCAGAACACACAGTTATCCTTGTACCTGCACCCAGAACACACAGTTATCCTTGTACCTGCACCCAGAACACACAGTTATCCTTGTACCTAACCCTAGAGATACACTATATACACCAGCACCACATGACCACTGCATAATCACACACACATGACCTGTGTGGGTTCATTACCAAAGTAAACACATAGTGAAATTAATTGTGAATCAATGAAAGGCAAGAGTATGAACCTACTTGGGGGGTCCACATGTGAAGCCGGGCTCATCAAACATGTCCAGTTTGGAGCGAGGAGAGGACTTGGCCCCGACAGGAGTCTCCTGCTCGATCACTTGCATCTCCGACATCACTGAGTGGGAGACGGCACTGGGATAGAAAATACAACTTTAAGCCAACACTGTGCATTCATTATGTAAGCTTAAAGGATCTACTCATTATTCCTCTGACCATAAATTAGTCTAGTTTAGACGTATCTGACACAACTCATCAGATTGGTTTGCGTACCATGTAAGGCTGAGGCCTTACCACAGCAGTGAAGACAATTGTAATGTTCTCATTAATTAGTAATATGAATTAATTTATGTTCTACTGTTACCTTCTGTTGCCAAATCCCATGCCTAGCCTTTCAGCCTGCTCTCTCTTCCTCCCCTCCAGGTTGCTCATCTTCTTATCCTCCATCTTTCTGTCAATTTCCAGTTCCTTGTAGGCCAACCGCATTGATGCTACACTGCAACGTCATCATTTGAAATGAATACAACCCCACATTAATATTATTCAACAACAGCGATGTGAAAACTTTGAGGACAGAGCAGCTTCCTCACATAGACTCCTCGCCCTGCTTCTTGGCCTCCTCCGCCCGCTCCTCCTTCACCTTCTCAGCCTCCAGCGCCTGCTGCTCCACCTGGGAGAAGCTGGAACTGCTCACCTTCTGGGCCCCCAGGCCCTTCCTGGCCCCCAGCTGTGGGACAGCAGAGAGTCACAACCGCACCCAGCACCCCTAACCATAACCCCCTGGCCTTCCAGGCCCCCATTAAGTTAGTTTTGGCCCCAATAGGGCCTGGAACAGGAAATCGGTCATCAGGCTGTTTATGACTGAACCCTAATGAACCCTAAACTGCACCTGGAGGATCTGTCCTCAGATACTCACCCCTTTCTTAGCCGTGGTCGGTTTCTTCTTCCCAATAATGGAGGGTTTCACATCTGAAACACAAAATGACTTTGAAACATAATACATTTACATTTATTCATTTAGCAGACGCTTTTATCCAAAGCGACTTCCAAGAGAGAGCTTTACAAAGTGCATAGCTCACGGATAATAACAACAAGATAGCCCCAAAACATTGTAGGCAATCATAATAGGCATCTTTAAGGATCTCTCATCAATTTTGATAAAAGCTGGTGCAAAAGCCAAAAACATACTGCGTATCTCTCCTAAAATACTGAGTTGAGGGGTAATACAACAGAAAGGATAGACGATTGCAAGCATAATCAGGACTGTTTAACCATGGCAACCATAGAGGCTGTGCCAACCAACTAGGAATAGGGACTTCTGGGAACGGAACAATCACATTGGTTTGATTGAACGACCCAAAGACACAGTATCCGTAACTACTGGGCTGCAGTGGGAGAAAGACCTCTAAGGCATAGTGACTGCTATACATTTGCTAAAATCTATTATAAAGATGTTCTCCATTTTAGACAGCAAAAACAGTGCAACAGTAACAAAATGTAATAAAAAAGATAAGACGTAAATGTAAGATCTCAAGGACTCACCGCCCGCTTGCTTGGGTGACAAACTCAGTCCCTCAATGTTAGGACCCTCCGATTCTGAATGAAACACAATTCTTCAGGTGAGTGCAAAACCCCATGTATGTTACGGGAAAGAAGTCCTTATAGTTATCATTCAATACAGAATCTACTTTGTGTGAGAGTTGTGTTTACCCTTATGACAAAAAACAAATGGTTATACATCCACTGCGGGATTCAGTTACATTTACATGTATTCATTTAGCAGACACTTTTATCCAAAGCGACTTTCAAGAAAGAGCTTTACAAAGTGCATAGGTCACTGATAATAACAACAAGATAGCCCCAAAAACATTGCGGGTAGCCAAAACATTTAGCACATATTGTGAACAACCAAAATAAGTGCCTAAGGGAAGAACCATCAGAGCATGTATTAACATGATTCGCTATAAGTGCAAGTGTACCTGTAGAAAAGCAAGCAACAGTAAAAAATAAAAAAATACATTCACAGCGAGTACAACAATTTAAATCAGTTACCACTAACCAACAACAGCAACAAGTCTCTAAGCAAGAGTCATTGTGATCCTTGAGGAAACTAACATTGTGACTAGCAAACCATTCCTAAGTACCGTTGTACTCAGTTGAGGTCATAACTTTGAAGTTTGAAGACTGAGCAGCTTGTCAGCCACTATAGTTGACAGGTCATGAGGAGATTTGCCCCCACATACATACTGCCCCACTACATGTTCCTCCCCTACTGCCCCCACATACATGTTCCTCCCCTACTGCCAACAAAATTCTTCCCCCAGATGATACTCCCCTACTGCTCACATGCTACCCCCTGCTACTGTTACCGGCCTCAGGTCTAGGGGTGCCTGAGCAGATGCATAGATCTTTAAAAATGTGATGATTAAAAGTTGTAAAATGTAATAATCTGTATATGGAAGTTGAAAGGAAAGTGTGGGTGGCAGTTTTGGCGGGTCAGCCTAGCAGTGGGCGTCCTTGGTTAGCCTAGCAGTGGGCGTCCTTGGTTAGCCTAGCAGTGGGCGTCCTTGCAAGATTTCGACACATTTTATCTTTTGTGTTTGATGGCTTTTACAATAGCTTACTAGTTATAACGCTGTTGTATTTTTGAGAGTATTTCTGAATAGTAATAATTGTCATTTGACATGTGTGTGTGTATATGCGCATGTGTGCCTAGTTGCTGCATTGTTGTATATGAGTTTGACTATGACAAAAATCTAGTTCAAGGGGTGTTCCTCCATACACTTTACCAAGGGCTAAGTGAAAATAATTAAGGGGTGCCAAGATTTCATTTATTAAATGCTAAATATTCAACCCGCTACACTACCCCCTACTGCCCCTCACCAGATGCTCCCCTACTGCTCACACACTACCCCCTGCTACCCCCCACAAGATGCTCCCCTACTGCTCACACACTACCCCCTGCTACCCCCCACAAGATGCTCCCCTACTGCTCACACACTACCCCCTGCTACCCCCCACAAGATGCTCCCCTACTGCTCACACACTACCCCCTGCTACCCCCCACAAGATGCTCCCCTACTGCTCACACACTACCCCCTGCTACCCCCCACAAGATGCTCCCCTACTGCTCACACACTACCCCCTGCTACCCCCCACAAGATGCTCCCCTACTGCTCACACACTACCCCCTGCTACCCCCCACAAGATGCTCCCCTACTGCTCACACACTACCCCCTGCTACCCCCCACAAGATGCTCCCCTACTGCCCACACACTACCCCCCACAAGATGCTCCCCTACTGCTCACACACTACCCCCTGCTACCCCCCACAAGATGCTCCCCTACTGCTCACACACTACCCCCTGCTACCCCCCACAAGATGCTCCCCTACTGCTCACACACTACCCCATGCTACCCCCACAAGATGCTCCCCTACTGCTCACACACTACCCCCTGCTACCCCCCACAAGATGCTCCCCTACTGCCCACACACTACCCCCTGCTACCCCCCACAAGATGCTCCCCTACTGCTCACACACTACCCCCTGCTACCCCCCACAAGATGCTCCCCTACTGCTCACACACTACCCCCTGCTACCCCCCACAAGATGCTCCCCTACTGCTCACACACTACCCCCTGCTACCCCCCACAAGATGTCCCCTACTGCCCACACACTACCCCCTGCTACCCCCCACAAGATGCTCCCCTACTGCCCACACACTACCCCCTGCTACCCCCCACAAGATGCTCCCCTACTGCTCACACACTACCCCCTGCTACCCCCCACAAGATGCTCCCCTACTGCTCACACACTACCCCCTGCTACCCCCCACAAGATGCTCCCCTACTGCCCACACACTACCCCCTGCTACCCCCCACAAGATGCTCCCCTACTGCCCACACACTACCCCCTGCTACCCCCCACAAGATGCTCCCCTACTGCTCACACACTACCCCCTGCTACCCCCCACAAGATGCTCCCCTACTGCTCACACACTACCCCCTGCTACCCCCCACAAGATGCTCCCCTACTGCTCACACACTACCCCCTGCTACCCCCCACAAGATGCTCCCCTACTGCTCACACACTACCCCCTGCTACCCCCCACAAGATGCTCCCCTACTGCTCACACACTACCCCCTGCTACCCCCCACAAGATGCTCCCCTACTGCCCACAGATTCTGCCCCCCGGCTGGGTGTGCGGTGCTCACGTGAGAGGCAGCAGTCGGGGGGCTGGGAGCGCTCCTCCAGCAGCACGTTCTGCTCTCCCAAGGAGGGGGACTCCATATCCCAACTGTTCACCGGCTGAAAGCAAAAGAAGCAATATTTCTCAGAAGATGAAGCATGGAGGTCCTAATCCTGAATGGTTCAGACACCTTGTTTGGTTAGGGTTACATTTACATTTAGTCATTTAGCAGACGCTCTTATCCAGAGCGACTTACAGTAAGTACAGGGACATTCCCCCCGAGGCAAGTAGGGTGAAGTGCCTTGCCCAAGGACACAACGTCATTTTGGCACGGTGGGGAATCGATCCAGCAACCCTCTGATTACTAGCCCGACTCCCTCACCGCTCAGCCATCTGACTCCCTGTAGCTAACCCTGGTAGTTAGCATTAGGGTTAACCCTGGTAGTTAGCATTAGGGTTAACCCTGAATTAGCATTAGGGTTAACCCTGGTAGTTAGCATTAGGGTTAACCCTGGTAATTAGCATTAGGGTTAACGCTGGTTGTTAGGGTTACCTAAAACAGTATACTTGGGTCACAAGGACAGGATACCTGAGTGTGCTCGGCAAAGAAATCTGTTTCTTTCTTCTCAGGAGCCGCTGATTGGCCAATCACTCCCGGGGAATCAATCCACAACTGTAGGTGACAAGTGATAACCATTATTATTGTAAATATCTTGTTTTAAATTAAAACGATAACACTGTGTAAGTTCCCATAATTGTTAAGCTAATACAAACAAAAACGGAAGACGAAACAAGAAATATTTAAGACGATATTCATGTAAAAAACGATTGGGTGCCTAAGACTTTTGCCTAAGACTAGAAACATTTTAAAAATACATGTATGTGTATACTTTGCAGAAATACATACAATATTAAACAAACACCAAAACAGATAAAAGGCCATTGCTAAACCCCTCTACTTACATCTGAACCATATTTAGACAGAGCAGCATTGGCATGATGTCTGATCTTCTCTCGGTACATCTGGGCAGCACGACTGCTGTACTTGGCATTGGTTTCGTTGATGGAGCAACCATGCTGGTTAAAGAATGCTGCCTTTAGACAACGGAAAAAACATTAATGGAAGTTACATGATTTTAGACTTCTGTTACGTTTGATACACAAGCCCATGGCAGGAGGCCATATTCAGATCAAATCAAAGACTGAATACAACCACAAACACAAAGCCTACAAAATCATTATTTCACCCTCTCCATAACAACTGACGTCTCTTTCACCATAATTACATCCCTTCCCCAATGCTGAATTTACTCAAATCCAAAGTAAGTCAGTGCTACCAGCTGGAGCCAGGCCAGAAGCAGAGCCATCCCTGTTCTCCTCTATAGCTGCTCCTCCATAAGCACATCATTGCTTTAACTTACTGCATTAGCATTGCCTCCTACTTGCATACATCTCAGCTGAAACCAGTTCCAGTTGGAGTCCAGTTCAGTAGATCTGACAAACAGAAGCAGTCAGTTCACCCAACAGTTTGAGACTAAACAGCACAGATGACCAACACAAAGCCTTCAAAGTATCTGGCTACCTTGAGAAACATGGAAAAAAAAAAAAAAAAAAAAACTTAGCAATACTAAATAATACATGGAAAAAAAAAAAGAAATTGTTATATAATGTAATATATACAAAAGTACAATTTAAATTATACAATAAATCAATGGACCATTTAGGCATCAATGTCACAAACCTTTCAAAACTGTTTATTTAAAAGAGGTTAAACTAAGAAGTCAAATGTATGTTAGTCTTCTATGTACCCAATTTCTTTCCACTGATTAACATATTTTAAAGAGTGTTGAAAAATATTGACAAGGTGCAGAGAAACCAAGAGCAAAAGCATTTTGCAATGTGTGTCACTGTGTTTATTACAGAGCATCCAGGAGTCCAATTCCTAATTCTTAAGCGATCTACCTGATGAAGCTTAAGTGTACTCCAAGAGATCGATGGATGCCAGAGCAGTCGATGCACAAGAACACTCCGTATGGTATACTAGCCCAGCTGGGATTCTTGGCTGCGCAGTCAAAGCATGCCTGGGTAAACAGACACACAGGGAAAGAATGTAGACATTAAGATCCGCCACTTCCACAGTGTGAAATTATAACTGCTAGGGTCCCTGTTGATGGTCTTTATGTTGTGTATTGATATTAATTTAAGTTTGTTCCCTCGGGGCATCCGTAATGCCCAGTGTTAACCCGCGTTGAAGGCTGGGTATCTTTATCCTTGAAAACTTACACCATAAAGTATACACGTTATTTCCATCACGGTCTCCTGTCCGATCATTACTTAGCTGTACGAGCATTGAGTGTGCTACATAACACTTTATCTTCAAATAAATACAATCAAAATCCTTCAGTTTTATTACCCCATGGTTCAAGACTCTTTAACAGGAAATATATCAGCGTCCTGCGTCACCGCAACCAGCACTGTGCGGCACCGGATACTATCGAGTTCTGGCCTCGGGTTCCGCAGTTGTGTTAAACAAGGGGTTCGAGTCCCCGGGACCAAGACTCGCAGGCGTACCTGAACGCGGCTAGGATGAAGTAACTCCGTTTGTCATCTATGAGTATGGGTTCCCGGGGATAGCGTACTTCATCACAGGGACTCCGCAGTGGATCAGCAATGACCCTCGGACGGAGCTGATTCTGCAGTGGCCCTAGAGTCAACCACGTCGGAATGCACAACGCACCTCCTCCCGATCTTTATAAGACCCACTATTACACCACCAGAAGGGATGTGTTACCGAGAGTTATCCAAGGCCGCCAGCAATCTAGACTATGCCTCTAACAGTAACAGACATAAACAATACGAATTTGTCTTTAGTTAGCTGGCCCGTTCAAGCTATACACAGGACGGGAGATTGTAGCTACCTAAATCTAGTTGTGAGTCAGTGCTAATATGGAACATATGCTACCACCTAATACTCAGGTTGATTGTAAGGAAGATAGAACAGTAGCGATTTGGCTAGCTACAGTAGTATGTAGTCAGACTGTATACGTGGCTGGATTGGTTGACGGATTTACGACGAAAAAGCTTGTCGGCGGCGTTAGCTTGGACTACAAGATACTAGCTATTGCTAACCAACGCCACTGAAAAGCCTGCGAATAACACGAGTAGATGTAGCTCTAGCTACAATAATGCTATCTAACCACCTGCACAAAACTGCCGTAGCACTAGCAAATGGAGCTCAAATTAAACATTAGAATATTCGAAAGGAAGCGTCCACTGAGTTTGCTAGTCCAGTTAGCTGACTATAGCTGAGTTCTAACTCAATAAATGGATGAAAAAACGTGCCACCTTTTTGTTACCGTTTAACTAGCAACATAAATCACACCATAATGTAGTTTTACCTTATTTGTTGGTATGGATCTTAATTTCTTAAAAATTGTCATTATTTCATTCTTGTTTGGTTCCGTAGCCATCTTGTCACCTTTCTAATTCTTCGTCTTCTTCTTCTTCAGTTTAAGGCTAACGACAGACTGCTACCAATCTCAAATAGGTACATCATTGCCACCTATTGTTCAGGATGGCGAGGCAGGCGTTGTACCGAAAACTGTCCCCCTGCCAGAATCCTAGGTTTTTACTCTAACAAGTTTTTTGATATTGTCCTTCAATGCATTAAGAAAACAATCTGTATTTTGTTTATGCTTCACAACAATAAAAGCGACCACGTCTTGTCTGTGGAGTGAGGCTTAATTTATAGGGTTAACCTATAATAAATTATATACAGCTCCTCTTAGGAAGGGGCCATTTATTTCATATAAATGGCTATATAAATATAAATATAGCCATTTATATCCTCAGTGAAATCCAAAATGAATATACTGCACATGTGTTTTCTGCTGGATACGCCCTCTGTATCATTTGCACTGCTGAGAAGGTGATTGGCTGCAACCTGCCTACCCTCGAGCACCTGCACACCTCGAGGGCTCTGAGGCAAGCAAAGAAGATTGTGTCCGACTCCTCCCACCCTGGCTGAACCCTGTTTCAGCCACTCGCCAAAAAAACAGTTTCTTCCCCTCCGCTGCTGGCCTCTTCAATAAAGCCAAGGGCTCACACTGACTCTAACCACTATCTGTACAATGACACTTTGACACCTTCAATCAAACGTGCATGTTACACTATTTGTATTTTTATATTGTATATTATGGCCATTTTATATTTAATATTCTTTATTTTATTCTTTTGGTTAGGGGTAGAGAGTTCCCGGGGTTAGGGTTAAAGAGTCCCTGGTTTTGAAATGTTGAAATAAAATATATTTTTTAAAGTTTCGAATAAGAGGATGTGAAAATTTGCTGTAAAAAGTAAAGTTTTGAATCCACCCAATCTTCCACTATAATAAGGAAAAATAGCCTGTCAGGCAACAGATCTATTTCTGTCAAATGAAATGCAAATATGCCATACTCTTTCTTTGCCAAAAAGACAATCAGATGTTAACCTATATATGGCCACATGGTTGTTTTAACTGTCAACATCCTCTCCCTTCTGTATCTTGGGACAGTAAGATCTGTTTGTCTACTTACAGATGCAGGAGGGTGGGAGCATATGCCAGATACTTTCTTATGAACACAGACAGGGGCGCCGTACAGGGGAGAAAATAAGGATGATTCTGAGTGCCCCTGACTGACAGGGGCCCCAAAAAATAGAAAAACGAATAGAAATGATACAAAAATATAAATTTATATTTTATTTTTCACAGGGCCCAAATTCCTGGCGCCTCCCCTGAACACAGATAGTTGGCGCATATGGAGCTAGTGTTCTGGAAGGGGGATGTTTCAGTACCAGGGTAACTAAGGGAACTAAGGAGAAAAACGCTCAAATTAGTTTCTAACTAAATCACCGTCAGTGTGAATGTAATGTGTAAATTCTAACAACACACCCTCTCTACTCCCAACATCACACCCTCTTTACTGGAACAGCTGGCTGACAAAGGTGTCGACCTCTCACTCACTAACTTCTTCTGTATTCAGCCCCAGCCTTGAGTCTCTCGTGTGGACTTTGGATCTTTAGTTTAGCTTGTTGTGGATGTCTGGGTTTTCAAGATGCACTGAATTTGTTGTGCAATTGGAACATTCATGAAAAAGCTAGCATTGTTTAGTGGGCTAAACGTAATTGGGGAGTTATAAACAGTGAATTGTATTTTTCTCCTTCATTTCCTTTTGCATGCCAATTTTGGCTTTAAAGGGTTTGGTATACATTCTGTTTTACTTTAATGTATTGTTAATGTTTGGAGTTTGGTACAACCTCTTTCCCAAACAACTGACTGATAAGCCCAAGCAAGATCTGCTGCTTGTCAGCATGACTCAGCATCACTTGGTACTTCATGCTATGAGCGCTGTGTCCGGGTCTGTCCCAGCTCTGCATCAGTCTGTGTCTGCAACGCATTTGTTGCATTAATATGATCCATAATTACACATAACATAAACAATAAACACACAGTAGAAAAATAGTTCGCTTTATGATTCTTTTATGCATCCACCGTATTGTGTCTGACAAAAAAGTTTGGCAATATTACTTTACAGCACATGATGGCACCTCCAGTGGTGGATCTAATGACAGCTGCCACCCCAATACAAAATACTGCCACCCCAATTATTTTTATTTTTTAATGCATTTAACAGGCGCTTGTATAAGCAACTTCCAAGACAGAGCTTTACAAAAGTGAATAGGTCTCTGATCATAACAACGAGACAGCCCCAAACATTGCGGGTAGCCAAAACATGAAGCATAGATTGTGAAAATACAGTCCCAAAAGGAAGAACCATAAGAGCATGTAGTGAAACAAGTTACAATCAAACAACATGAACCTCAATCTTCCCATGGAAAAATATTATTTGTACATTATAGAACATTTCAATAAATAATATTAATGTTACTGTTTAATTTAAACTACAATGTTTTAGCCTAATAATTTACCATAGGGAGTACTGCCTGGCTCTGCCATCCTACGTACTTCCGCTCAATTTGGATTTTGCTTCTGTACTAGGTCTGGGAGCTTGGCTTTGAAGTCAAATTCCAGAAACAATTTTTTTGTAGGTACAATCAGCGAACAGAGGGAGTGGCAGAGAACGATGACGTTAATGTTTTGCACTAGTTTGAGTAGTTCAGTAATGGCGGCGGAGAAAGATGTAAGCGAAACTATTCTGCGGTTGTGGCAACGCTGCCGAATATCCATAGGTTAAAGCCGGAGCAAGAACATTCCTTGCTGAGTTTTGTTGGTGGCCATGATGTTGTGGCCCTCCTCCCCACGGGGTTTGAGAAAATTTGAATTTTCCAGCTACGGCAGCTAGCTCCGTTACAGTAGTGGTGAAGGAGTTGGCTAAGGCGAACGCTTGCGATTGGTTATGGCAAATCAGAGTGGCTCTGGGCGGATCCAATAGTTTTAAACTTCAACAGAGGACCCGCCTTCAAGGAAGTTAACGTTTGTCAATGGAGAGATCCCAGACCGTCTGTACAAATGAAATGTACGAGGGTATGGTTAGGACCTGGCTAGTACTGTACCCCCCTACTTTGGGTTTGATTCGCCTCCAGGAGGCTACCCAACAACTTCCTTTTGCCACCCCATTGCCACCCCAAATGAACATCTCTAGATCCGCCACTGGGCACCTCTGAGGTGTGCTGATTTAATTTAGATTGATAAAGGAATTTTTGAAAACCCCTGCATCCATGGATTCATTCTTTTTACATTATGAACATAAACTTTATCTGTATAGTTTGCGTGCGCAGTGTTTAAATCCCAAACTTGACGTAATATTTTTTCAGAATTCTGATCTTGCATTTACATAAACACAATCGGCTCCTGTAAACTTCAATAGCGAGCCCCACTTCCAAGGCTACGACAATGGCTTTTATTTTGGCAGTTTAAAACAGGAAATGTGTAGTGTGTGGCCGTAACCTCGGTTGATACAGATTTTTCAGATCAAAGTCCAACAAAAAATATGTAAAATCGTGATTAACTTGAATCTCTGTCCTTAACCACTGGAAGAGATTCATAAGGTAAGACATGTTTATACCATGGAACGTAAAACTGATTTAACGTAGATGTACATTACTTATCAGTCATTTGTTCCGATCTGGGTGTTCAGATTGTTGGAATTGACCGGAAAATGAAAAGTGGAACAAATTTGGAAATGGCAGGAGTGGGTCCAAGTTCGCAGACCTCCGTTTCAGACTTGACAACACGATCAAAGCAGAAGATCATTTATGTTACCTACCTCATAGCTGCGCTGGACATTACATGGATGTTTTTACAGTTTTCTGTTACTCCTGTAAGTAGGTTATTTTGTTGTAAACGTCCCTGTTAGTGAAATTACATTGATCTTTTTAGCAAGACATGTAAAACATGTTCAGTGTATTTTGTTATAATGGATGTAACCTATTTTAATAGAACCAAACCTGCTCTAGTAATAAATAAATAAATCGCCAATAGCGTGCATTAATACAGATATTAATAAATGCATCCATTAATATAATATACAACAAACAATTAAATCATTGAGGAAATACACAGTGTGTGCCTGTAACTGTAGTGTTGGTGTTTTATTTTTATTTTGAGATTGCCTTAAATAGTCTAACCCATGCATTCTCTTGACTAGTATTTGGCCAGGAAACTGGGCTTTGACACCCTCTGGTTCGGTTATTTGCAAACTATGGTCGGTGTCATTCAGCTTCTTGGAGGACCTCTGTTTGGCAGGTGAGCAAAAAGTATAGATTATCCTACAACCTTTTTTATGTAGTGTGGTTCCATTTATTTCTGCTATTGTCCATATTAAAGTACTCCACCGTTTGTATTATTCAAAAGAATTGACCTTTGGTGTGGATTGTTCTCAAATATAATTAAATAAACAGGTAAGTTTATTACCATGAACCTTGAAAAACGTTTAATTCTATTCTGTTATTTATGCAAAAAATGCAAAAATTTACAGAATAATTTGTACTGAATGCAGTATGTTGGTTTCAATACAGTAAAGCATGTTATTAGTTGTATGTACAGTGCGTGTGTTGTGTGTGTACTGTGTGTGTATTGCATTTCTATAGAATTCCCTGTAGGTTGAGCTGTTTGCATTTGCAAACTCAAATCAACTTTTTATGTATTTTTTAGAAAGGATGTTTCAGTAGACCTTCATAATGTATCTTACTTAAAAAATGAAAATTCAAAAAAGTTACAAATAGTACTATTGCAAAACACTTACAGGCAGAATTTGGCTATTGAAAACTCACCTGGACACTTTCCAACCCTAAAAGTATACATGTTGCCATCAGTGTTAGGACACCTGTTGCTGGATGGTCCTGATTGTTTATGTTGTTGGCAGGTTTGCAGACCTGGCAGGAGCGAGGGCAGCATTGGGTCTGTCCTGCGCTGCGTCTGTCCTTTACTTTCTCTTGTTAGCAATCGCTGACAATCCTCTCATGCTTTTCATCCACAAACTCCCTGCTGCCTTCATGCATGTCCTACCCGGTAAGGCACACCTACGCTTCCTGGGATAGGGTGTCGTATAGCAGGGATCATAACTTGTCAATGCTTGATCAGATGCAAGGCGAATACGTAAATCTCAATGGCATTTAAACTTCAAGAAGTCGCAGTTCCAAATCCCCCCCACTGTACGTTACGTTAGATTACATTTCAATTTATATAAATTATCTGATGCAGTCTAAACCAAAAGTATTGTATTTAGGATGCTGTATTACATATAGCTTGTCTCTCTACTCACTAATTACTAACTTTTCATCTGAATTATGAATTGATTTAGTTTCTTCATCTATGCTAATCTACGTTTAGAAATTTGAAATAGCATTGACCATGCATATGCATGGTTGTCAGCTTGATAATGCACAGACTGTTAACTTCTAAGGTGAGGCTGCTTGGTCATGTGACACCATGTAGTATTGGTTCTTTCATAAATGTTTTTAAATCAATAATATCGCACAGGGGCCCAGATGATTGTAACAGACCTAACGGAGCCAGAACGCAGGGCGGACGCACTGGCCAAACTAGGAATATGTTTTGGCATCGGCATGATTGCCGGCTCCACTTTGGGTGGTTCGCTCAGCACTCATTATGGGTAGGTACTAGGTACCTGTCATTACAGGTAGGTACCTGCCTGGTCATTATGATCTGGGAGGAGGCCAGTCATGGATGGGAGAAACGCGGAGGATAAGTTCCAGTTTGTGTGCCCTAGATTCTGTGTGTAGGGGGGGGGGACATGTCGTGGGTTTTTACGCATGAATAAGAGGGAATCCTTGTCACTACGCATGTGTGTCGAGTGCGCAATAAAAATTGCAAATAAAAGATTCAACCAGGAATCCATCTTTAAAAAAATAATTATGGGTAGGTACCTGGTCATTATGGGTAGGTACCTGGTTTTTACGGGTAGGTACTTGGTCGTTATGGGTAGGTACCTGGCAGTGGCGGCTGCTGGTTTTTCAAAGAGGGGAAGCTCATTTTCGGCCTACATCCTAAAATGTCTCAATTTATTTGGCTAGTTTACTTGCTAGTTCACCCCTACGACATTAGCATAGCAGACATCCCAAGTCTCCCGGAAGGTCCGGGAGTCTCACGCATTTCAATAGCGGCTCCCTGACGCCCGCTAATGGTATACAATTTCCCGGAAATCGGGGGGGGGGGGAGACCTCCCTGAAATGAGTTTCTGCAACTTGGGATGTCTGGCATAGTTTGAATGAATGAACGAACAATCTAATGAAACAATATTAAAGTCAAATGAGGAAATGTGGGAATTAAATTGAACTGAAACAAGGAATGTGGTGTATAATTGTATGAAACGTATGATAAAAATTGGCTAACAGTTGCGCCAAGCAAATACCAAGAAATAGGTTGCAGCAGTTTGTCTTTCGATGACACTTGCAAAATCCGCTTTTTTATAGAGGGTTTTCACAGACGTCACATTCTGGGCAGTAACCCGGACGCGTGGCCATTGTGGAGGCACTCGGTGTAAATAACTAAACGGAGTACAATGGAGTATTATGCGCTTTGGATACTTTAAGTGAATGTAGCCATGTCCAAACAACCGAAAAGCTCATCAAAACACGGCCAAGATGCAAAGGCATATAGGGAAGGACTTGGACCACAAACATTTTTGATATTTCGAGAAATTACAATGTATTGGCGGTGAAGATCCCTACGAGTTAGCTCCCTCTTGGATCCGTGACGACCCAGTGATTCTTCCTTCAGTTGCATATCCCAATATAGTCAACTACCTGGTTTTCTCGCCGAGCCCATACACAGCGGAAGACCTTAAATCCTAAAAAGGTTTGGAGGCCTGTAACCAGATGGTGTGTGGATGGGTGAGGGAGACGCAGTACCAAGTTATCAACGACCGTTGTGTTGTGAAGGCCAAAGTAAGTAATGCAATAACGTCTTTAACCAACCTAACCTTAACTGTATGATATCATTGCGAAACTCAAGACGTAGCCAAGTGACTCTCAATCCTGTTTTTTTCCCTGGTAGATCTTGGTTAAGCATTGCCAACCACAAGTGCCTCCTTTACATTGATAATCTCTGACATTCCTCTCCCTGGTTTTTAATAACTTTTGGAAGTCGATAATATTGCATATGTTTTTCTCGATCTGTCCTATTGGTACAACCTGAAACATGGCAATAATTAACCATTTTCCTTGACGACGTTCGGTATATACTTCAGTGCCTACAGGTGATTTGTTGTAATGCGGAGTGCCTCCAATATGGCGACTTCCAGTCTGTTGACGCGCCGTTAAAACCCTCTATAGTACTAAATCGTTGTCAATCAAAAGGAGATGCAGTCTTTCGACAGACCCTCCAATCATCACGTGGAAGCAAAGCGTCCAGGGCAGCCCACTCCTCCATTCACCCCCAGAGACGCTGAGCGTCCAGGGCAGCCCACTCCTCCATTCACCCCCAGAGACGCTGAGCGTCCAGGGCAGCCCACTCCTCCATTCACCCCCAGAGACGCTGAGCGTCCAGGGCAGCCCACTCCTCCATTCACCCCCAGAGACGCTGAGCGTCCAGGGCAGCCCACTCCTCCATTCACCCCCAGAGACGCTGAGCGTCCAGGGCAGCCCACTCCTCCATTCACCCCCAGAGACGCTGAGCGTCCAGGGCAGCCCACTCCTCCATTCACCCCCAGAGACGCTGAGCGTCCAGGGCAGCCCACTCCTCCATTCACCCCCAGAGACGCTGAGCGTCCAGGGCAGCCCACTCCTCCATTCACCCCCAGAGACGCTGAGCGTCCAGGGCAGCCCACTCCTCCATTCACCCCCAGAGACGCTGAGCGTCCAGGGCAGCCCACTCCTCCATTCACCCCCAGAGACGCTGAGCGTCCAGGGCAGCCCACTCCTCCATTCACCCCCAGAGACGCTGAGCGTCCAGGGCAGCCCACTCCTCCATTCACCCCCAGAGACGCTGAGCGTCCAGGGCAGCCCACTCCTCCATTCACCCCCAGAGACGCTGAGCGTCCAGGGCAGCCCACTCCTCCATTCACCCCCAGAGACGCTGAGCGTCCAGGGCAGCCCACTCCTCCATTCACCCCCAGAGACGCTGAGCGTCCAGGGCAGCCCACTCCTCCATTCACCCCCAGAGACGCTGAGCGTCCAGGGCAGCCCACTCCTCCATTCACCCCCAGAGACGCTGAGCGTCCAGGGCAGCCCACTCCTCCATTCACCCCCAGAGACGCTGAGCGTCCAGGGCAGCCCACTCCTCCATTCACCCCCAGAGACGCTGAGCGTCCAGGGCAGCCCACTCCTCCATTCACCCCCAGAGACGCTGAGCGTCCAGGGCAGCCCACTCCTCCATTCACCCCCAGAGACGCTGAGCGTCCAGGGCAGCCCACTCCTCCATTCACCCCCAGAGACGCTGAGCGTCCAGGGCAGCCCACTCCTCCATTCACCCCCAGAGACGCTGAGCGTCCAGGGCAGCCCACTCCTCCATTCACCCCCAGAGACGCTGAGCGTCCAGGGCAGCCCACTCCTCCATTCACCCCCAGAGACGCTGAGCGTCCAGGGCAGCCCACTCCTCCATTCACCCCCAGAGACGCTGAGCGTCCAGGGCAGCCCACTCCTCCATTCACCCCCAGAGACGCTGAGCGTCCAGGGCAGCCCACTCCTCCATTCACCCCCAGAGACGCTGAGCGTCCAGGGCAGCCCACTCCTCCATTCACCCCCAGAGACGCCGAGCGTCCAGGGCAGCCCACTCCTCCATTCACCCCCAGAGACGCCGAGCGTCCAGGGCAGCCCACTCCTCCATTCACCCCCAGAGACGCTGAGCGTCCAGGGCGGGGCATAAACGCAGCATTTATCCAATGACCTATAGTTTCGAAGCACTGAAAAAAATAGTTTTCTAACGCATTTAAAATGTTAACACAATAGTAAATATTTGACCATGATTTTTTTTCAATGTTAGGGGAAGCTGAGCTTCCCTTGCAGTCTAAAAGAAATTGCCACTGGTACCTGGTCATTATGGGTAGGTATCTGGTCGTTACGAGTAGCAGGGGCGAATCTAGGTTCCCACTTTAGCGGGGGCTAAGCCCCTAGATAAAACCAAATTTTTTTCCTGTGACCCAGCAAAACTAGGGGGGTCTGGGGGCATGTTCCCAATTTTTTTTGTGTGAAATATACTTTTAAATTGTGTCCTCTAGTAGGTCTTAGGAAGACAACTGAACACATTTAGATTAAAAATATGAAGATTTTTTTTTATATATATTTTTTTAAATAATCGTTACGGGTAGGTACCTGGTCTTTAACACCCCTTTCCCACCAACTTAGCTCAGAATTCTTGGAACCTTGGTGTGATCTAGCGAACCATCCCACTTTTCACCAGTTTTGAGTGGAACCATTGCTATCAAGGCTCTTTTATATTATTAAAATATGATTTTCCATATATTTTCATAATTCTTAACATCATTGATAAAATACATACAATGACGTGTGAAGCGTTAAAGCTGGTGCAGGAAGGTTTTGCGAAGTTAGATATTGTAGCTTCTAATCTAAACCATAATATCCCATCACCTCCCTTCAAAGCCACTCCCACAAAACACATGAACGCGTTGCCTGACTACAGAACTACCCCTAACTGGGAGACCAGTCTAGTTAGTCAACAAGTGAAAGGGAGCTTTTGAAAGCAGCATATTTTTTTTTCACAAATTCCCCCATGTCGCATTCACAAATAAAAACACAACCAACACTATCATAATGTACATAAACATGGCTAACATTAGTACTCACTACTTTCAAGCAGCATGTTAGCCTGGTTGAAAACTACAATAACATGCATTAAGTGCAGGGGCAGAGTGCGCGCAGGTATACAGGTAGCCCGTCCAATCATTAGTCTCGGAAAGGTCAGAATGATTTGTCGTGTTTATTACAGTCCTGCGATGCCCACAGATGTTGGATTGAGTTCATATCAAATATGACAAAAAGTGCTTCTGAACAACACTGCCTACACCACCTTTAAGGTGACTCAGATTCTAGTTTTGATTTACCTTGTTGATTTTGGGGTCCAAATTATGTTTTGAGAAAAGGAGAATGTACCTTGGCAAAACGTGTTGCCAGGCGTGTTGATTCCAGTATCAGACTGCTGATTCTCCTCCGTGATCTGCAGGGAAACCTTCACCGCCTGCGTTGCTGCCTCTGGGAGTTTCATCAGCTTAGTCTTAGTTTGGAAGTTTATCCCCAAAAACACAAAACCACAAGCTCAAGGTGACAAAACAGATGGTAAGAGTTTGAAACTTTTTATTTCCCGTTCAACACTGTTTAGTCTTCACAGTTAATCATTCCTGTAAAGTGTTGGTCAACTTTTGAGGTATCTAACAACAGTGCAACAAGAAGTTCCTTGTTACCCTAAAGGACCCTGATGTGTGCTTGTGCTAATTTTCTTTAGGAGAGCTTCGTGAAAAAAACATCTTTAATTTGAGTGAGATAACTAGACTGATGAGGTTTCCCAGTGTGACTAAAACATTCACAATAAAGATAATCTCAGGTTTGCCAGCTGGTAAGTGTTACATTTGAATATATATATATATAAATATAATAATAATCCTTGAAGAGGTGCATCGTGATATGTTGTGTTTGGTCTGGAAGCAGTCAGCGTTGTCCCCAGCACTCACCCAAGTTGATGTGGTTTATTTGACTGAAACAACGTTATGTTCAGCTGGACACAATGTTGCTCATGATATTTTTCAGGTATTTAATGAAATTCCAAGTCCCTGAAGGGGAGATCCTACCCTGGATGCCCTGATCTGGGATCTGTTTTCATGTTGTGTTGTTGTAATATGTACTAACTTGGTGCTTGGCCAGGTCACCCTTGAAAAATAGGTTTAATATCTCAATGAGCCCTTCTTGGTTACATAAAGGTTAGATCAAATAAAACTGTTGTTTGCATGATCTTTTTCAGGTATTTTTCAGGTCATGTTTTCCGTAATTGCAATCAACTTTTTCCAGCTGCAGCCTGAGCAGAATGGGTACCTGATGGCCTACTTTGGGCTGATGCAGATGGTAGGAAGGTTTGGTGTTTGTATCAAAGTACACTTGATAAAGCCACTGACTACAAATGCCTGTCAAGGTTAATGGATGTACAGTGACAAAGTATTCAGACCTTCATATTTTGCATATATTCTGTTATGAACATATTTTAAAATGGATTACAAAGTATTTTCCCATCAATATGTAGGGGGTTACTGTTGGCTAAGAGACTTATTATTAAATAGTTAAGGTAAAGCAACACGATGGACCTGTTCTTTGCTAATGTCTGCAGGGAATCCAAGGAGTCGTCATTGGCCCTCTGACAGCAAAGTATTCTGAAAACATCCTTCTTCTTCTCTCTGTCAGCATCTCAAGTTTAGTTGGCCTGGCTCAGGTAAAGATAAAGAAAACAACCATTAAACCCAGTCTAACCCTACCCGTCCCTAGCTACTAGTCTAACCCTAACCCAGTCACTCCCAGTGAAAATAGATCTAGTTAATTGAGGGGGCATTGTAATTCCAAGGATTGGGGGAAAACTACATCAATTTAGAGACTGAAAATAACAAATTCGCTTGACTTTGTGAGACAATGATGTAACAAAAGTGCCACTTTTCCAAATGCAATGTTTTATTTTTGTTTACGTGAGCAACACATGTCCGTAGAGTAGGGATGTTGGGTTTGGCCGACAACAGTAACTAAGGAGACGGAGCACAATGCTGAAGCAGACCTGAGGAGGAGCAGGCTTAGCGGGGACGGTGCATTACTGCAGCTACTTGTGAATACTTACACAGCTGTCTTATAAACATACTACACGTGTCCTGTTTATTATTTGAATGTGTGAATATATGTATGAATCCTAAATACATATACATTTGAATATGTGAATGTTTCTCTGGCAGGCGTACATGATGAACGTATTCCAGTTCTGCTTCATCGCTGCACCCATGATGTTCTCTCTCAGTGTGTTCAATGTAATCACGGACAGCATGCTCACGAAGAGTGTGCCTTCCTCTGACACTGGTAAGACAGCATGCTCACGAAGTGTGTGCCTTCCTTTGACACCGGTAAGGCACGCAAAATAGATGTGTAAACCCGTGTCATAGATAAGCAGAAGTATGAGACAGGGTTGGCGGAGCGGACGCCATGCCAACTGCCAAGTCTTCTGCCTCTTTGTTAGGCTGTCACTCATAATTCCCACCTCTGAGTTGAAGCCACGCCCCCTACGCAAAATCGGGGCCAAAAGTCTGAAACAGAAAAAAATATGCCTGAAACTGAAAAGAAAAAAATAACTGAAAAAAATAAATAAAATTGAAGCTGTAAAAAAAACATAAAATGTGAAACTGTGAAAATATGAAAGTGAAAAATAACCCTTATTCTAAATAATTCCAGCATTTTATTGAAATTTTATTAAACCTGAAAAATCGTTTTATTTTTAAAGTTTTCGACCAAAACGTACATTTTCAATGTCAAGCTTTAGTTTTTCGACTAAAGATATTTTTTTCGAATTAACAAAACATTTGGCCCTGATTTAGCTCTATAGTCGACCTGCTAATATATGTGGCTGATTCTGAACGAACTCGTCTTCAATATGAACGTGTTCTAACACATTTAAACCATGAATCATTTTTGAAATGTTAGGGGAAGCTGAGCTTCCCTTGCAGTCTTAAAGAAATCGCCACTGTTCTGATCTTTGGTTTCCTGTTGTACTTATACATCTACAGCTCTGGAAAGAATAGAGATACAACTGGTCCTTTTTCTTTCGTTTAAAAATAGATTTTGACTTTAGATTTTGAGTGAGGAACAGAATGGTAAAATTTGCAGTGGCCTTTAAAATGTTACCTTTCTGTTCCTCACTTAAAATTGTCCTTCTTAACTTTTTTAAATGAAAGAAGAAGGTGTAGTAGTCTCTCAATTTTTTCCAGAGCTGTATATACAACATCTGTATTAACTATTTGTACATCTCTTTGGATAAAAGCATCTGGCAAATGGATAAAATATAAAGCTATTAAAGATATTAAATATAAAGCTTTTATATTTATAAGTTGTTGTGTGTTTCTCCAGGCACCATGCTGGGGCTGTGCGCGTCAGTGCAGTCTCTGTTGCGCACGGTTGGACCAACGATAGGAGGCTTTCTGTACCACAACTACGGCGTATCTTCTTTTGGCTTTATTCAGTTTGTAGTGAACGTTGTGGTGTTAATGTTTCTGCTTAGAGATTTTGCCAGCGGTAAAAAAAATCACAGAGCTTGAGATATTGTAGTTATATACAATATAATAGTAACTAGTTATTGTTGAGGCAATATGTGATAAGATAAGGTCCGTTTATCTTCATGTCTGTAATAAAATATATATATAGTATACACTTGTAGTGTCATTTAGTTCACTTAAGCACTTGAAAAGTTGTTTGTATTAAGACCTGATAACTGCATAAACCAAACATTGGCCAGGCCATCTTGGAATATGTAAATTTCTCCTCTCACAGCACTTACCTACTAAAAGATCTTACCATAGGTTAGATTCATCTGGCTTTAATACAATTTCAATAAAACTTTTTATAGAACTTTCTTTGTTTCAAAGTGCTTGCCTTTAGTTTGATATGAGAGAGCTATAAAGACACTATATAAACAACTAAACTTAAACTGTGGCTGAGTGCGGTTGAACATACTGTAAATGTCTGGTGGAAAGATGGTTGGTCTTCAGGAAGGATGCTCCTGATTGGTGAACAGATGGTTGGTCTTCAGTAAGAATGCACCTGATTGGTGAACAGATGGTTGGTCTTCAGTAAGAATGCACCTGATTGGTGAACAGATGGTTGGTCTTCAGTAAGAATGCACCTGATTGGTGAACAGATGGTTGGTCTTCAGTAAGAATGCACCTGATTGGTGGACAGATGGTTGATTCTCAAGAAGATGCTCAATCTTCACAGATTTCCTAGAAGTGACCAGACAATTCTGGAAGTAACCAGCAGGGTTAGGATATTAAAGTTTCTTGGGTAGCTCCCCCAAAGACATTTACAGGTAAGCATTTAGCAGACGCTTTTATCCAAAGCGACTTCCAAGAGAGAGCTTTAGAAAAGAGCATAGGTCACTGATCATAACAAGGTATTCCCAAACACTGCAAGCAGCCAAAACATGAAGCATACATTGTGAAAAACTAAACAAGTGCCAAAGGGAAGACCCATAAGAGCATGCAGTTATACAAGTTACAAATTAAAACAACATGAACCCCAAAAAGTGCAAGACTGTAGCTGTAGAAGAACAATCAACAGTAAAATATTTCACAGCGAGTACAAGAGTTAACTTCGTTATAACTAACCTACAAGAGCAACAAGTCTCTCGATAAGAGTCATTGTGATCTTGGAGGAAACTAACATCAGGTCCAATCAAGCAAGCATTCCTAAGTGCCGTTGTACTCCCAGAACAAGTGTGTCTCCTGATCTTTCGGATGTTGTAGAGGGTGAATCTACACAACCGAGAGACTGCAGCAATGTGGGCCATGAGGGAGAGTTTGTCAAAAGACCTTCTGCATAGAAGGTTTAGAATCTAAATTGTGTGTGCAAACAGTTGCTTTTTGAGATGTTACATCATCCAATCAGTCCATCTGATTTATACAGCTGCCTCAATAAGTACAGCTAATGCTCAACATAACCCTAACCCTCTCTGACTGAGATCATCCCATGGAGCACTTTCCAAGTAGTTTTTGTCTGAATGCAGAATTCTAACCTCAGAATCACTGTCAAATATTGTGGGCAAGAGTTAAATATCATGTTAAGAGCTTTATTTGATGAAATGTGAAGCTGAAAATGACCAAACTTATTGGTCCCATTATTGGGGTTTTGTCTTGAAAGTACATTAATCTTAATTAAATTAAAAACTTCAGTCACATTAACATAGTAAATAAACAATTATAAATAGTTTATTTGATGGAATATTTTCAATACAGATGTAATCATTTATAACTATACAAACTGGAATTTAAATCCTATGAATCCGGATTTTTCTATCAACAATTACCAGAGCAACCAAAGCATCAGTAGTTGATACCACAATCTGAAGCTTAATTACAAAACATTGAAGGCTTTATCTATCTGTATTTCCACCATCATTTTAAAAAGGTATCTACCTACAAACATGAACTAACTACGACTGAGTGTTCGGTGCTAAATGTATATTTATTTAGACATTTACCGACAAGAAAGTGGGAACATCATTTTATGAGCATTCATAACTGAAGCAGACTGCAGAATGTACTGTACTCCTGGACACCCTAACCCTGGAGAGGACAGCTGCTGCAGGTATGACTGGGCCCTCAGA
This sequence comes from Hypomesus nipponensis, assembly GCF_054491055.1. NCBI lineage: Eukaryota > Metazoa > Chordata > Actinopteri > Osmeriformes > Osmeridae > Hypomesus > Hypomesus nipponensis. The sequence continues at coordinate 157,237 of NC_140379.1, forward strand.
ACAACCTGGAGCTGTGTCTGGAGGTGCCTGGAAGCATTTTCTCTTATCTTCCATCCAGGTTCATCTGAAGGAACTCGTTGTAGAGTTTCTCTTGAGCTTCCTGTAGTTTACGCAGCTTCTTGGCTTGGCCCTTACTGATCTCCTTGCCCTCAATGTCATGCGTTGGAAGACCCTGTTCATTACAGAAGCATAGTACCAGCCTTTATTAGGTTTTAAACAGCAATCATACACTGAAGGGCCTCATCCCATGTTACATCAAATATAACAAAGCTCTTGACTAAACAGATTGTAAGATCCGACCTATCGGTGTATAAATGGGGGACATCACTTATGGCAATTTAGTTTTACAGACTTATCATTTTCATATATAAAACAGAGGCCTGTCTCACCGCGTCATCGAAGCTGGAATACTTGTCAGTTTCAGAGCGAAACATGTCACAAGGTGGGATCTTCATTTTTGCTAGTTTAGCTGCCTGTGATGAACATGCAGTAGAAAACATTTGTGTTTAACTTATGTTAAAGATAGAAGCAATTAGAAAACAAATCTGGCGAGTCAGCGCTGTACTCTGGCGAGTCAGCGCTGTACTCTGGCGAGTCAGCGCTGTACTCTGGCGAGTCAGCGCTGTACTCTGGCGAGTCAGCGCTGTACTCTGGCGAGTCAGCGCTGTACTCTGGCGAGTCAGCGCTGTACTCTGGCGAGTCAGCGCTGTACTCTGGCGAGTCAGCGCTGTACTCTGGCGAGTCAGCGCTGTACTCTGGCGAGTCAGCGCTGTACTCTGGCGAGTCAGCGCTGTACTCTGGCGAGTCAGCGCTGTACTCTGGCGAGTCAGCGCTGTACTCTGGCGAGTCAGCGCTGTACTCTGGCGAGTCAGCGCTGTACTCTGGCGAGTCAGCGCTGTAATCTGGCGAGTCAGCGCTGTACTCTGGCGAGTCAGCGCTGTACTCTGGTGAGTCAGCGCTGTAATCTGGTGAGTCAGCGCTGTACTCTGGTGAGTCAACACAAATATGGTGAGTCAGCACTTCTTACCTCTTGCTCCTGCTTCTTCCTTGCTGCCTCGGCCTTCTTCCTCTTCTTCTCTTCCTCCATCTAAAATACAGAAATAATTCCCTTATTAGCATAATCATACTTATTTATTGCTTTTCTTTTTCCTAACCAGTAAAATAAATAAGGCCTAAAAATAATGGGGATGGTAGGAGTCAGCTAAAAAAACATGTGAATGCAAACAAGTAACTGATTCACAGAGCAGGTTTACCAACGTTACATCACATCATGTTGTTATGGTAACTGGTGTTTGCTCACCCTCTTCTTGTCCTCCTTCTCCTTCAGCAGAGTCTCTCTGTCAACCAGCTTCACCACCGTGGGAAGACCTGAACACCAAAACCAGCCAAGTTGATGCTGGATGTGCTGTACGTCTGTCAACAATAGCTGCTGGATGTACTGTACGTCTGTCAACAATAGTTGCTGGATGTGCTGTACGTCTGTCAACAATAGCTGCTGGATGTACTGTACGTCTGTCAACAATAGTTGCTGGATGTGCTGTACGTCTGTCAACAATAGCTTGCATTTTACATCGTACTACGTTTCCATAGGTGTGTCTACAGTAGCTCACGTGTTCAGAATATGGATTTGAAACCAGATTAAATGACCTTCATGGTCCTCCAGACGAACTCCCAGCTCCGGAAGCGTCTCGTCCCTCACGGCGTCGCACAGCCGCAGCACCTCGCTCACTGACAACACCAACACAGTTCATTCAGTACACTGCTGCCAAACACTCTAACCACTGAGCTGTGCCAAACCCAAACCACAGATGGACAATAGCAGCCTTTCCCCCCACCTGTGTTCACCACATTGCACCAGAGGTAGTTTGTACTCCCAACTACTAACAAGAGTAGTTGGACTTTATAATCCTCCATAATACTACTGTATTTATGAGCCAAACAAAGACTACATGTACAACGTCAGGTCTCAAAAACAGTGACAGTAAATGAAACTCAATACAGTATGTGTACAAATATATTTTATAGCCTTTAAAATGTCACTTTTGTTCATTGTTTCTGATCGAAATGCAAAAAAAACTGCAGAGGACAAAACATGAATAAAAAATTACCTTTCTGCTCTCTGGCAATTTTTCGAACCCCCTCTCTGAAATCTGACAGAACTTCCAGATAAGGAATCACTGTGCTCTCCAGCTACATGTAGAAACAAAACTATGTTTCACGTAAACATTATAGTAGGGGTCAGATGGGAAATATCAACAGTTATAAACTCCATACTTACATCAACAGACTGGCCTTTTCTTCCAACAGCAAATCCAATAGACTCTGTCCCTTCAATAGCTCCAAATGTCTACAAACAAAAAGGGTTCAACAGATGAATGTCCTTCTCTTCTCCATCTCTCGGAGTCCACATAAACAAATACAACAGGTGCTTGAGTCTACAGAAGCATAAACACCTGTTTACCCTGAGCATATCAGTGAGATAAACAGCGACGCCCTTGATGAGCAGGCGGTTGGGCTGCAGCTTGGAGGTCTTCTTGCTGGCGATGTAGGTGTTGCTAAGGCTGACCAGTGCCCGCATCTCCTCCATTGCAACACGCGTGTCCATGTTGTCACACAGAGCTTCATGGACAAGGAGCTTCCTTTGGGAGAAACTACACAGCAGACAGGACCACAGGAATGTAGAATAAATACAAAACATGGATATAATTAGCAACCTTTCTCCAAAACAACACACTGGAGGGTACTTGAACCTTCAACCCAATGATCTTCAGTCAAATATACTCACATACAGGGATGAGTTTAACAGATTTGATTACTATGAATGTCCTAACCCTATTCTGCTGTTCACACCTCCATGTGATGAGTCTGGGATTGAGGCCTATGAGCAGCTCAGATCTGCAGGCTTGTGTTAAACGAGCCTCAGAACTCCTGTCTCTTTGTTCAGAATTGACTCAGCAAACCAGGGAAACACAAAAATCAAACTTTATTTATATAGTGGATTTCATACCAGAAGGCAACACAATGTGCTTCACAGCAGGGAGGTGGGGGGATAAAAATACTGTTGTTTGACACATATTTTCCAGAGGGACAAAAAAAACTTTATCACCTATTTGGGCCAATATAGGATAAATGTAAAACCTCTTCCCTGACCTCTCTGAAATTAGACTATCGAGCACTCCCCTGGAAATGTGAGATGCCAACATATTACAAAGCACACACAGACTTCAACAAACCCTAACCCAGCTGACCCAGCTGCCCCTAACCCAGCTGCCCCTAACCCAGCTGCCCCTAACCCAGCTGACCCTAACCCAGCTGACCCTAACCCAGCTGACCCTAACCCAGCTGACCCTAACCCAGCTGCCCCTAACCCAGCTGACCCAGCTGCCCCTAACCCAGCTGACCCAGCTGCCCCTAACCCAGCTGCCCCTAACCCAGCTGACCCAGCTGCCCCTAACCCAGCTGCCCCTAACCCAGATGCCCCTAACCCAGCTGCCCCTAACCCAGCTGCCCCTAACCCAGCTGCCCCTAACCCAGCTGCCCCTAACCCAGCTGACCCTAACCCAGCTGACCCTAACCCAGCTGCCCCTAACCCAGCTGCCCCTAACCCAGCTGCCCCTAACCCAGCTGCCCCTAACCCAGCTGACCCTAACCCAGCTGCCCCTAACCCAGCTGCCCCTAACCCAGCTGACCCAGCTGCCCCTAACCTAGCTGCCCTTAACCCAGCTGACCCAGCTGCCCCTAACCCAACTGACCCAGCCAACCCATCTGACCCAGGTGCCCCGAACCCAGCTGACCAAGCTGAGACCCAGCCTGGTGGGCAAATTCTTGGGTACCAACCTCTGGTTGAGATCCATCTCTGCTGATTCCCACTTCTCAAACTGCCCTGTGATGTCTCGAGGAGCTCGCAGGAGGTCTTTAACTGTGAGAAAAAACTCCTGTGGAGAGAGGAGGAAAAGTGATTGTGAACAAATTGCGTCATTTATAATGTTAATATTACAATTTCCTCACCAGTTAATTCACTCGTCCAAAATGAATGAGTGCCAGTTTACCAGATGGTTTTACCAGTTTACTAAACGTAACCAAGGTATAGGGGGGACTAACATTTACATTTTGTCATTTAGCAGACGCTCTTATCCTGAGCAACTTACAGTAAGTACAGGGACATTCTCCCCAAGGCAAGTAGGGTGAAGTGCCTTGCCCAAGAGCACAACGTCATTTGGCACGAATCAAACCAACCACCTTCTGATTAATAGCCCAACTCCCTAACCGCTCAGCCATCTGACCCCCACTAACAGAAACAACATCCCTGATATTTGTACAGCCACTGAAATATTTATCTCCATCTCTCAAGTTATTTTATTAAAAATCTAGTACAGTTTAGGAAAAAATGTAAAGACCACTGCACCTTTTTTTGGGGAACAGAAGGGTAATATAAGGGTGGCTTCTTAAATGTACCCTTCCGTTCCTCACTCAAAATTGTCCTTCTCAACTTTTAATTGGAAAAAAAAGGTGCAGGGGTCTCTCAATGTTTTCCAGAGATGTAGTTATTGTACTTCATTTAAGTTTATTGCAACTTTGTAATACTGAGTAAAGGGTGGGCTGGCTGTCAGACATGTTGCATCACGTACGTTCATGAACCTCTCGTACTGGATGGCAGCCTCCATGGTATTGGCAGAGTAATCCAGGGTGTCCTTCCAGGAGTGCATGAGGAAGGCCAAACGCAACTGCCGAGCTGAACACACACTGCTGTTAGTACGAACCATTTAGTTTTAGTCAAACTTGAAAGGATAAACTGGCTTTTAAGCTTATTGTTTACTTTGCCAACTAAATATCCTGTCCCACACCTGTGTGTGTGTTAGTGTGTGTGTGTGTGTGTTAGTGTGTGTGTGTGTGTGTTAGTGTGTGTGTGTGTGTGCGCGTCCATATCCATGGAAATTACCGGTATTCTTGGCCAAGGCGTCTTTAATGGTGATAAAGTTCTTCAGAGACTTGGACATTTTGCATCCTGCAATCGTCAGGTGACCAGTGTGCAGGAAGTAGCGAACCCAGTGATCATTCTCAAAGTAAGCCTGTTGGATGATAGATTCAAATAAACACCCCATCTTCCCAAAAAATTGAAATCCTTTTAGAAAAATGTATGTCCACAATATCTAAAACTTTGCTCTCCAGGGACAAGTGATTTGACAACTCCTTTTAGGTTAACCCTGACCCACCTCTTACAGACATGGACACTAGGGCCATCTTACCTCTGACTGAGCCAGTTCATTGTCATGGTGAGGGAACCGGAGATCGAAACCCCCCCCATGGATGTCCATGGACTCTCCCAAGATGGACCCAGCCATGGCAGAGCACTCAATATGCCACCCTGGACGGCCCTGTTACAATACAAAACAAGACTTTTATAATAAGGAAGCCATCGGGGGGGGGGGGGGGGGGGGTACATACAGATGTTGCTCATTCCAGCAGAACATTTCCAGGGTTACGGGCTAAACTGGACTGGATGTTTTAAGAAAGGAGGGCGATGGTTCACCTTCCACCAGGAAGAATCCCAGGACGGCTCACCTTCCCCCAGGGAGAATCCCAGGACGGCTCGCCAGGCTTGGAGGCCTTCCACAGGGCAAAGTCGTTCTGGGATTTCTTCTCGCTTAGCCGATCTGCAGAGATGCTCAGGTCTCCTAGGGACAGAATATAAATAAAAACAAGACCCAAAAAGGGGTGGGGGGTTAAGGTACATTAAGACATCTCCCTCCCCTTAACCCCATCTCCATCAGTCTGCTTGATCATACACAACAGAAAATATCTGATCCTTTATTTGCTACTATCCTTTTTATCTGTACTATTTGTAAGTCACTTTGGATAAAAGTGTTGATATTATGAATATGTTAAATGTAATGTTCTCCTTCAAATCCACCAACATACCTTCTCCTTCCTGCAGTGCCTTTTGATCACCAACTGCTTCAGGAACAAGCTTGGCATAGGAATGATGCGGGCAGGCGTCAAACTTGGCCGTGTCAAAATAAACAGAACCATTCGACGCATACCTGATGCAAATGATAGAATTAGGCGTAATGTTGAACACCTTTAGCAATTCTCAGAGCTGTAGGTAAGGTCGGAGTTGAATAAAGTAGTATTTGGTCTTTACTTACTAGATATTGTTTGATTTTATAAGACATCTTAACTCTTTCTCACCAATAATGTTTAAGGACAACCAAAGCTACAATAAAGTGGTTGAAAATGCAAAATGTTTGTAGCATCTGCTGAGTGCCAGATAAAGAGTACGGGAACACTAATGGGTCACAGACATCAAGAAGCCAATTACGAATTTTATGAAATTGTAAAATATTACGTTCTTTGAGTGTTTATTTTTTATTTGAACCATAGTATTGACAGTGATTAGTGTACACGTTTACCACAGTATTGACAGCGATTAGTGTACATGTTTTACTGAATCCTGTGAGGGGAATTAGAGAAGCTATGTCTTACCCATAGCCATTGCTGACTATTTTCTTCACAAACTCCACAATCTCTGGAACGTACTCGCTGACTCTCGTCAGCACATCCGGGGGCAACACCTGCACGACAGATAACACTGGCATTAGCCGATGGCCAGATCATGTATCTGGTCTGCACGACAGATAACACTGGCATTAGCCGATGGCCAGATCATGTATCTGGTCTGATTTCAAAGGAACAGCAGAATGAGGACGTAGAAGTGTGACATACATTCAAGGCGTCCATGTCCTTGTGGTACTCTCCTTCCCAGTAACTGGGGAGAAGAGAGAATATGGAGTTCTCTGTAACCTGACTGCCAAACTGGTTATCCAACCAATCAGAAAGCAGGTCTTTGGCTTCTTCCAACAGCACCTAAACAAAATCAGAAATAAATACTAATTGGGCTGGTTTAGCAAAAACTTGTAAGGCACGCTTCCGTACAACATCGCAACATGCGCAAGATTGGCCTTTCCTGAGAATTGCATTTTGGGATATGTCTCAACCAACGACACTTCTATTTGGTCAGTGTTTATGAAAAATGATTCATGGGTTAGGGTAGATTTGACCCCAGCAGCACTATTATAGCATACAGCACATAGCAACAACAAAGGTACAAGACCTGCCTAACTAACATACTCAAACCCAACACAGAGGTGGATGTGGGCTGAAGGGTTAGTCTCACCTGTGCCCTGCCCTGTGCATCTGCCTGTTGATGCTCCAGCGCCTTCTGCAGCGGTACAAGCGCTGCAGCTACGCCCGTGTCCAGGGTCTCCAGCATTCGCTTCTTATCTGGGTCTGTGGTCTCAGCCAGTTTGGCCTGGAAGGGCTTGGAAACACAAGTTCACACATGAGGGTTTTGTACCTGCGAAGACATACACCATTCCATCAACCAGACCTGGCGGTAAACTACAGACCAGACTGAAATTAGGAACAAAAATGTTGCTTGTTTACAGGATTCCTAAAGAGTGCCTAGAGATGTTTTATTATTTTTATTTCCACTCCCAAATAAAAAAAAATTGTGCATTTTGTCCTAAGATGTTAGGAGACAGCACAACATTTCTACCTTTGCTGTTTATTTAATGAGAACCAGTTGCTGTACCCAACTAGAAATGGTAAATGTCTTACCACTCTGGCGTCCAGAACCTCCTGCAGTATCTGTGCAGGCTGTGGGTTCTTCTCCTTGTACTGCTCAAACAAGTAGTTCTGTCTGGCACGCTTTATTATCTAGAAAATACGATTACAAAAAATTACGATTGGCAATCTACTCAATTAATCCACTTATACAACCCCAATTCCAAATAAGTTGGGACACTAGAAAATGTCAATATAAAACCGAATGCAATAATTTGATTAAAACTTTGATGTCATTCAGAATAGAAACAAAAGGAACAACATTCCTCTCCTCTCGTCTCCAACGTCGCTAAGGCAAGGCGCAGTTACGCGAATAAGTCTCACTTGGGTAAACGTCAACTTAGACTTAAGCCTCAAGCCGTTCCACTAATGTTCCGTTCCACTAACAGGCAACGCTAATTCAAGATACACCTCATATAAGCTTAGACTGTGAGTTATGTCACACTTTGCTTGGTAGAACAGTCATTTAAAATTGTTCAGCACGACTAAGAATATATAATTAGGGTTAGGGTATATCTTTATTATATTAGGCATGCATATTTAATCCAAATCCAATTATTACTATTCTGGCTGACAGTATGGACAGCTGCCCCATATTTCCAATTGTATATTATATAATTGCATATTTTCCAATGGGGACAGTATATTGCACCTACAACATTGGGGAAGCCAGAAGGAGAGGATGAAGTAATATAGAGGCTTGTCAACATATATGCTACTTTAAACAATAAAAATTATTGATTCTTTGTGTTTCAAGATGCCCTAGTAAACTGATGATAATATTCAGGTACTGCTTTAGAGCAAGGTATACCAAGGTATTTCCTGGCATAGTTGCCTGTTCAAGAATGTCCCACATGCAATGACACAGAGATGCAGCTAGACTGAGCAGTGGTCAAGGCTTGGCTACAGTGAGTTTGCTTCATAGTGTGTGATTCCAGCAGACTACATAGTCTAGGCCTACCTACATAGACTGCAGTCTACTACCCTCCGTTCTACTATTATAGTCTACTAGGCTGCTCTTGTGTTCATTGCCATCCTTAAAGATCCTGTAAAGCAAATTCCATTATTTGCTTCCCAGTACATTATATACGTGAGAAATGATTTGCTGAAATCATGTGCAAAGCGCAAAAACATTGTCGCACTGAAATGTGGAGTATCACTCCCTCCTTAAATCCTTCTCTTCTCACATAACTGGTGCTAAAACCCTCAACTTTAATTAACTATGCTTTAACCCCCCACAAACGTTTTTCTACCTTCTCCACTCTTCTTAACCCCCCCCCCCCCCAACACCCTGACAGCAGACGACTTCTCCTTCTTTGAGAAAAAAGTCGTCGACATTAGCAGTCGATTCCCTAAACCCACCTTTCCTACCCTCTCACCCTCCATGAATGAGCCAACTAAATGTCTAAACTCTCTCTCTCCCCTGTCCAAGGCAGAGATCTCTGACCTCATTCTCTCTCATCGCCCCACCTCTTGTCCCCTTGATCCTATCCCCTCCCCTCTCTTTCAAACTATCTCCCCCTCCATCATAACTTATTTTTCCCATGTCCTAAACTCCTCTCTTACCTCCGGCACCTTTCCTTCTGCCTTCAAAACAGGCCAGAGTTACCCCTCTACTCTAAACCCTCCGTTAACTCTGCCGTCCTCCAGAACTACAGACCAGTATCATTGTTACCCTTCTTTTAAAAAACAATTGAACGTGCTGTATAACCAACTGTAAAACGTTCTCCTTCAGAACAACCTGCTTGACCCCAACCAATTGGGCTTCAAGACTGGCCACTCCACAGAGACTGCCCTCCTTTCAGTCACCACTGCCCTCCAGTCTGCTAGAGCGGCTTCCAGGTCATCCGTCATCATTCTGCTGGACCTTTCTGCAGCGTTTGATACGGTTAACCACCAGATCCTGCTCTCTAGACTTTCTGAGATGGGCATCACTGGCACTGCACTCCAGTGGATCTCATCCTACCTGTCGGGAAGATCCTACCAGGTCTCCTGGGGAGGCAAACTGTCAGACCCTTGCCAGCTCTCCACTGGTGTCCCACAGGGCTCCGTCCTTGGACCCCTGCTCTTCTCTCTGTACACCACCTCACTTGGACCAATCATCACCTCCCATGGCTTCTCCTACCACTGCTACGCTGACGACACACAGCTGTACCTGTCGTTCCCCCGACCGATCTGGGGATCTCAGCCAGGATTGAGGCCTGCCTCACAGACATCTCCGCCTGGATGACCGAGCACCACCTCCAGGTGAACCTTGCCAAAACAGAACTTCTCATCATCCCTAAACCCTCCATCTCCCACGATCTCTCTCCCGTGAGGGAGAGCTCGTCATCCATGATCACCCTGGGACGGTGACCATGGATGACGAGTTCTCCCTCACGGCCCACATTTCTGCAGTCTCCTGCTTGTGTAGATTCCCTCTCTACAACATCCGGAAGATCAGGAGATACCTGTCTGAGCACTCCACCCAGCTGCTAGTCCAAGCACTTGTCCTCTCCAAGTTGGACTACTGCAACTCGCTGCTCTCCTAGCATGCGCAACCCGCCCTCTTCAGAGAATTCAGAACGCAGCGGCCCGCCTGGTCAAAAATCTACCCAGACTCTCCCATGTTACCCCACTCCTCATCTCTCTCCACTGGCTACCCATCACAGCCCATATCAGATTCAAGACCCTGGTACTGACCTTCCGAGCAGTGAACGGGACTGCACCCGACTACATCAAGTCTCTCCTGCAGCCTTACACCCCCACCCGCCACCTACGTTCTTCTTCAGACAACCGCCTGGTGGTCCCACCGCTCAAGACCACCTGGTCTCAACACAAGCTCTTCTCCTGTCTGGCCCCCCAGTGGTGGAATCAACTCCCCACTTCCATCAGAGACACTGACTGTCTCTCCACCTTCAAGAAAAGGCTCAAGATGCACTTGTTCCGGGAGTACAACGGTACTTAGGAATGGTTTGCTTGACCCGATGTTAGTTTACTCAAGGATCACAATGACTCAGCTTAGAGACTTTTTGCTCTTGTGGTTAGTGTACTCGCTGTGTATATTGTTTTTATTGTTGCTTGTTTTTCCACAGGTACACTTGCACTAGCGGTTCATGTTGTTTAATTGTAACTTGTTTAACTACATGCTCTTGTGGTTCTTCCCTTTGGCACTTACTTTGGTTGTTTACAATATGTGCTTTCTGTTTTGGCTACTCGCAATGTTTTGGGGCTCTTTTGTTGTTATTATCAGTGACCTATGCACTTTGTAAAGCTCTCTCTTGGAAGTCGCTTTGGATAAAAGCGTCTGCTAAATGAATAAATGTAAAATGTAAATGTAACTTATTTAGACGCTCTGCTTAGTTTCTAAGGCCTCATTTTATGTCAATTAACCCATGGCTTTTGAAAAGCTTAAGTGACATTATGTCTTAACTTTTTTATTTAAATTAATTATTTTTTGGGAGATGAAGTAAACATGTAAATCTAGGTAAGTCTTAAGTGTTCACTCATGTTTCTGGACTTTGTGGACATTCCAGTGCTTTGCGTGCCGGAACTGTCATTTGAGGTTCTGTTTTCGCCAGTTTGAAATTATTTGCAACACATCTTAATTTAGCTCGACTTTTAGCCTGACACGGAGCAGGCTAGTTCAGCAGTATAAATTACCTTGGTTATGTAGCTATAACTAGAATAAGCCATCTTAATTGAACGGAATTTGCTGAAGTAAGCGAGACTTGTCTATATAAGTCTCTTTGATGGAACACCCCCCTGTTCTCCTCAGTTCCCAGATAAAGACTGTTGTTAACAGATGGGGATGCTACACAGTGTTAAACATGGCCTGGTCCCAACCTTTTTGAGACGTGTTGCTGCCATCAATTTCTAAATTACCCTTTTATTTCCTTAACATTGTCCATTTCATCAGTTTAAACCTTTGATATGTTTTCTATGTTCTATTGTGAATAACATGTGGGTTTATGAGATTGGCAAATCATTGCATTCAGTTTTTATTTGACACGTCCTGACTTTATTGGAATTGGGTTTGCTAAATTTGCAAATAGATCAAATGGTAGTCTTACTTTATCATCAATGTCTGTGATATTCATGCAGTAGTGGACGTCATACTTGAAGTAATTCATCAGTATTCTTCTGAGGATATCGAAGGAAATGTACGATCTGAAAATGAAGGTTAAGATTAAATAAATACGTCTTATATTTGTTCCAACAGTAAAACTAAATCACTGAAAGGTTGTAGACTGCCACCAGCTATTGAGATTTCCTACAGGTCTATCTACAGGTTCTAAAATCTCACAACAGTTACATAAACAAACTATTAATGACCTTTGGTAAATGTTTTCCTGACCTAGCAATGCTGCCTGGCTTTACCTAGTGTAATAATGCTGAGTGAATACCTGGCATGTCCCATGTGTGAGGCATCGTAGACGGTCGGCCCGCAGGAATACCACAGCACCTGATTCCCATTCTGCGGAACAAACAGCTCCTGCAGAAAGAACACGTCCTTCTTCATGCATGTGAAACACCACATCTTAACAGCCTCTCTCTCAGTGTGATTACATTTACAGCCCCCTACAGCCGTCATGCTCAACTACACTGACTGTACATCTCCATTGGACAATGGTCCCCACAAGGGTAGTTAAACAAGACCACACACACACTGCGTTAAACCTCACCTTTGTGCGTGTTAGACTATTGTACAGTCGCAGTTCTGCAACATTTGTTCCAACTGGTGCCGACCAGGAAGGCTGTTCTCGTTTTGCTTTACCTGAAAAAAACAGAACAAAAAAGACAAGATCATTTCTTGTCTATTTAAAAAAACATTAGAGCTCTGGACATCACGTGACTTTGTTTCCGTCGCCATTTTGGCAGGATAGTAGTAGCAAAAATGAATGGCGCAAGCACGGATTTCAACCTGTCCAAGTTCACTGCGCACTTTTCTTCAAAAGACATAGGCAGCTATAAAGCCAAACTTGATCAATTAAACATTAGTGATCCATATAATGCTCCCAGTTATTTTTACGACCTTTACGAGTGAAACGGAAGGCTTCCCTTCTGTATCCAGATGTTTACAACTCTCTAATCACCTTTCCTTTGTCCTACTCTGGAGTCTTTGAAAGCCTACAAAAGCTAAGGGATATAGTTAAATGGACGCAATCAGCTGGATTAGTGATGAATATTCATCAAGTCTACCAGCTACAAATTGCTTTGTGTAACGTTAATTAAGTCAGTTTTATAACTTGTATAGCTAGCTAGCATTAGCTAGTCTGTAACTTTCGTCAACGGTTAGCTACTAACGTTGGCTAACGTACATGATATCAGTGCATTTTTCATCACAAAATTACATTGCACATTCCAAGAGACTGAATGATCCTCAGTTGAAGCCATGGGTGGTTGTCAGGGATGATGGGGTTCTTCTCTCTGGATCGTAGGAATCCTATAAAATGCTCTCCCTTTACCTTTTCCATAATGGTTCAGGCATCCCGGCGCACAGCAGATATCCACCAAGTTGAATCAACGTTTATTGAAATAGGCAGCAAATTAAACTATGTATAATATGTATGTAAGTATATATGTATGTACACTGGCGCTCCACTTGGCTCTCCACTTTCCTGCCAAAATGGCGATGACCGGTGCATGCTGGGATTGCGTGACGTCAACTCCCGGAGCGCTATTTGCTCCATCTTCCTGCTGCAACAGTCAGGAAGCTAATGCTCCTCATTTATATTTTCATGCCACCTCAGATGTGTTTTACTTAGCCTGAGCAGTTATACACAGAGGATAGGGTTAGGGTTAATATGCTTGTGAAAATAGCGATAAGAATTCCCAACATAGCCATATTCTTTCCAAGACAATAAGGCGAAAAAAAAGAAACACTGGGCCATTTGCCGAGATCAGACCGTTATCGGCTGGCCAAGATCTCTTCCCATCCAGTGTTGGGCCAGTTCTAAAGCCAAGGCTTGACGTCAACTGAACGTGAATTACATGTGTTTGTATTCATTTGACATTTCTAACCTTTCGCAAATCAATTGCCTTATTTGTATGAAAAAAAAGACCTACGGCTACGGGTTGTATGAAAAAAAAAGACCTACGGCTACGGGTTGTATGAAAAAAAAAAGACCTACGGCTACGGGTCTCTGAACGATTTCCAACGAGGTGGCAGAACATTCCAGAAGAACTACAGCACCAGGCGTCAGGATTAGGAGTGTTGGTTAGCACCAATCAGGCATCACAGTAGACAGATGGAGGGCCTACTCAGTAAAAGTGCGCTTGGGAGTTTGGTAAAGGGACTCTCAGATTGTGTGAAACAAAGAGTTGCTTATGAAACCAAGACTGAACTCTGGCGTGAATACCAAACATGTCTGGAGAAATCAGGCACCAGTCCCATCTCTACCGTTAGCCCAGTGGTGAACATCAAGCAGTGAGGTGGTTTTTCAGGGAAGGGAAGCCAATATTGAGGGAGAGATGGAAAGAACAATGATGAGAGGGATCCTTACTGGAGGTTCAACTGGAAACAGGAGTTCTCTCACCCTTGTAGTGAAATGAACACGTTTCACATCAGTATCGGATTTTTAATACCTACACATGTGAGAATAGTCTATGCAAATCAACATTCAATGTGGTATTGTCAATTAAAGTTTATGGTATTGTGAATGTCATTTTCAATAAAAAATTAACCTGAGAATCCTAGCAATCATGGACAGGTCTGGTTCCAGTGGGTCTGCACTGTTGAGAATCCCTGAGCTCTAGATGTCTACTCACAACTGCTCTCTGGGCAGAAGCCGGTCTGGGGGACCCCCAGCAGGGCTGCTATGTGTCTGTACCAGCGCAGGGCGTGCGTGTGTTCTGCAGCCGGGGCCCTGCAGAGAGCCCAGAAGGCCTCGTGGTCGGCCTGAGATGGCCTGAACCCGGACAGGTAGCTTCGGGAGCTCAGGTACGCATTCAGGGCTTCCAGGCTGCCCTCCTCTCTCTTAAGCAGCAAGACACCATAGTCAAAGGCTGCAGAGACAAGAGGGCAAACATGCACATTCAATTACTAGTCCGCTACACTTTTACAACAATAACTTGCTGGATGAAAGTGCAAGAAAAATATAATAGAAAATGCCTGTAGGGAAGTGGATTTTATAGAAGTTTCTAGACAAAGAAAAGCTTACTTTATTTGCAGGATTTTTTCTTTTAATACAATTTAGTTAAATGCTATGTATGAAAATTGCATAAGTTATGCATATTTCCAGTGTAAATCTGAACCAGTCCTACACAAAGAAGTCTGGTGATTCAACCCTTCAATGACTAAGCCTACAATTGATCACAAGAGGCATTGGAATGACAATTACTTTAAAAGCCATATTTCCCAGAATGTGACATTTCTGCAGTTGGGCGAGAGGCAAGAGGCAGTAGGGCTAGAGGCAGTAGGGCTAGAGGCGGTAGGGCTAGAGGCGGTAGGGCTAGAGGCGGTAGGGCTAGAGGCGGTAGGGCCCGAGGCGGTAGGGCTCGAGGCGGTAGGGCCCGAGGCGGTAGGGCCCGAGGCGGTAGGGCCCGAGGCGGTAGGGCCCGAGGCGGTAGGGCTCGAGGCAGTAGGGCTAGAGGCAGTTTACTAAAGGACAAGACTGACGCTGTAAAAATACAATACAATGTTGCGAGTCTAGTTTTGTTCCACCAATTATCAGGCAGGATACCCTAGCGTTTTGGAATGATACCGCATCAACTTCTGCAGTCAGCCCTCACAGTAATAGAAGAACACAATCTGATGCCCAGATGAAGGTAGACCAACACGGTGCTCAGAGGGCTAGTATCCTAGTGGGGTTTCACTTCCAAGCTACTCTGATATTTGAAACCAAGTACTGATTAATTGGTGCCAGCACACACACCGAATCTGACCTGACTCATGATGGGACATAAACGACCATGTCTAAAGTCATTGTTATACTGAAAATTACATTTGTAAATAAAGTTGTTAAATGCTAAATTAGTGGTCAGCAAGAAACCTCAACAATTGCACAATTGCAACACAAATAGGCAATGATTTTTTGTAAAGCCTAAAAGGCTGAGATGGAAAGTGGCACACATACATGTTGGTACATCTGGTTATTACGGAAGTCCCAAGCCCCCAGAACTTTAAGTTAATAAAATAATATTAAAGGGGATTGCAGAAATCTATGAAAGATGGGCATTTTCACTCAGCCTCTTATACCCCATATCCTTCAATAGTGTTTACCAATAACCCACTTGCAATTAGGTAATTCGATCAGTTTGAATGATTATCGGAAATGTTGATCAATTAACAACTTTACAAGAAAGTCAAAGGCTAGCTATGTATTTGTAGGGTTGCAGAGGTGGAAATTAATGTAAGGGTTCCGGCCTTCAGTTACATGTGCATGTTATTCATTTAAGCCCAATATTTGATTCCAGATGCCACTATGCAGCATTTCATGTTATTTCCTGTTGAGCTAAATTCATTTTCATAGCTAAGCCTGCTACCTAGACGGAGATCTTGTGTCTGGTCGTCTCTAGTCTGAGTATTCAGTAGCAATGTGTTTTCGTCATCTCAACAGTATCACTTCTGTCTTCCTATCACTCTCCTTTTATTTCAACTCAAAATTGAATCATCAATCCACAGATAACCTATTTAAAGCAGCTGCTACAGCTATCTATTTACTTATTTGTAGACTACACACGGGTGTGTGAAGACCTTAGCATACATAATATGACTAGATTGTAATTATTCTGACTAGATTTACTAGCTGTTGAGCTTTCGTTTCGGCACATGTGTGTTAGGTTAACTCACACAAGAGAGGTGCATTGATGATGCTCGTTTATAAAATCCTTGTTATTTATGGACTTATACAAAAAAATCTAAATTCGGAATCTATGCCAAAACAACTGCCGATGTTACCGTGCAAATTACCTTGTTCTTCTGTGCTTGCCATGACAGTCGTTGTATGTCGTTTCTGTCTGATGCAACTATAACGTGTCCGGAAAAGGCAGCAATAAAAGTACCGTCAAACTGGTCTCAAGCGTTACCAGTTTTGTGATTTCGCCTTCAAAATAAGAGCATGGCTGAAACTTGCATAACGTCTGTGAATTCGGCGGAAAAAAATTATGTTCCTGGAGCAACCTGAATTTCCGAACCTTAAATTTTGGAAAGATTTGTTTTGTTTTTTACTTTGAAATAAATTAAAATGTTCATCTTAAAGAGGTGAATTTAAAACCAAAAAATTCAGTGGTGTTTAAATTTCAATATTAAGTATTCATGCATAAATGCATAAAATATTTCACATTATGTCACTGATTTGCTTCCATACTGGAACAATTAGTGAGAATACATGAACAAGCTCTAGTGCCTTTTTTGTGAGTCAAATTCAAGATGGTGAGAGGGATCAGAAATGTTTTTGAAACTTTTATTGTCTGCGCAGGTGTGGGAGGCGTTTACCAATGTGGTGGTGGGCGGGGATGCTGTTTCTCACCCTTCAATTTTTTCACAAAATCGCATACAGCACCTTTAAGTAATAGCCTATACAGTGGGCTAAATTGTCTTTTTTATAAATAAATAGTTGTTTATGCATTTAAGACACCTAAACTATTTTGCTATTTTCCTAAATTGGGGCGTTGAAATTCAGTGTCCAGATTCTTATGTTTATTTTTTGCGGATATGGTTTCCTATTGAATGGTGACGTAGTAAACGATCTCGCTAAACTCAGAGCCCGTCTATGGAGAGCCTGTCCACTCCCCATTAAGCCCCATTGTACTGAATTTGGTAGCAGTTCCACAAAAGTTCCATTGGGGGTGATCCGGCTTGAGTGCAAAATGAATGGGGAAAATGAATGTACCTTGACAGCTAAATTTGTCTCTTTCGCCTGATCTCAGATTTGATTGTTGTTTTTGCAAGTTCCGTTGTATAGCTCCATTTACATCTAAGGCCATCCACAACCTCACACCCCCATATTTGTCTGATCTTCTCCAGGGTCCCACTACCTCCCTCAAGGACCTCTTCCTCCATACACCTGTCTGTCCCCTCTGCCTGTCTCACCACCATGGGGAGTAGGGCATTCAGCCCCTCTGCTCCCTGTCTCACCACCATGGGGAGTAGGGCATTCAGCCCCTCTGCTCCCTGTCTCACCACCATGGGGAGTAGGGCATTCAGCCCCTCTGCTCCCTGTCTCACCACCATGGGGAGTAGAGCATTCAGCCCCTCTGCTCCCTGTCTCACCACCATGGGGAGAGGAGCATTCAGCCCCTCTGCTCCCTGTCTCACCACCATGGGGAGTAGGGCATTCAGCCCCTCTGCTCCCTGTCTCACCACCATGGGGAGTAGGGCATTCAGCCCCTCTGCTCCCTGTCTCACCACCATGGGGAGAGGAGCATTCAGCCCCTCTGCTCCCTGTCTCACCACCATGGGGAGTAGGGCATTCAGCCCCTCTGCTCCCTGTCTCACCACCATGGGGAGTAGGGCATTCAGCCCCTCTGCTCCCTGTCTCACCACCATGGGGAGTAGGGCATTCAGCCCCTCTGCTCCCTGTCTCACCACCATGGGGAGTAGAGCATTCAGCCCCTCTGCTCCCTGTCTCACCACCATGGGGAGAGGAGCATTCAGCCCCTCTGCTCCCTGTCTCACCACCATGGGGAGTAGGGCATTCAGCCCCTCTGCTCCCTGTCTCACCACCATGGGGAGTAGGGCATTCAGCCCCTCTGCTCCCTGTCTCACCACCATGGGGAGAGGAGCATTCAGCCCCTCTGCTCCCTGTCTCACCACCATGGGGAGTAGGGCATTCAGCCCCTCTGCTCCCTGTCTCACCACCATGGGGAGTAGGGCATTCAGCCCCTCTGCTCCCTGTCTCACCACCATGGGGAGAGGAGCATTCAGCCCCTCTGCTCCCTGTCTCACCACCATGGGGAGTAGAGCATTCAGCCCCTCTGCTCCCTGTCTCACCACCATGGGGAGAGGAGCATTCAGCCCCTCTGCTCCCTGTATCACCACCATGGGGAGTAGAGCATTCAGCCACTCTGCTCCCTGTCTCTGGTTATCACCCCAACTCAGAAATATTGATTAATTCCCTCATTTTAAATCACAACTCAAAACAAATGTCTTTACTACTGCCTATTCCACGTAATGTCATTTGCACTGCTTCCTTCTGTTGTTTTAATGTTGTTGTATTTCTAATTTTTCTTCTGCTTTTAATGTTTTTTTTATAGCTCTGTACAGTGTCCTTGAGGAAAATAAAATGTATTATTATTATTATTATAGACGTCTATTCATTCTGCACTCCCTGGTGCCCTCATATGGAACCAGAGTGGAACCAAAGAGTATAGAAGCCCACTATAAGTTCTTTGGTGGAACTGCAAACAGTTCAGAACCCGGAAGTTTCCCGAGAGTGACAGTTCTCTTTATTATGTCTATGGTTCTCCCCATATTAGACATTCTCTGGTAAACTTCAGAATCTTTGGAAGTCCCCGGAAGTACGGTTGAAAACAATCCGTTAGCAGTTAGCCAGCTGTCTTGTTAAATAACTAGAAGCAAAAGGCTTTTCTCAACATTTTTGCAAGATCATTTTAAGTAATACTCCGTGAAATACACATATTCACCTGATATAAAATGGGAACCAGAGATGACGAGTATGATTATTTATTCAAAGGTGTGTGCTCTTTATTCCATTCGGTCGGCTGTCCTCTTCTGCTAGCTAGCTACCTAGCCAGTTTGCAAGCGAACCACAAACAAACTCAGCGGACACCCGTGAGTGGCAAGCGGGGCCCGTTTTGTAAATCTGTCTCTTGAATTTAGCTTTATAGTGGAGTAGTTTGCTACGTATGAGTCACTAGTTTTAGCATGTGCTTGTTCATTGCTTTGTTAAGGCTAGCCTTGCAAATTATTCACTCAGTTTCATCAAACAAGTTTTAGTAGCGTTATATTTTCCGAACTGTCACAACAAACTGTGTATTTTGTTCAGTGGTGCTGATCGGGGACTCGGGTGTGGGTAAGAGTAACCTGCTGTCCCGCTTCACTCGGAACGAGTTCAACCTGGAGAGTAAAAGCACCATCGGAGTTGAGTTCGCCACGCGTAGCATCCAGGTGGACGGGAAGACGGTAAAGGCTCAGATCTGGGACACGGCCGGTCAGGAGCGCTACCGAGCCATCACTTCTGCGTAAGCTTAGCCAACTCGTTTAACCTGTACATAAATGAGTTGACTTGTAGTGTTGAGATTGTATTCCTTAAATCTACAGTAGGGCCCAAAAGTCTTGAGTTTACTTTCTTCAAATGGTTATATGCCTGTTTAATAGGCTATTGTAATATTCAATCATGAATCATTGTTCCTTAACAAAATATTCCTTATTGAATAAATATGTTTGAAACTTAGCAAATACTGTACATTCTGTACAACTGCATGCATAGAAAACCATCTCCTGATGTGTCCATGGTACATGGGTGGAGCCCTCTAATGGTGACCATCAGGTCTGTGTTCCTTCCTCCCCTCCTGTCTATCTGTCTGCCTGACTGCCTCACATCTCCCTGTCTGCCAGTCTCTCAAATCCCTTGCCTGTCAATCCCCCTGCCTGCCTGTCTCCCTGCCTGTCTCCTTGCCTGTCAGTCCCCCTGCCTGTCTCTCTGCCTGACTGTCTCCCCCTCCCTCCCTCTCTCCCCTCCAGGTACTACCGGGGGGCGGTGGGGGCTCTCCTGGTCTATGACATGGCCAAGCACCTGACCTATGAGAATGTGGAGCGCTGGCTGAAGGAGTTGAGAGACCATGCTGACAGTAACATCGTCATCATGCTGGTGGGAAACAAGAGCGACCTGAGGCACCTGCGGGCCGTCCCCACTGATGAGGCGCACGCCTTCGCTGGTCAGTAGGACAGGATGCGTTAGATTCAGTTCCTCCCATAGAGGTAGAAACGTCAGTACACCTCTAATATTCCCTGGAGTGCAAAGCTGCGCAAACATATTTTATCAAGGGGGTGCTGGGCTGAGCGGCAGGGAGGTACTGGGAGTACAAATAGGCCCTGGACTTATAAAGGTCACATTTTCTGGCCTTTATTTGAGCGCAAAATAGTTATGATAGCTTTATGTAAAATAAACAAATGTTTTTCAATTGGTAAAACCTTGTCTAGTGAAGGTGATTTCTTTGTCTCTTCATTTTTCAGCCCCACCCTACGTTTCTTAGCCTGGTTTTCCATCGTTATTCTTCTCCCAGTGCTCCCGATGGCCAGTCCGCTACTGCGGTGCTGTGCCACGGTGGTGGATTTTTAAGTCATATCAATTTAAATTCTCATGCTGTCAGGGGGTGCTGCAGCACCCTCAGCACCCCTAGTTCATGCTGTCAGCAGGGGGTGCTGCAGCACCCTCAGCACCTCTAGTTCATGCTGTTAGGGGTTGCTGCAGCACCCTCAACACCCCTAGTTCCCACAGCCATGCTAGAGTGAGGATGGAGGGGTAACTAAAGTGAGACTAATTTGTCTCAGATCACCACCTACTGGTCAGAAAAGATAATTGGATTCTGTAGAGAACATAAAAAATGCTGTGTGACGTGTTTATGTATTTACAGGCCTGTTTGTTTTTCATGAACACAAACCGCTCATCCAATCAACGACATATGCAGCACTGCACATGCTTGGGTCCTAAGCAGGACTCCCGTTGACTTCATACAAGGAGCAACTCCCGTTGACTTCCTGCATGGAGCGACTCCCATTGACTTTGTGCAGGGAGCGACTCCCGTTGACTTTGTGCAGGGAGCGACTCCCGTTGACTTCCTGCAGGGAGCGACTCCCGTTGACTTCCTGCAGGGAGCGACTCCCGTTGACTTTGTGCAGGGAGCGACTCCCGTTGACTTCCTGCAGGGAGCGACTCCCGTTGACTTTGTGCAGGGAGCGACTCCCGTTGACTTCCTGCAGGGAGCGACTCCCGTTGACTTTGTGCAGGGAGCGACTCCCGTTGACTTTGTGCAGGGAGTGCTTCTTGAGAGAATTGTGATACAGAAAGACAGACACCCAGAGCTTACTAAACAGCAACATGTGATGGCCCGTTCAGACACAGCTAGCACAGTCTGAGGAAAGAGGACAGAATTTCAGATGGATACCACATCATAGTCTTGTGACTGTCAGAAGGTACATCGTCCAGATAAGTGACTGGGTCTGTAATAATTTTATAATATCATGTACTTTTTTGCAGAAAAGAATGGTTTGTCTTTCCTTGAGACGTCAGCCTTAGATTCAACCAATGTTGAGACGGCCTTCCAGAGCATCCTGACAGGTGAGCGTGCGAGCATCTATTTGGTGTCTGCATCTCCATGCCCAGCCTTATATAAACTTCTCCCTCCCTCCCTCCCTCCCTCCCTCCCTCCCTCCCTCCCTCCCTCCCTCCCTCCCTCCCTCCCTCCCTCCCTCCCTCCCTCCCTCCCTCCCTCCCTCCCTCCCTCCCTCCCTCCCTCCCTCCCTCCCTCCCTCCCTCCCTCCCTCCCTCCCTCCCTCCCTCCCTCCCTCCCTCCCTCCCTCCCTCCCTCCCTTGCCCCTGCCTTTCTCCCCCCTCCTTGCCTCCCTGCCTCCCCCTCCCTCCCTTACCCCTGCCTCCTTGCCTCTCTGCCTCTCTCCCTACCCCCTGCCTCCCTTCCCCCTGTCAGAAATCTATCATATTGTCTCCCAGAAGCAGATGTCTGAGCGCCAGGAGTGCGACATGTCTCCTAGCAACAATGTGGTGAACATCCAGGTGCAGCCCACAGAAAACAAACCAAAGATGCAGTGTTGCCAGAACATCTAACCCTAACCCAGAACATCTAACCCTAACCCAGAACATCTAACGCTAACCCAGAACATCTAACCCTAACCCAGAGTGTTGCCTTCACCCCCACCCCCTGTATTCTACCCAAATTTACAACTTTATATTGTAGCCACCATCAGCCATTTTTTAAGGTTCCCGGTTTAAAAAACTCTCAAATCATATTTACTCATGTATTTTACAAACATCTAAGAAGCTCTTAAGTTCCATCGCCCAGTGGAGCAGACTGTGTCGTGGTGAGACCAGCTCAGACTGTGTCCCGGTGAGACCAGCTCAGACTGTGTCCCAGTGTGACCAGCTCAGACTGTGTCTCAGTGAGACCAGTTCAGACTGTGTCCCTGTGAGACCAGCTCAGACTGTGTCTCGGTGAGACCAGCTCAGACTGTGTCCCGGTGAGACCAGCTCAGACTGTGTCTCAGTGAGACCAGCTCAGACTGTGTCTCAGTGAGACCAGTTCAGACTGTGTCCCAGTGAGACCAGTTCAGACTGTGTCCCGGTGAGACCAGCTCAGACTGTGTCTCGGTGAGACCAGCTCAGACTGTGTCCCGGTGAGACCAGCTCAGACTGTGTCTCAGTGAGACCAGCTCAGACTGTGTCCCGGTGAGACCAGCTCAGACTGTGTCCCGGTGAGACCAGTTCAATGCAGAACAACATGGGGACCCTGGCAGGCTCAGACCAGCTAAAGGTTCTTTAGCATGCAGAGATGAGGAACAAAAGGATTTTACACATTGTCAATTTGCTTGTAGTGTGCACTTGCTTTTGCATGTTTGAAATGGCTCTTGGCTGTGTAGCATGTTTTAAACAAGGGAATTCCTCTGACCGATGGAAACAGGCACATTGCCAAGACCACCTATTAGACCACATCTAATAAGCTGTTCGTATAAAATTATTTTGTCCGATACATTTGTCATATACATGGGAACACTACTACTTTGATGTAGACACATTTTCTCAAAATTACGGCGTTTTAGTCTCATGGATAATCAGTAAAGGAAATTGTGTAAAAGCATTTCCAGTTACAATTTGGGAACATGTAACCATGTAACATTGGGAACATACAACCATAGTAATGCTGGGAACATGTACCCATGCTAACGTTGGGAATATGTAATGGTTGACTGACGTGTTTTTGTGTGTATCGTAATTCATTCAAAATGGAAATGAATAGATGACTAGAAAGGAATTCATATTACTGTTTTAAATGTGTTTCACAGGGCTAGATCATTTACAAATGTAAAGTTTATAAATGTAACCACTTGCGACTGAACCTGAGAATCTTTACTGACTTCAATGAAGGACCCTTGTCTTGAAGACCAAATTTCAATGTTGAGGAAAAGATCAAACATGCTGTTAGGAATGTTAACAGAACAATGCAATTATTCTCATCCAAACCAAAATCAAATATTAATATCATTTCAAAACTCAAAAACCCCACATTGTTTGTGTGTGGCACTGTCCCCTACTAGCGTTTCCATAGAGCCAACCACAGCCGCTTTCCCTCCCTGATATGGAGGACAGGTCCTGTCACCATGCCAACCAGCTCACCCTCTCGTGTCCCATCACCATGCCAACCAGATCACCCTCTCGTGTCCAGTCACCATGCCAACCAGCTCACCCTCTCGTGTCCCTTCACCATGCCAACCAGATCACCCTCTCGAGTCCTGTCACTGTGCCAACCAGCTCACCCTCTCGTGTCCCGTCACCATGCCAACCAGATCACCCTCCCGTGTCCCGTCACCACGCCAACCAGATCACCCTCCCGTGTCCCGTCACCACGCCAACCAGATCACCCTCTCGTGTCCCTTCACCATGCCAACCAGATCACCCTCCCGTGTCCCGTCACCATGCCAACCAGCTCACCCTCTTGTGTCCCTTCACCATGCCAACCAGCTCACCCTCTCGAGTCCCATCACCATGCCAACCAGATCACTCTCTCGTGTCCCTTCACCATGCCAACCAGATCACTCTCTCGTGTCCTGTCACCATGCCAACCAGATCACCCTCTCGTGTCCCGTCACCATGCCAACCAGATCACTCTCTCGTGTCCCGTCACCATGCCAACCAGATCACCCTCTCGTGTCCCGTCACCATGCGCCTGGCTACACCACGCTGCCTCCCTGCTTCAGCATGGTGTTGTACTCCAGCCCCTCATTACGCCTTACAAAACTAGCTAGACTCATTAGGATTATGACTACATTTTGTTGTATCATCACTCTGTATTATTCTCTATAAAAAGGCGACACAGCGGTATGACCAGTCATCAAACTAAGGTGGACCTGAAACACAAACTTCACGATTGTAGTTTGAGGCTAAAAGCGTTAGTAGGGAGTTGTATACTAAGATATACAGACATTTGATGGCTGGCCACCCCAATGGCATTGCTAGCCTGTCCTCATACATCCAGCTAGCTGTCTGAACTGGAATGAACTGTCTTTTTTTGTGGAGTATGTTTTCATATACCTCAATTGTTTGCTTTACCTTTTGTTTGAACAATAATGCATTGCTGTTTAATTAATGTGTGTGTAAGTAAAAAAGCTACATATTTTTCAATATTTGGGGGGTTTATTTCTGTTGGAGTGTGTAAAGGTGGGTGTGACATTTTGTACATATATAAATTGAACCAGTGTTCATATCTTTTAAGTTATTAGTTATCTTAATAAAAGTGCACCATTCATGAATGTCCAGTCCAGAATCACAGCCTAAGACACACTGTCTGTATGTGTATTTGACCACATAAATTGTAATAAAGAAATCAGATGCTGAAAACAATTGATAAATGTTTGTGAAAATATTGAGTTAATTAAGTACATACCACGCAGACAAGCAAGCAGTATAGTGTAATTAGCTAAGAAAATACTCTCTTAGCTTTAACGTGTGGGATTTGGGTCTGGACAAAGAATGTATAAGTTTGCAGAGATGGCAAAAGTACACATCCTTCACTCAAGCAAAAGTACAGATGCTCATGTTTAAAAAGGTAAAAGTTGAAGTACTGACTACACAAAGTCAAAAGTAAAGAAGTATGGGCTCTGACAAATACTTAAGCAAAAAGCAGCCATTATTACTACCTCACATTATATAATACATGAATACAAAAATACACTATAGACATACATCGCATTCGTCAGGAATACTTTTTGACGCAGACCCTAACCCTTATATATATATATATATATATAATTTTGCCATGGGTGATCGGGAATGTCTCTATTCTCAGTCATGTCTCCATGGCTAACTCCCTCTGTCTCATCCAACCCATTTCATCCATCTAACGTTAGCCATTCTTGTTTCCTTCTGCCTTGCTCCATGGTAGCTTCTTGCTCCATGGGAGCTTCTTGCTCCATGGTAGCTTCGTGGACTAGCTTTTCTTGTGTGTGATAGCCGGAAAATTTAAAAAGTGTAATCACGGTGTAATCACGGTGTAATCACAGTGTAATCACAGTGTAATCACAGTGTAATCACAGTGTAATCACAGTGTAATCACAGTGTAATCACAGTGTAATCACAGTGTAATCACAGTGTAATCACAGTGTAATCACAGTGTAATCACAGTGTAATCACAGTGTAATCACAGTGTAATGTGTAACAACAGTGCAGAGATGCCAAAAGTACACACATCCTTCACTCAAGTAGAAATACAGATACTAATGTTAAGCTTACTTTGTTGTGCGTGATAGCAAGCTAATTAAAAAAGGCACAAAATGATAAGATCATGCCAACAAATACAGAAGTAATGAACCTGGTTTGAAAATTGAAGTAGAACGTACAGATATTTGTCAAAGTAAAAAGTTGCCAGAAAAATAGATAGTGAAGTAAAGTACTAATATCAGACAATTCATATAAAAATATATATATAGTATAGTAACATTGTATTTGTACTTTGTTACTTCCCATCTTTGTTAAGGGGTTAGGGTTACACAATGAGGAAGACATTGTTGCCAAATGATACAGCTTTTTAATAGTTGTGTATTTTATATTTAATGCACCTCTTGACAACCAGTATCAAATAGTATTACACTTTTATCAGATAGAATTTTAAAAATGATGTTGTTGCCAGTACACAAACTTAGATAACACCACAGTAATTTTATTGAAAGCCTTAAAAAGTA
Organism: Hypomesus nipponensis; assembly: GCF_054491055.1. Taxonomy (NCBI): domain Eukaryota; kingdom Metazoa; phylum Chordata; class Actinopteri; order Osmeriformes; family Osmeridae; genus Hypomesus; species Hypomesus nipponensis. Next base: position 183,713 of record NC_140379.1, read on the forward strand.
TGAAAAATTGCAAATTACTTAAAAATTTAATAGCAATTATTTAATCTTGTACCAGAAAGAAACAATATTTTCAGCCAGTTGTTTAAAGGTCCCATGACCTCAAATGTTCACTTTAGGAGGTTATTTAACATTAATGAGTTCCCCTAGCCTGCCTTAGGTCCCCCGGTGGCTATACATTTCGATAAGTGTAAACCAAGCTCTGGGTATTCTTCTCTGCCTTCGAGAAATGAAAGCTCAAACGCTCGGTTTTGAAAATGAAGGTTACCTCCCCTTTCTCTACTTTGCCTGCACAGAGAATTTGGCCCACCAATGAGAAAATGAGCTACAACCGTGCGAGCAAGGTATTGGTTTTTCCTCGAGATATCATGGCTTGCAAACGACCGATGCATGGCAGTTAGCCAGGCCTCTTTCTTCCTCATAGCATTTAAAGCTACAGACACAGAAATGGCACGTCCTGGGGAAAGCTCATTGTGGGACTGTTCGTAGTGGCTGTAATTCTGCATCAAGGCTGAATTTCGGGAAAGAGACTTTAGATACAGTATTAGGGGACCATTAATGCCTATATAAAGCATCCAAAAACAGTCATGGGATCTTTAAAGGGTTAGGCTGAATATAAAGTCAGTTTTTACAAATGATACATGGAGCAATGATGGAATTGCTCCATAAACTACCGAACAGATTTATAATCTGGCACGCATGCACATGAGCTTTACATCCTAAGAAATCACATAACTACTGCACAGTAAATATTTGTTACATTTCTCAACTTAACAAATACAAAATATTGTGTCTGCCAAAAGGCATTACAGGACAGTTTTGATCTTAAACATGCAAAGTAAACACAAAATAAGATAATGTATAAATACCAGAACTAGAAGAACAGCGTGTGTTCTTTCGGGTCACAGACAGACATGCAGAGGTCACGCTGATACCTAATGATGCAGGGTCTGTTTCTGGATCTGTCGACTTTCTGCTTCAGGACATGTAGTGGCATCAGGCATTCCTTGATTCTGATTGGCTAGTTCATATTGGAGTTCAATTAAGGAGCTGGACACGTGTTTGAGTTAGAAATCAGGCATGACAATTCTGAGTGTAACGACATCATCACAACATCTGTCTCTTGATGTCCCTCGTCATGGTCCACAGTCTTCCCGCCATACCATGCTAAGAAGTGCTGGAGTGCCCAACACAAACCTCCAGAAGTTGAACAAGTGTCTTTCACTTCACCTTTTGGTAAATTCTCCAGACCACCAGAAATAAATAAAAGTGTTAAATAGTTTTGTACCAACGTTGCCACCGTGGTGACAAAGTCAGTCCTCAGTTGCATAAATTAGTAGAGGCCATTTTGGGTCAAAAACAGAGTGCTCTATAGCACAGAGCTAGAAGAGTCTGTAGGCAGAGGAGGGCTGTGTGCAGGGCTGAAGCGTACAGGCAGCAGGTCGTAGTGGGCAGGGATGTGGCTGTTCCTCGGCAGGTCATAGGGGCTCTGGAGGTAGCCGGCTGCCACCAAGCCACTGGCCCGGTGGAGGATGGTGACGGACGGCTCTGGGGACAGGAGGAGAGAGAAGGAGGATAGAGATGGAGAGGAAGAATTTTTTTTTAAAAACTTTTGTTCACCGTCTTGCTTGTGTAAAAGTCGTTCACTAGTCTTGCTTGTGTGAAAGTTGTTCACAAGACACAGCTAGGTCAAGTGCCGCTACAGTGCACAGCCCGCCCCTTCACTCACCCTCGTTATACTAGCCCTAACACTAACCCTCCACTCACCCTGGTTGTAGATGTTTCTGCTAGTTGCAGCAGGTTTAGAGGTGTTCGCATAGGTGAGGGCAGGGTGGGTGAGGGCAGGGTGGGTGAGGGCAGGGTGGGTGAGGGCAGGGTTAGTGAGGGCAGGGTTGCTGAGGGCAGGGTTTGTGACCACAGTGGAGGAGCAGCAGGATAGGTCTGGGTGGTGCAAGTGGTGGACAGGAGACTTCATCTCCACGTAGCTGCTCTCTGAGGGCCGGGCGGCGGACTCAGGGATGGTGGCGTAGGGGTTCTCACTGCCCTGGGAGCAGCAGCTGGACACAGAGCCCTTCATGTAGTCTGGGGAGGGGACATACACACACATATGCACACACACAAATATACATACACACACACACTTGATATAAGAATTAAGAGTGCAAAACTGAACTACAATCCAATAAAAACAATCTGTTTCAGTGATTTCTACAGTCTATAAAGACAATGTATGATTTAAAGAACAAAACAGAAGTGAACATCCTTAAGGAAAGTAAGTCATCAGAAAAAGTTATCTGAAGGATAAAGAACAATCCCGAATACAGGAGCATAGAGAAACAGCACTGAGAATCCAAGGAGATGGCTGCAATAGGTGTGTGAGGATTAGAGTTAAGGTTAGAGTTAAGGGTAAGTTTTACTAATGAGGAAACACCCTGTGGGACCCCAGTGAGACCAAGAATTACCCCAAAAATACAAGCGTCAGAAATTAAAATAGAACAAAATTAAGGCTGCTCAAATTTATATGGTGAAATTAGTTCCCCAAAATTTGAACCCAAAAAAATCTGGCACAAATTGTTTTGATTGAGCAGCCAGAATTTTGTTCTATTTGAATATACAGTCAGGGGCAGTTTGAGGCACGGGCCGACCGGGCAGTGGCCTGGGGCGCCACAAAGTTAGGGGCGACTTTTTCCGCAATTTGTGTGTTTGGCTTTTTCTTCATAATTCGTTTTTTTTTGAGGGGTGGAGGGGGGTGGGGGGTTAGGATCAGAATCTTACTGTTAAAATTCGAGCAACCTGAATTTTGCGATTCAATGGCCCGCCTGCAGGTTGTAGCTTGTTAAATTGTCTAAATCACCCCCCCCCACCAAAATAATATTTTTTGACTACTACACATGCATCATTGGTAAGCTACAAGTCTTATGATTCTATTGATGTAAACCATTTCAAGATTGAGTCCAAACTATCTAACCATGTAAAGTATTTTGTCCAAAACAATGTATAACATCCATAAATAGCCATGATCTTGTTGCATCATTCTGACTTCACCAACTTAAGAGGCAACTGACAACTGAGCATCTTACTGAACACACTTAGAGGGACACTGGAAGATACGGTACAAAAAGTCCTGATAGGCCCACAGCAGGGGTTTGTGGGAGGAAAAAAATTCCAAACAAACTGCAACTAAGAAATGTAGCTGGGATACCCCAGGGCTTCTGTAAAGAAGATGCGGCTGATCTGTTTGTTCAATGAATATAGCAACCAGGCTGTCAGGATCACTTCCCCAGAGCTGGAAAAAACAAAGGTCTGCACAATATATTTGTCCAGGGGACATAGCAATCGTAGTTGTACTTGGCACCTCCAGGTGTCAGGGCCGCTTCCTGACTGGGAATATGGCCCTATGTAAAAGGATATGGGGTAAGGAGCAGGGATAGGGTTATAATGGATAGGGGGGGCAGAGAGACAAAAGGTGTAGGTGAAAAGGCAAAGGGGATAGGGGGGAGGGTAGAGACACACACAGGAGACTCAGCTATTGGCTACAGAAGAAGCAAGGGGATTGGCTGAGGGGACTGGCTGGGGGTCTATGAGAACAGGGATGGTTTGTCAAGACCATTCAGGTCTAGCCATCACTGCTGCAGGGGTTCAGAGCAGGAGTAGGGCTCAGTGGTAGAGTTTTGGGACAAAAGCTAAATACATGATTATACTGTACCTTTGTAGCACTGCTCTACATGGTAGCTGTACCGTCTGTCCAAACAGTAAACACCTACAGAGTTCACACGGCTGTTAGAGCCTTGCTACAAGAAAGGCCTGGTTATACATCATGGCATCACCTTTCTCTAGTAGCTTCAACTAAACACACTGAAAGTACTTGTATGGTATGGATGGAGGTTGTAGGTGCTAGGGTATAGGATATAGGGTGTAAGTTCTAGGAAAAGAGATGAGATCAATATCAAGTTAATGGAAGCCTGTACATGTTAGATTTGTGTTGCTGCAGTCTCAAAATAGATTGTAAAATCTCTCACTGTTTTCTACACTGATAGAAATTTCGATTTCTTGTGTGTGGAGAAAACAGGGAAAGATTTCACTGCTCTACCTGGAGGTGCTTTAAAAGAACAGGATGAGAAGTCACTTCAGTTACTGCACTTGTAGTAGCTCACATAGGTTAGGAATGATTATTACATGCTTAGTTTATTTATTAGAGGTTTAGACAGGCCTCTAGGGAGGAACAGGACTAATAATTCCAGAGTTCCTGATTTTGTACTTGTTACAGATGGAAACAGACTGGACCTGAAAGTTAGCAGATAGGCTATCTGATCCTTTTGGGGTGAAACTGACCGATCTCGTTCAGGTTGTAGTAAGCTCCCCACTCTGGGGCACTGTTCCGGTACCTTCTCTTAGTCTTCACCTGGAAAACAACCACTGGGGTTTACTCTAGATTTCACTGAGATTTTTTATAACAGCTATGACTATTAGTAACATCAATGAACTAAAACTAACCAATTGCTGACATTGTTTAAAATATGAACAATAAAAACATTAACCAAATTATTTTTTTTATGTCTTTGTCAACGAGACACAGGTCTTTGTCTCATCACCTTGGCGGACGTCTTCTTGTCAGGCCGAGTGTAGTGGCCCGCGTAAGAGCAGGCGCCTAGAGTTAGGTAGCCGGGGTTGGAGCAGCTAGCCTGGCTCCTGCTGGGGGACACACCTGGAGAGCAGAGCACACCTGAACACCTTACACCTGGAGAGGAGGAATGTGTGTGTGTGTCTGATTTATAGACACAACCCCGCAGCCTGATGCAACCATTCATAGCTAAAATAATTCATGCAGGGAGAGACAGACATAGAGAGACAGAGAGAGACGCAGGGAGAGAGACAGAGAGAGAGACATGGAGAGAGACGGATATGGAGAGATAGATAGAGACAGGGAGAGAGGGGCAGAGAGAGAGAGATAGAGATATAGATAGAGATGCAGAGAGAGGGAGATAGAGAGAGATAGATAGAGACAGGGAGAGAGGGGCTGGGAGAGTGTCTGGAAGGATGAGCAGGTTCCTCACCAGAGGAGGGCTGCTCCGTGTCTCCTGGCTGGGTGGGTGTGTAGGAGACGCAGGCTGTGTGTTCCTTTTCCTGACGGCGGTGACGTCGCCACACGGCCAGAGCCAGCGAGGTGAGGATGAGGAGCAGGAGGAAGATGACCCCCAGCACGGCGCCTATAGACCGGCGGGCCGACGCCAGCGCAGGACTGATCTTGGTGTACGGGTTCAGCTCCTCCATCCACACAGCGGCTACACGTTTTTAGAACCATAAGAATATTGATAAGAATAGATTATTCTTATAGTCTAGCTGACGACTAATTCCAAAGCCTCGTTTAGAGGCCTGTTTTTAACCTTTGGATCTGCAGTTAAGGGTTCTCTATTCATCCCCTGTAAACATACATTTTTAACTAGCATAAATGGATGTAGGGTTAGGAGCTGTGTCAGGATCCTCTCACCCTGGTCGCAGCGGATGCCTTTGTAGCCGGTGCTGCAGTAGCAGGTCCCAGTCACGTAGTCACAGCTGGCATTGTTCATACACTCACACAGCTGCTGGCAGCCATAGCCAAACAGTCCCGGTGGACACTCTGTACAGACATGCACAGTTAGTAACACCAACACACTCTGGATACACACTCATTTACACTGCACAATCACTCACTTGGAGACACACACTCACTCGGATACATACTGACTCACTTGGACACACACACACTTGGACACACACTCACTTGGACACACACTCTCAAACACTCCCTCACTCACTTGGACACACACACACTCACTTGGAAACACACTCACTTGGACACACACTCTCAAACACACACACACTCTCTCTCAGACACTCCCTCACTCACTCTGTTCACAGCTGGGTCCTATGAATCCGGTTCTGCAGGAGCAGAGTCCACTGATGTGATGGCAGTCAGCTCCATTCTGGCAGTGACATGCCTGCGCACATGCATCCCCATAGAAACCAGGGGGACAACCTGGGCCAGACAGGTGAGAGAGGAGAGAGGTGAGAGAGGAGAGAGAAGTGAGGGAGCTGGAAGGTGTGTGTGTGTGCGTGTGTGTGTCTCACGCTGGGAGCAGTACGGTCCATTCCAGCCTGCGCTACAGCTGCAGTGTCCGTCTGCAGGGCTGCATTGGGCCTCGTTATGGCAGTTACACACGTGGATGCAGTCAGGTCCCCAGGAGCCTGCAGGACACTCTGGAACAAACACACGTGGATCACACATGCATGATCCCAACATGGACACACATACTAATGTGCGCACACACTTCCCACATTCATAAACACACATGTGACACATGATATGTTAAGGTTCTTTTCTCTATAAGGAAGAGGTTGGTCAACGTGCTGACTGTTTACAACCTTGATGAGGTGAAGGGATGAAAAGAAACAGAGAAACAGGGTAGGAAGATAGAAGTGAACAGATGAGAAGAGAGAGAGACAAAGACAGAGAGAGGGAGAGAGAAATGGAGATGGAGACGGAGAGAGACAGTGTGTACCTTGGGAGCAGGAGAGAAAGAGAGAAGGAGAGAGGGGGGGGAGAGAGGGACAGAGAGAGAGAGAGAGAGAGAGAGAGAGAGAGAGGGCGGGGAGGGAGGGACAGTGTGTACCTTGGGACCAGGAGAGAGAGAGAGAGAGTGAGAGAGAGAGAGAGACCTTGGGAGCAGTCTTCTCCAAGCCAGCCAGGGTAGCACTGGCAAGATCCATCGATGGGGTTGCAGGTACTGTTGTTGGTGCACACACACACCTCAGCACAGTCCTTCCCAAACCTGCCACTTGGACACACTGAACATATACACACAAACAAACACAGTCTGTATGTGTGTGTATGTGCTTATGTGCATATGTTGTGTGTGTATGTGCATATGTGTGTGTGTGTGTATGTGCATATGTGTGTGTGTGTGTGTGTGTATATGTGCATATGTGTGTGTGTGTGTGTATATGTGCATATGTGTGTGTGTGTGTGCGTGCGTGTGTGTGCGTGTGTGTGTGACCTTCGATGCAGAGGGAGCCGATGTATCCAGGGAGACACTGGCAGAGTCCGCTGGTGTGGTGGCATGGCCCGTCGCTATAGAGGCATGGGGGGCAGGTCAGGCTGCAGTGCTGGCCGTAGAACCCTTGAGAACATTCTGGAAGGCCACGGCAACACCACGATAACACAACGGAGATGCCACAGCAACGCCACAGAGACGCCAGGATCAAACAGGGAAAATGTGATTAGAACGGTCCCATAAATGCTATAGTCCCACTAACCAACAGGGCAAAGTAAAAAAACATAGAAGTTAAAAGGATTAAACTCCTTTTACATTTCATCACAGACTGTGCACACAGAACAGCAAGCAGGGTACTGTACACTGTACATGGTGGCCATACATGTATGTACACAAATATATGTGTTTGTGTCTCTTACTGCGCTGGCAGGAGGAGCCTCGGTACCCAGGAGCACACACACAGGTGCCATCCTGGGGGAAGCAGGAGCCTCCGTCTCCACAGTCACACCTGGAGGAGCAGTTGGAGCCCCAGCGGCCCCCCTCACACACCCCGTCACACTGCACTCCTGCACACACACACACAACATGCACACCATATACACACACAACATGCACACCATATACACACACAACATGCACACCATATACACACACAACATGCACACCATATACACACACAACATACACACCATATACACACACAACATGCACACCATATACACACACAACATACACACCATATACACACACAACATGCACACCATATACACACACAACATGCACACCATATACACACACACACCATACACACCATATACACACACAACATGCACACCATATACACACACAACATGCACACCATATACACACACAACATACACACCATATACACACACAACATGCACACCATATACACACACAACATACACACCATATACACACACAACATGCACACCATATACACACACAACATACACACCATATACACACACAACATACACACCATATACACACACAACATGCACACCATATACACACACAACATACACACCATATACACACACAACATGCACACCATATACACACACAACATGCACACCATATACACACACACACCATACACACCATATACACACACAACATGCACACCATATACACACACAACATGCACACCATATACACACACAACATACACACCATATACACACACAACATGCACACCATATACACACACAACATGCACACCATATACACACACAACATGCACACACACAGGGGGGGGGGGCACCACAAACTGTGGTTATTTATTCACACACATATATATTACTTCCACATAGATCCTGTATATTGTTAAACATTTTAATACTCGTAGATTAAATCAAGCATTCTGGTTGAGAGTGAGCCCGGGGTGTGCTTCATGTAAGGGATAATGCCCGACGAGGTGTCCAATATCACGTTATTATACGACTCTTCAGAACATGCCAAAAAGTACCGTTGATTTGAATGGGCCATCCCAACCATATATATATATATATATATATATATATAAACACTAGATGTCTTACGGCGGAGTCTGGAACGTCCGCACATGGCGACCATCTTGCTACAGTCAACTCGCTCACCCTTAACATTGAGTTGGTGCTACATGTACTTTTTAAATAACCATAACTTGCTCAATTTTCAACCGATTTTTTAACGGTTTGGTTTGTTATCAACGTCAGAGATGTAGCTATGCCACTACATACTTATGAATAATTATGTAATGAAAAAAAATAGAACAGAAGTATGCAGTGGCATAGCTACTGCATACTCCGCTTTGCATCGTGCCTAACAACTCTCCTTACTGCTACACGGCCTCTTGGGGCTTATTGCTTAATTATTATATGCAACGACCGTACAAGCGTTCTGATTGGCTAATGGGTAGTCATGCCAGCCACGTATTGACCTCATCGCCGGTCTGCAGTTTGATAAAGGATTATTATTGCCCTCCTCTGACGTCATCTTCAAAATCTGCGATATCGAGGAGTCAGCTGAGTTTTACTATCCAGACGATACTGAAGACATCAACGGCAACAAAAGAAATTGTTAACTTTCTAAGAGTCGTCATTTGTGTTGGAATTAAAGCCATTTGAGCAGAACCTTGTTGTCCGCTTTCTATCAAAAGTAATTGGGTGCTAGGCAACACCTGAAACACACTTGAAAGAAACTTGAGAGCTAGCTACAATTAGACTACCTTTTATTTTCATTTACAAAATGAAAAGAGCTAAAAATGCCATACAATAAACTACTTACTAACCTCGCTCGGTCGATACGTTCAAGCCTCAGTTTGATATTTCCCGGCATGACCGAACGGTCGAGGTTAGTAAGTAGTTATTATTATTATTTATTATCAGGGGCCGTTTAGTAAATAATTCAGACTGTCCTTAGACAGGGTTAGGGTTAGGGTTAACACATATGAAACACAAACACATATGAAACACAAACACATATGAAACACAAACACATATGAAACACAAACACATATGAAACACAAACACATATGAAACACAAACACATATGAAACACATACACATTCACATATGAAACATTCACACACATCCATACACCTAAAAACTCAAATCCATCTATGTGAAATGCTCGTATAGACACATATGAAACCATAGCCTATCATTTATGCGCGTGTGAGTCTGTGAATGTGTTTTACATGCTTCTGTGCGAGCATTTTGTATGTGTATGTAAATGTTCAGTAGTGTGAATGTGTGTAAACAATTCACATGTGAATGTGTTTCATATGTGTCTATACCTACAGTCTGAATTATTTCCTAAACGGCCCCTCATAGTATATCTATACAAACATTATATACACATATAGATGCCTATAGATGTATGACATAAATACATACACCACTGACCTGTCCAGCCAGCCAGGCAGTGACAGGTCCCACTCACAGGGTCACAACTGTCGGCATGGATACAGTCACAGTTCTCCTGGCAGTCCTGCCCGTAGGTACCATCCTGAGAGCAGAACACATCCACAACATTCTGGAAACTGGTGACACGGTATGTGGAGTCTACAGGTACAGCCAGAGACCACCTGACAGCAGTCTGCACCCTGGAATGACTTCAGAATTACACATCGGACGTTTACTGGCAAGCTTCCCTCAGGATTCAAGGCAGGGGTGACAGAGTCAGGGAAGGTGTGACAGAGTCAGAAGAGGTGTACCAAAGTCAGGAGAGGTGTACCAAAGTCAGGGAAGGTGTGACATAGTTAGGGAAGGTGTGACAGAGTCAGGAGAGGTGTGACAGAGTCAGGGAAGGTGTGACAGAGTCAGGAGAGGTGTGACAGAGTCAGGAGAGGTGTGACAGAGTCAGAAGAGGTGTGACAGAGTCAGGAAAGGTGATAGGACAGCTGCGACAGACTCACAGGACAGGGGATGTGGCAGTACTGGTCCCTCCATCCGGGGCTGCAGGTACAGGAGCCTGTGACGGGGTCACATGCAGCGCCGTTGGCACACAGACACGTCTGGTTACAGCTCAGCCCCCAGGTCCCACTGGGACAGGATAGGCTGCAGTCCACACCCTGCCAACCTGGAGGAGAGGAGAGATAATGAGTGTGGTGTTGAAAACAGCTCAGATGGCTGAGCGGTTAGGGAGTCTGACTATTAATCAGAAGGTTGTTGGTTCGAAATGACGATGTGTCCTTGGGCAAGGCACTTCACCCTACTTGCCTCGAGAGGAATGTCCCTGTACTCTATCACCCTGAGGGCAATCTGATTGGTGGAGGGTATTGTAGTTCACCCCCCCAACGCTCACCACATAGGAACTACAATGTAGTTCCTGTGGTGGGTTCTTTGGCCTGTGTGTAACATGTTATCAGGATCAGAGGTACCTGCTGTGCAGATGCAGGAGCCGTCTACATGTGAGCAGGAGGAGAGGTGGCTGCAGGCACAGGACCAGCTGCAGTTCATCCCATACAGACCGTCCGGACAGCGGGCGGAGCAGTCCTCACTCTGCCAGGAAAACAAGTCAGTCTACACCATAATCCTCCACACACACACACACACACACCACCCCTGTCAACCAATTCATTCATTACTGAGTATAGTCTCATGGTTTTCCTCAGTTGTGGAGCGTCAAATCCTGTACGCCACTTTGGATAAAAGCGTCTACTAAATTATTAGTGTAATTATACAACAAATATCATCTTTACACTTGCATCTAGATTGTCTCCGACAGCGCAAAGGCACAAGCTTGTGTGTATGTGTGTCTATGTGTGTGTGTGTGTGTGTGTGTGTGTGTGTGTGTATGTGTGTGTGTGTGTCTGTGTGTATGTGTACCGTGTATCCAGGAGCACAGATGCAGGCCCCGGTGATGCTGTCGCAGTCTGACCCGTTTGCACAGTTGCATGGCTCCTTGCAGCCTTGGCCGTGGTAACCAGAAGAGCAGGTCTCATTGCAGTGAAGCCCCGCCCACCCAGCAGAGCACAAACACTCACCCGTCAACGGATGACAGCTGGAGGAGGAGAGGAGAGAAAAGAGGAGAGGAGAGAAAAGAGGAGAGGAGAGAAAAGAGGAGAGGAGAGAAAAGAGGAGAGGAGAGAAAAGAGGAGAGGAGAGAAAAGAGGAGAGGAGAGAAAAGAGGAGAGGAGAGAAAAGAGGAGAGGAGAGGAAAGAGGAGAGGAGAGAAAAGAGGAGAGGAGAGAAAAGAGGAGAGGATGGATCTCTAACAGCTCTGACAGGAAACTTCTACAAACTGTGAACTGTTGTGCCACTCTAGTGTTATTCCACAGTGTATTAATGTTCAGAATCAGGATTCTAGATAATATGTATGTGGACCAGGGCTACTTTAAAAAGGGTTAGTTAGGGTTAATGTTGCCCCCAAAAATCTGTCTGGAGCTGTAAAATATATTTGAACCTTAGGATGAAAGTTTTTGACAGGCTGTTTACAGACATAATAGGTAATGCCATGACAGGCGGCACAGACCTGATGGTGTAGCCGGCGTTGCCATGGCAGCACTAACCTGAGGGTGTTGTCGGGGTTACAGGGGCAGGACCTGTCGCAGCTGCGTCCGTAGAGACCCGAGGGGCAGAGCCGGGCCTCACAATGGGGCCCCTGGAAGCCCTCGTCACACAGACACGCCCCCGTTATCGGGTGGCAAGATGCTCCGTTCTGACAAACACACGGAAGAGCACACTGGGGGCCGAAGGAGCCGGACACACACTCCTCCTCACACCTGGGGAGGGGGAGGGGAGGAGGGGAAGAGCAGGGAGGGGAGGAGGGGGGAGGGGAGGAGGGGAAGAGCAGGGAGGGGAGGAGGGGGGAGGTGAGCAGGGGAAGGGGATCAGAGGAGAGAAGGGAGGGGCAGGGGAGGGGCAGGGGAGGGGCAGGGGAGGGGCAGGGGAGGGGCAGGGGAGGGGCAGGGGAGGGGCAGGGGAGGGGCAGGGGAGGGGCAGGGGAGGGAAGGAAGGAAGTAAGGGAGGAGAAGAAAAGAAGGAGGGGAGGAGGTAAGTGAAGGAGATGAGGGAGGTCAGGGAAGGAGGTGAAGGAAGGATGTAAGGGAGGGGAGGGAAGCAGGTGAGGGAAGGAGGTAAGGGAAGGTGAGGACAACCAGGTTCAAAACTGTTCGCAATAATAAAAGACACAAGAAATCAATAATTTTCCAGCTTGCTACCATATACCCAGTGTCTACGAAACATTTATGACTGAGAATGTTTAGGCCTAATGTTTAAATTAAATATTTTATTGAAAGTGTCCCATTGTCATTGTTGTTATTTTAAAGGCATCTTTTATAAAATGAGCAATGTGAATAAATGAGATGGTGCGAGATCTAGCTAGGCTAACAAATGTGAAGTTCACAATGCTGTTTGTCCGTTGCATAGCAACAGCCACACGTACGGGACTATTTTCTCTCGGCAACTGAAATGCGATACACAACGTATGTTGGCTATAACTATTTTGTGCTGAAAGGCAGCTTAGTATTTATTTACTGTTTATAATTTCGCTGGTAACTGTATTATAAAAGCAATAAGGTACTCGAGTACCTTAACGTAAAGTACGTGTTCCAGGGTATTTTTAGGCCCGACACACAGCGGAGTAAAAAAAAAAGTACCTTATTGCTTAAATACGAATCAAAGGCTGCATGGGCTTAAGATGCCCGTCGGAATGGTTCACCCTCCTCTGTACACAACACGGCATTAGCTCTGTCTCCTCTGTGTGTTTACCTGTCTCCTCTGTGTGTTTACCTGTCTCCTCTGTGTGTTTACCTGTCTCCTCTGTGTGTTTACCTGTCTCCTCTGTGTGTTTACCTGTCTCCTCTGTGTGTTTACCTGTCTCCTCTGTGTGTTTACCTGTCTCCTCTGTGTGTTTACCTGTCTCCTCTGTGTGTTTACCTGTCTCTTCTGTGTGTTTACCTGTCTCCTCTGTGTGTTTACCTGTCTCCTCTGTGTGTTTACCTGTCTCCTCTGTGTGTTTACCTGTCTCCTCTGTGTGTTTACCTGTCTTTTCTGTGTTTACCTGTCTCCTCTGTGTCCAGCGCTGCACTGGCAGAGCCCGCTGATATGGTCACACAGGCCTGAGTTCTGGCACAAACATGGCTGGCTGCAGCTGACACCATAGCTGCCAAATGCACATGGCTCTGCACACACTGGGCCCTGAATAGAGTACAGTAAAATATAATTTAACAGGTCACAGACACATTAACCTTATAGGGTATTAATGCATTTAGTCATGACAACCACTCACACTAGATGAACCAGTTAAGAAACCGAGACATGAAGCAGGGAAGGATACAGAGATAACCCTAACCCTATACAGCTGAACGTCTGCTAACGGAATACTTCACAAGGAGACGAACAACCAACCCAGCCTGCAGGAGAGGATGGGCCTCCAGCCTGCAGGAGAGGGTGGGCCTCCAGCCTGCAGGAGAGGATGGGCCTCCAGTCTGCAGGAGAGGGTGGGCCTCCAGTCTGCAGGAGAGGGTGGGCCTCCAGTCTGCAGGAAAGGGGAAGAGGGGGATGTGTGTGTGGGTCATACCATCCAGCCTGGGGGGCAGGAGCACACCCCAGTCACGTGATGGCACGTTCCACCATTCTGACAGGGACAACGCTGCTCACACTGGGCGCCATGGTTACCATCAGGACAGGGTTCACCACAGCTGAGGGAGAGAAGAAGAGAGAGAGAGAGAGAGAGAGAGAGAGAGAGAGAGAGAGAGAGAGAGAGAGAGAGAGAGAGAGAGAGAGAGAGAGAGGAGGAGGAACAAGGTGAGAATGGTGCTGGTGAGACAGCATGTGTCTGTGTGTGTAAGTGTTAGTGTGTTCATGTTAGTGTGTACATGTTAGTGTGTATGTGTGTGTTCACCAGCACTCACGTGGGCCCAGTGTACCCTGGTGCACACACACACTGCCCGGTGTCGTGCCGGCACGTCGCTCCGTTCAGACAGCGGCACTCCAGCAGGCAGCCATTACCGTAGCGACCGGGCTGGCAGGTGTTCTCACAGCGCCAACCGTGGTAGCCCTCTGTGCACACACACGCCCCCGTGATGGGGCTGCACTGGGCACCATGGCGACACTGGCAGCGGTTACTGCAGTGGGGGCCCCAGAGGCCCTGCTCACAGCCTGCAGCCACACACAGTCATCATTATTAGACACCCTAACCCTAACACTCTCAGCTCAGTTACTAATGATGTCACTAATGATGTCACTGATCGCGTCATTAACAACGTGAGTTGAAGAGTTGAATGAAGGTATCAGGGTTAGGCGTTGAAGTTGGGGTAGGGGTCAGGTTAGGGTCAAGGTTCTAAGATATTGCTGTACATATGATCTGACAGGCAGGCAGGCAGAGCAGATGCAGGGTTAGGAAAGTGAGGAGACTGTCAGGAAAATAAAAACAAACATGCAGTCTAGAAAATTTGTATTTTGTTTACCTCCAACTCCTCAGACAGGGACATTACTGGCTAGCTCTGTTAAACCCCATCCACACCTCTCTTGCTCCACTCTTTCTACCTTTCTCGCCCCCCCACTCTCTCTCTCTTTCTCTCCATCTCCCTATCCAGTTCTTCTTGAGAGTACATTTACCTGACCTCCACCCTGACCCGGGTTCCCAGGTTCACATCATAATGAAATCTGGTAAACAGCAGATGGAACTGAAGAGCAATAATCTAAATGAAGTCTCCAAGGACCTGTTTGACCCAGAGCTGATGTCACGTGTGGACACACACACACACACATACCCTCTACCTCCCCCTCTGAGGAACACCTGAGAGTGAGTGAGTGAGTGTGTGTGTGTGTGAGTGTGTGAGCGAGTGTGTGAGTGAGAGTGAGTGAGTGTGTGAGAGTGAGTGAGTGTCTCACCGCTGGAGCAGACCCTGCCCCCCCAGCCTGGTTCACACTGGCAGGTCTCTGGAGAAACACAGCGGCCATGAGCACACTCCTCTGTACACCTGGCTGCAGGAGAGAACATCAGTCCCACACACACACACACACATATACAGACACACACACACACACAATCTTTTAAAGATACATCTAGTATTTATCTTTTGTATTTATTTCTGATATATGATACATGATAATTACACCTGTACATTATGATAACTACATCGGAATATGATAACTACAGCTCATGGTAACCACACCTGAACAGGAGCATGGTAACCACACCTGAACAGGAGCATGGTAACTACACCTGAACAGGAGCATGGTAACTACACCTGAACAGGAGCATGGTAACCACACCTGAACAGGAGCATGGTAACCACACCTGAACAGGAGCATGGCAACCACACCTGAACAGGAGCATGGCAACCACACCTGAACAGGAGCATGGCAACCACACCTGAACAGGAGCATGGTAACCACACCTGAACAGGAGCATGGTAACCATGGTAACCACACCTGAACAGGAGCATGGCAACCACACCTGAACAGGAGCATGGTAACTAATTTCTTGGCTTCAATGAATAAAAGGAATACTTGTAAAGACACATAAAAAGATTTGAGGACACGAACTCCAGCAATCAAAGGGTGTAGAACAGGGTACATTTGCATATGCATGCTATTTGTTCCCAAACAGCATGATGGCAAACAAGTTCAGCCCTGCACACTCTCCAGCATACATAGCCTTCCTTTAAAAACATGTGGTTTTCGAAATGGAAAAATCATTAAAAACACTCTTTATCCTCCAACTTATTAAAAAAGAAACACAAAACAAACTTATCCATTACAATTACACACACACACACACACACACACACACATATATTCTCTGTCTATCCCCCAATCTTTCAGTAAACTATAAACACAGAAGATAGTTGATGAATCATTAAATGCTGAATAGTTTACAGTTTTTCTGAATTGCTAAAGCACTAAAACCCATTGGCTGAACAAAGTTATCAGTTGCCTAAACTCATGTAGCTAATTGTGCAGTCTGTTGTCAATACCTTAAACCATTTCACATGGTAAAACACAATTTGCAAATCTCACATAGACTTTTCAGCAAAACTGTAAGCACATTCTCAAAACACATTCTGCACTCTAATGCACATGTCATCCATACTGGTAAACACAAATAGAAAAACATGTCATTGACTAAACACAACCACTCAAAATTGATTTCACTTGTTTCAAATGATGTGACACAACCAATATAAGCCAGTTCAGAGAGCAAACAGGTTGTTGAAGGTGGGAAAATATTCCTTGTGATGTCAATGACTCTGACCCAGCCCAAAAACAAGAAGAAGCACATTGACCACATGTTTACTCCTTTGATTTTGGTCCCTTTTACTGTATAGTATTGTATACTGTAGTACAGTGCATTGTGGGCTCTATACTGTACAATGAACAAATGGTATAGCCCTGAACATTGTACTTTCTATTTGTTACAGTAACAGTACTGAATGCTCAATAGATTTAGACTGGTTGCGGGTTCATATCAACAAAGAACAAGAGTGAGTTGTGGGTAGTGAGATGCAGGGTATAGTACTCCGATATATCGGCCGATATAGAAAATTAATGAAATATAAAATCCAGAAACGCGTAACAAAACAAACATTCTGCCCGACTCGTGTTGCCAATAGGGACGTTGTAGAGTGCCCTTTGGTGACAAACTATGCAAGGCCAGTATAGTACTGTATAGGGGTACAAGGAGGAGAAAGAACAAGAACAACTGCAAAGAGCAAAGCAGAGTAGTAATTTCTGATAAATGTTGAGCTACTATGATAGAAAATGTTTTCGTTCATCAAAAGACAATGTCGGATAAATATAAAATTAGTTTTGAGATTACATAAAAATGTACTTCTCCTTGAGAACTATATGTTTTGAACAATGTGTTTTCAATTTTTTGGTGTATTGTTTACTGACTGCTTGATAGTGTATATAATTTTGATTACCTTGTTTATGATTTGAGAGCAGTGTTTGATTTTGAGCACAGGTAAATCTGTTTTGAGGCGAAAGTTTCATTTTGCAAGAGGATTCAGAGGTTTTGTAAATAGTGCTTGAAGATGAGGTTTTGTGTTTACAGTTTTGAGAAAATGGGTGACTGTTTCAAGAATGTGTTTTAGCAACTGTGAAAAACTGTAATCCTCCAGACTAGACTCAGGGCAGAGACTACCACACAAGAGGATGAAACTGCCAGACACCAACAATAAGTAACTCATTAATGGACGTCCTTTAATTCCTGTTGCTGTCTGAGTGTGCTGAACTGTTGCAGTTGGAGCTGAACTGATCTACTAATCCTCTCTAGTGAGTCGAAGGTGGATAAGAAGGATATTCACACCGTTCTAATTACACAGTAAAGTTGAGATGTTCTGTCCATGTCTGTTTACTATGTGAATACATCAATGGATGTTGTCTTCTGAGAGATGGTACCCACAAAACAGTTTTAAGTTACTTTTAAGAAGCATAATTCAGAACTAAGAGTTCTGAAAAGTGGAAGAGACAGAAATGAGGAACAGAAATCCCTGTAAGTCTGTTTATATTCTGGTCTCTGCGATAAAAAATCTATCTTCTCTTCTTCTCCAAAATTGTTACAGCCGACACTACATCTGTATTCTAATATCTTACATTGGTTCTCATACAATTCTGAGACTAACTGGTATTACTGTAAATTAAAAGTACCATAGTGAAATGAATCCTAACCCTAACCCCAGGGTAATCACCCTAACCCCAGTGTGATTATCCCAGGGAATTCAGTTATACAGCCCTGGCTTCTTAACCTCCCCCAGTAACCAGGCCCCTCCCCCAGTAACCAGGCCCCCCCCCAGTAACCAGGCCCCTCCCCCAATAACCAGGCCCCTCCCCCAGTAACCAGGTCCCTCTACCGGTAGCAACAGTAAACCCCTGAGGCCCTGTTATCCACTTCCACTACAGGAGAGAGACAACAGGGTCCCGCACACCTCAAGTCTCATGAGATTTGTTCTTCTACAATTTACGGTAACATCCAAAAACACTCCTATATCATACCTCATCCTACTTCTCCCTTCATCGTCCTCCCCTTCCATCCTCTCTCTTTTCATCTTCCTTCATCCCCCTCCCCCTCCTTGCCTTTAAGGCACACTTACAATGGACTTCAGTCCTTTCATCACCATTCATCTTCTCAATGAATCTTTAGATGCATGGTTGAATAACCAGGACACCACTAACCCAGAAGACACAAGGAACTGAGTGCCTCTGTGAGCTCTACACACTAACCCTAACCACACAGTCTATAGCATATACACTAAATACACTAACCCTAACCACACAGTCTATAGCATATACACTATATACACTAACCCTAACCACACAGTATATAGCATATACACTATATACACTAACAGAGATACAATATATAGCATATACACTAATGGAGATACAGTATATAGCATACACTATATACACTAACCCTAACCACACAGTATATGGCATATACACTATAAACACTAACAGAGATACAGTATATAGCATATACACTAAATACACTAACACTGAGATACAATATATAGCATATACACTATATACACTAACAGAGATACAGTATATAGCATACACTATATACACCAACACTGAGATACAGTATATAGCATATACAGTATATAGCAGGAATGGACTGGGAGAAAAAATAGGCCCTGGACTTATCCAGACTGGCCCACCAGAACCGGCCCCTGTTTACGCCACCACAGCTGCCCTGCCAATGCATCCACAGCAGGGGCGGTTCTACACGGGGGCCTACAGGGGCCAGTGCCCCTGTAAAATGTCCCTGGCCCCCCCTGTGGCCCCCCTGAGCTGACTGAATAAAATACAAATCAAAGCCGTTTGTATGATTTTAATGTAAAGCAAAAAAAAGTATTTCATGTTTAAATATAATTTGTTTCCGATTTTTAATGTGCCCCTCTGATTAAACACTGGGGCCCTTGGCCCCTCCAGTAAAATGTGTCCAGAACCGCCCCAGTCTGTGTTTGATGTAGTTAGTGTTCTCCCGGTGCTCCCAATGGCCAGTCCACTACTAGCGTATCCAGTATATACACTAACACTGAGATACAGTATACTGTATAGCGTATACAGTATATACACTAACACTGAGATACAGTATATAGCGTATCCAGTATATACACTAACACTGAGATACAGTATATAGCGTATACAGTATATACACTAACACTGAGATACAGTATACTGTATAGCGTATACAGAACACTGACTGAGTTGAACGTTCTGGAAAGTGTTAAGACTTATGGTTGACTGCTATATGCTTTCATTTGTTCAATATATTGATGCCAAAAGCTCTAATGTGTCTCATTAGTTCAAGAGGCAGCAAAACCTGTTGCAGTTTTTCTCAATTGTTTACACACAAATACTGGTACTTGACACACAATTACCACAACATGTAACTGATGCAACCCCCTGAACCAATTCTGCTAAACTACAGCACAATTCCTGCTTTACACTCAAATTGGAGTTCTAAAACACACTTTTTTCAAAACACTACACACAATTCTCTGCATTTGGCACAATTTCCATGAGGAAAATCTTTAGTTTTCACAAGGAACACACTGCCATTCAAATATGCACACTGACTCATCGCATGGACAAACACCTGTCAAACTGTTTTACAATTAGAAATCAGAGCATTGGCATAAAAGGGCAACAGGTGACCTATTCTATTTTGGAGCAATGGATGCCAACATTGGAAACAGAGGCAGAGCCAGAGGAGTGAGAGTAGAGGAGGAGGACGGCCAAGGACTGTAATCTCTAATGAGATCCAAGCCGCTTTGGTTGACCATGTAGTAAACCATGGGATAACAATGAGGGAGGCTGGGCAAAGAGGACAGCCACATTTGAGCCAGTTCACTCTAGCATCCATCACCTGGACTTTCCGAAATGAGAATAGGTAAGAAATCTACTCTCACTAGAAAATTGCATTTTGGCCTACTGCATATCAATACAGTACTCAATGAATATAGAAGTACAGTATTGCCTGTGGACTGTTCTGTAGGACTGTAAAAATAAAGTATTTCAAGTATTTGGGAAATGTATTCCTACTTTGTATTCCTACACAGTATTTACAGTATTTTACTATTTGTTTGGCAGAACTGAAAGATGACCAACACAAGGCGGTCTGTCTCCTGAACAGGAAACTGACATCATGAACGTGGTCCTAGAAAATAACTCCATAACATTACGGCAAATACAAAGAAAAATAATAATACAATTTTTCTCAATTGCTAAAACTCTAAAACCCATTGGCTGAACAAAGTTCTCAGTTGCCTGAACTCATGTAGCTAATTGTGCCTGTCTGTTGTCAATACCTTAAACCATTTCACATGGTAAAACACAATTTGCAGATCTCACTTAAAATTTTCAGCAAAACTCTAAACACATTCTTATTTTTTAAACACATTCTGCACTCTAATGCACATGTCATCCATACTGGTAAACACAAATGGCAACAATCAAATATAAACAGAGAAAACATGTCATTGACTAAACACAACCACTCAAAATTGATTTCACTTGTTGCAAATGATGTGACACAACCAATATAAGCCAGTTCAGAGAGCAAACAGGTTGTTGAAGGTGGGAAAATATTGCTTGTGATGTTGACGAAGTGCTCTGGTCTAACCCAGCCCAAAGACAAGAAGAAGCTCATTGATCAAGTTTACGCCTTTGATTTTTTTTTGAAATTGATCAATTTTGAGCTACTATGATGGAACATGTCTTTGTTCGACAATGACGGATAAATATGAAATTCGTTTTGAGATTATGTAAAAAATACTTTTTGAGAACTATGTTTTGAACAATGTGTTTTCTATTTTTTGGGTGTACTGACTGCTTGATAGTGTATATAATTTTGATCACTTTGTTTATGATGTGAGAGCAGTGTTTGATTTTGAGCACGGGTAAATCGGTTTTGAGGCGAAAGTTTCATTTTGCAAGAGGATTCAGAGGTTTTGTAAATAGTGCTTGAAGATGAGGTTTTGTGTTTACAGTTTTGAGAAAGTGGGTGACTGTTTCAAGAAATGTGTTATAGCAATTGTGAAAAACTGTAATGTAACTGTATACAGTATACAGTGTTTTGTATGTAGACCACTATATGTAGAACACTGTATGTAGAACACTGTATGGAGAACACTGTATTTAGACCACTGCATGTAGACCACTGCATGTAGACCACTGCATGTAGACCACTGTATGTAGACCACTGCATGTAGACCACTGCATGTAGAACACTGTATGCAGACCACTGTATGTAGACCACTGTATGTAGACCACTGCATGTGCAATTTTATGTTGGTTGGGATGTACACTGTGTACATTATTTTTGTGGGAAAAATAAAATACTTTTGTTACCGTGTATTTATGTGTACTGAGTATACAGACAATATTCTCAAATATTTTACGACACACTTATGTATGTACTGTCTGTGGTACAGTTAGTGTAACACTGAACAAAAAAAGGCCTAAATCACTATGATGAATAAAGAAAAGTGTTTTCCATTCATCATAGTGTTTTACATTGAGCACATCAGTGTTCAAATCATTCTTATAAATGTCTATTCATATGATGGTTTGTGTGTGTCATTTGAAAACAAAATACAATTTTGAGATTAAATAACATTGTTTTGAGTGTAAAGTTTAATTTTGCAGGAGAAATGAGTGGTTTTGCCCATTGTGTGTGTGTTTTTTGATTTGTGTGTAGAGTTCTGAGAGTATGAGGTATGCTTTCAGAAAATGTGTGTAACCAATCGAGAAAAACTGTAAAGGGACATGGGCAGGTGACTTGAGGTGTAGTGTAGTCTTGGATGAGATGAACATCAACACTTAGTGTACTCTTGGATGTGATGAACAGCAACACTCACGAACACACAGTTCTCCACTTTCGTAGAAGCCGGGGCAACACTGGGAGCGGCGTCGGTACATGGTCCTCACACCCCGCCGGTACGCTGTCTTGTAACTGGTCCTGTCACACACAGATACACACACAAACACGCACATGTACCCAAGCACACACAGACACAGAAACCTTGTTGATCTACTGTACTTCATACATCACTAAACACCTTCTTAGAACATCATTAGAGTTAAGATTGTGATGGTCTTCTGAGGTTCTTCACAAACCATTTCTCACCACATAAAACAATCACCACAAATGAATTTCAATAATCACATGGTGTGTGTGTCCCTACCTGTGTCTGGTGCACTTGAACCAGGTGAGGATGTCAGTGCAGCGAGTGTAGAAAATCTGGTCAAACGGGTGGGAGTAGGACTCCTGCACTGTCACTGCATAGCTGGGAGGAGAGCAGAGGAGAGGAGGAGGAGGGCAGGAGAGGAGAGTGAAGTGAGGAGAAGACAAGGAAAAGAAAACAGGGAGGAGAGAGAGGGGAGGGAGGAGAGAGAGGGGAGGGCAGTACAAGGAGGATTCATACTTAATAAAGCAATAATTGCTTTTATTTATTGTTGAGGCAATATTTGGTAAACATATTAATAAAAAGTGCATTAATAAATAAGTGTTATAAAAGATAGGCATTCTTTAAAAAGTTTGTCTTTAAACTGGCTTTTTAAAAGTATTTTGGGGTGCTCTTCGTTGATCAGGTAGAAGTTTGAAATGTATTTTTGCATTGAGAAAGAGACAACTTCTGCACACATGCAGCCTGTCACATATTAATGGCAGCACAGCTTTAATTCATTATTGAGATTATTTATCCATAATCCTACAAAATCCACCAGCTCCTGTTCATCACCACATAATGAGAATGTTGATCCGCAATCCAACCACTTGAGTCTTCCTCCATGATCCTCACCACTCAGACTGACATAAACACTTGATGTTAAACAGCTTGACTACATCCTCTTTAAAATCCAAGGGAGTAAAAGCTCCCAGTTTTTACTTCTGGTTGACTGTTTATGGGTGCGGGTTGTCTGTGTGTAAATACGGGAGAGCCTGGTGAACATCCTCCCTGGTCTGTACCTGGCGTGTCCCACTTTACTGACCTCTCCCAGTGGCTGCACACATTAGGGTCATCAGGGTTGAGGGTCCAGGCACCCCAGCTGAACACCAGCAGAATGAGAAGACCCGCCCAGGCACAGTGGCACCATCCACCTGCTGCCATACCTCAACTGTGGGAGGGAGGAGAGGAGAGGGAGGGGGAGTCAGAGAAAAGAGGGAAAGAGAAGTATGTCTGAGTGCGTCTGTTGACAGAGTCTCACCACCAAATCAACCACGCATCCAGTCCTGATCCTCTCCTGCCCTGAACCTTTAACTGTGAACAGACCAAGCCTCCTGCTCCCTGTGGGCCGAGACAAACACCCTCCATACATGTACCATAGCAGCACAGTGCTGGTTCCTAACATTTTTTTTTATAATAAAAAAGCAGTTTTACGGGTCACACCACCCAGACCCTCACCTGGCCCACCCTAACCCCTGCCAGCTCATCGACTTTCTTCATCGATATGGTTGCCCATTTAGGCTCTGGAAGAAAACACAATTGCAATATTAACTTAACTGTAGAAAATAACATCAAATAACACACGTCTGTATCTTATCAAGATGGATGCTCCCACTGTGATTGCAGCTCCCATCTCCCAGTGCCCCTCTCTCTGTCACAGGGTCTGCTCCATCTCCCAGTACCCCCCTCTCTGTCACAGGGTCTGCTCCATCTCCCAGTACCCCTCTCTCTGTCACAGGGTCTGCTCCATCTCCCAGTACCCCTCTCTCTGTCACAGGGTCTGCTCCATCTCCCAGTACCCCTCTCTCTGTCACAGGGTCTGCTCCATCTCCCAGTGCCCCTCTCTCTGTCACAGGGTCTGCTCCATCTCCCAGTACCCCACTCTCTGTCACAGGGTCTGCTCCATCTCCCAGTGCCCCTCTCTCTGTCACAGGGTCTGCTCCATCTCCCAGTACCCCTCTCTCTGTCACAGGGTCTGCTCCATCTCCCAGTGCCCCTCTCTCTGTCACAGGGTCTGCTCCATCTCCCAGTGCCCCTCTCTCTGTCACAGGGTCTGCTCCATCTCCCAGTACCCCTCTCTCTGTCACAGGGTCTGCTCCATCTCCCAGTGCCCCTCTCTCTGTCACAGGGTCTGCTCCATCTCCCAGTACCCCTCTCTCTGTCACAGGGTCTGCTCCATCTCCCAGTGCCCCTCTCTCTGTCACAGGGTCTGCTCCATCTCCCAGTGCCCCTCTCTCTGTCACAGGGTCTGCTCCATCTCCCAGTACCCCTCTCTCTGTCACAGGGTCTGCTCCATCTCCCAGTACCCCTCTCTCTGTCACAGGGTCTGCTCCATCTCCCAGTACCCCTCTCTCTGTCACAGGGTCTGCTCCATCTCCCAGTACCCCTCTCTCTGTCACAGGGTCTGCTCCATCTCCCAGTACCCCTCTCTCTGTCACAGGGTCTGCTCCATCTCCCAGTGCCCCTCTCTCTGTCACAGGGTCTGCTCCATCTCCCAGTGCCCCTCTCTCTGTCACAGGGTCTGCTCCATCTCCCAGTGCCCCTCTCTCTGTCACAGGGTCTGCTCCATCTCCCAGTACCCCTCTCTCTGTCACAGGGTCTGCTCCATCTCCCAGTGCCCCTCTCTCTGTCACAGGGTCTGCTCCATCTCCCAGTACCCCTCTCTCTGTCACAGGGTCTGCTCCATCTCCCAGTACCCCTCTCTCTGTCACAGGGTCTGCTCCATCTCCCAGTACCCCTCTCTCTGTCACAGGGTCTGCTCCATCTCCCAGTGCCCCTCTCTGTCACAGGGTCTGCTCCATCTCCCAGTGCCCCTCTCTCTGTCACAGGGTCTGCTCCATCTCCCAGTACCCCTCTCTCTGTCACAGGGTCTGCTCCATCTCCCAGTGCCCCTCTCTCTGTCACAGGGTCTGCTCCATCTCCCAGTACCCCTCTCTCTGTCACAGGGTCTGCTCCATCTCCCAGTACCCCTCTCTCTGTCACAGGGTCTGCTCCATCTCCCAGTGCCCCTCTCTGTCACAGGGTCTGCTCCATCTCCCAGTACCCCTCTCTCTGTCACAGGGTCTGCTCCATCTCCCAGTACCCCTCTCTCTGTCACAGGGTCTGCTCCATCTCCCAGTACCCCTCTCTCTGTCACAGGGTCTGCTCCATCTCCCAGTACCCCTCTCTCTGTCACAGGGTCTGCTCCATCTCCCAGTGCCCCTCTCTGTCACAGGGTCTGCTCCATCTCCCAGTACCCCTCTCTCTGTCACAGGGTCTGCTCCATCTCCCAGTACCCCTCTCTCTGTCACAGGGTCTGCTCCATCTCCCAGTACCCCTCTCTCTGTCACAGGGTCTGCTCCATCTCCCAGTACCCCTCTCTCTGTCACAGGGTCTGCTCCATCTCCCAGTACCCCTCTCTCTGTCACAGGGTCTGCTCCATCTCCCAGTACCCCTCTCTCTGTCACAGGGTCTGCTCCATCTCCCAGTGCCCCTCTCTGTCACAGGGTCTGCTCCATCTCCCAGTACCCCTCTCTCTGTCACAGGGTCTGCTCCATCTCCCAGTACCCCTCTCTCTGTCACAGGGTCTGCTCCATCTCCCAGTACCCCTCTCTCTGTCACAGGGTCTGCTCCATCTCCCAGTACCCCTCTCTCTGTCACAGGGTCTGCTCCATCTCCCAGTGCCCCTCTCTGTCACAGGGTCTGCTCCATCTCCCAGTACCCCTCTCTCTGTCACAGGGTCTGCTCCATCTCCCAGTACCCCTCTCTCTGTCACAGGGTCTGCTCCATCTCCCAGTACCCCTCTCTCTGTCACAGGGTCTGCTCCATCTCCCAGTACCCCTCTCTCTGTCACAGGGTCTGCTCCATCTCCCAGTACCCCTCTCTCTGTCACAGGGTCTGCTCCATCTCCCAGTACCCCTCTCTCTGTCACAGGGTCTGCTCCATCTCCCAGTGCCCCTCTCTGTCACAGGGTCTGCTCCATCTCCCAGTACCCCTCTCTCTGTCACAGGGTCTGCTCCATCTCCCAGTACCCCTCTCTCTGTCACAGGGTCTGCTCCATCTCCCAGTACCCCTCTCTCTGTCACAGGGTCTGCTCCATCTCCCAGTACCCCTCTCTCTGTCACAGGGTCTGCTCCATCTCCCAGTACCCCTCTCTCTGTCACAGGGTCTGCTCCATCTCCCAGTACCCCTCTCTCTGTCACAGGGTCTGCTCCATCTCCCAGTGCCCCTCTCTGTCACAGGGTCTGCTCCATCTCCCAGTACCCCTCTCTCTGTCACAGGGTCTGCTCCATCTCCCAGTACCCCTCTCTCTGTCACAGGGTCTGCTCCATCTCCCAGTGCCCCTCTCTGTCACAGGGTCTGCTCCATCTCCCAGTGCCCCTCTCTCTGTCACAGGGTCTGCTCCATCTCCCAGTACCCCTCTCTCTGTCACAGGGTCTGCTCCATCTCCCAGTGCCCCTCTCTCTGTCACAGGGTCTGCTCCATCTCCCAGTACCCCTCTCTCTGTCACAGGGTCTGCTCCATCTCCCAGTACCCCTCTCTCTGTCACAGGGTCTGCTCCATCTCCCAGTGCCCCTCTCTGTCACAGGGTCTGCTCCATCTCCCAGTACCCCTCTCTCTGTCACAGGGTCTGCTCCATCTCCCAGTACCCCTCTCTCTGTCACAGGGTCTGCTCCATCTCCCAGTACCCCTCTCTCTGTCACAGGGTCTGCTCCATCTCCCAGTACCCCTCTCTCTGTCACAGGGTCTGCTCCATCTCCCAGTGCCCCTCTCTGTCACAGGGTCTGCTCCATCTCCCAGTACCCCTCTCTCTGTCACAGGGTCTGCTCCATCTCCCAGTACCCCTCTCTCTGTCACAGGGTCTGCTCCATCTCCCAGTACCCCTCTCTCTGTCACAGGGTCTGCTCCATCTCCCAGTACCCCTCTCTCTGTCACAGGGTCTGCTCCATCTCCCAGTACCCCTCTCTCTGTCACAGGGTCTGCTCCATCTCCCAGTACCCCTCTCTCTGTCACAGGGTCTGCTCCATCTCCCAGTGCCCCTCTCTGTCACAGGGTCTGCTCCATCTCCCAGTACCCCTCTCTCTGTCACAGGGTCTGCTCCATCTCCCAGTACCCCTCTCTCTGTCACAGGGTCTGCTCCATCTCCCAGTACCCCTCTCTCTGTCACAGGGTCTGCTCCATCTCCCAGTACCCCTCTCTCTGTCACAGGGTCTGCTCCATCTCCCAGTGCCCCTCTCTGTCACAGGGTCTGCTCCATCTCCCAGTACCCCTCTCTCTGTCACAGGGTCTGCTCCATCTCCCAGTACCCCTCTCTCTGTCACAGGGTCTGCTCCATCTCCCAGTACCCCTCTCTCTGTCACAGGGTCTGCTCCATCTCCCAGTACCCCTCTCTCTGTCACAGGGTCTGCTCCATCTCCCAGTACCCCTCTCTCTGTCACAGGGTCTGCTCCATCTCCCAGTACCCCTCTCTCTGTCACAGGGTCTGCTCCATCTCCCAGTGCCCCTCTCTGTCACAGGGTCTGCTCCATCTCCCAGTACCCCTCTCTCTGTCACAGGGTCTGCTCCATCTCCCAGTACCCCTCTCTCTGTCACAGGGTCTGCTCCATCTCCCAGTACCCCTCTCTCTGTCACAGGGTCTGCTCCATCTCCCAGTACCCCTCTCTCTGTCACAGGGTCTGCTCCATCTCCCAGTACCCCTCTCTCTGTCACAGGGTCTGCTCCATCTCCCAGTACCCCTCTCTCTGTCACAGGGTCTGCTCCATCTCCCAGTGCCCCTCTCTGTCACAGGGTCTGCTCCATCTCCCAGTACCCCTCTCTCTGTCACAGGGTCTGCTCCATCTCCCAGTACCCCTCTCTCTGTCACAGGGTCTGCTCCATCTCCCAGTACCCCTCTCTCTGTCACAGGGTCTGCTCCAAAGCTGAACATCCCTGCCCTTCAGCACCCCAGACCAGGACAAGGTGACAGGCCAGTGGTGGAATCATAAGAAGGACTAACTCGGGACTAACTTGGACTACTGCAACTCGCTGCTCGCCTGTCTCCCAGCATGTGTAACCCACCCTCTCCAGAGGATTCAAAACGTAGCAGTCCGCCTGGTCTTCAACCTACCCAGACACACCTAATACTAAAAACTTCCTTAATTACAGATAATAATAAATAATACACTATACTAACCCTAAATGCAATCCTATTTCAACCCTATAACCTATTCTAACCTAAGTGGAGTACAGTACAATAGTGCAAAATTGCAGATCAGTGACTATGTCAATGACCATACAGGAGCCTGGTGGCGAGGTACAGTGAAGTACTGTAGTGCAATGTTACTGATGCAACCAGTAGCTGAAAGTGACTGTGTATAAGTGACCAGTGTGCAGTAAATCAATGTCCATATCAGTGTCCATTCAGAAGCCTGATGGCTTGGTACTTAAGAATGATTTTCTGGACCTGATGCTAGTTTCCTCCTGGATCACAATGACTCTTATTGAGAGACTTGTTGCTCTTTTTGGTTAGATGTAACGGATTTCAATTATTGTACTCGCTGTGAAATATTTTACTGTTGATTGCTTTTCTACAGGTACACTATTGTACTTTTTGAGGTTCATGTTGTTTAATTGTAACTTGTTTAACTACATGCTCTTATAGTTCTTCACTTTGGCACTTATTTGTTTTTTCACAATGTATGCTTCATGTTTTGGCTGCCTGCAATGTTTGGGGCTATCTCGTTGTTATGATCAGTGACCTATGCACTTTTGTAAAGCTCTCTCTTGGAAGTTGCTTTGGATAAAAGCATCTGCTAAATGAATAAATGTAAATGTAATGTTAAAAGTAGCCTGAATAACCTGATGCCTCATCAAAGCTGTAACATCCTGATGCTTCCACTAGCAAGCTACCAGGTCAGGTTACATCCTCCATGACAGCTGACCGCTCTACCCCACCCTGCCTGCTGCTTTTCCTGGGGTCTGGTCCAGGCCTAGACTGGTCCTCTCTCACACCCTGCTGGGGTCTGGTCCAGGTCTAGACTGGTCCTCTCTCTCACCCTAACCCACCATGCCTGCTACTGCTGCTGCAGCTGGGGTCTGGTCCAGGCCTGGACTGGTTCTCTCTCTCACCCTAACCCACCCTGCCTGCTGCTGCAGCTGGGGTCTGGTCCAGGCCTGGACTGGTTCTCTCTCTCACCCTAACCCACCCTGCCTGCTACTGCTGCTGGGTTCTGGTCCAGGTCTAGACTGGTCCTCTCTCTCACCCTAACCCACCCTGCCTGCTGCTGCAGCTGGGGTCTGGTCCAGGCCTGGACTGGTTCTCTCTCTCACCCTAACCCACCCTGCCTGCTACTGCTGCTGCTGCTGCTGGGGTCTGGTCCAGGTCTGGTTCTCTCTCTCACCCTAACCCACCCTGCCTGCTACTGCTGCTACTGCTGGGGTCTGGTCCTCTGTGCTCTTAGTGGCTCTGACCCCAGGAGGCATTCAGACATCATAATGGGCTTATTGGGTCTTCACCCTGTCCTGGCTAATGCATCACCACAGGGCCTAACTTCTTCATTTTGCTTTTATCCCCCCCCACTCCTCTGTCTCTCTCTCACACTCCACTTTCTCCTTTGTGTATAAAATGTCTGCTAGCGGCTAAAGGCCTTTAATAGTGTCTCCTTTTGACAACAGTCGCTTGAATTTCTTGATGTGTTAACTTGTTTTTGCGTCAGTATATGAATACCATGTCCTGCTCCCTAACCATGTCCCTGCATCAGTGGACATATTAATGGAGGAATTACAACTTGGATCATTATTACGTAGAAGCATAATTCACACGGCCGATGTTCAGGACAGCAGACTTCAGTAGCTGTGAGGCCGTCAAGCAGAAACTAAACTGGTTATGTTCCAAGGTTCCAGAACATCTAGAGACGTAAATAAACAAGCAATACACAGCCTTGATTTACTTGCAGAAGTCATTATCATTAAGAGTCTTGAGTCGGTAAAAAAAAGAAGTATAATTCTGAAAATGCATTCGAATGATTTTAAACAGGAGTGGGTGCTGGATAAAATGAAATATTTCCAACACCAACTTGCTAATTGCAGAAAAGGACGCGAACCCCGGGTCTTGAAAAATAAACAGCGCTATAGAAGAGATCACAGTCATCCATACCATGTGTCACGGTGACTGCAGACAGAACCGACCCTCCTTCACTTCATAGCAAACTCAAAAGCGCTAATGTGTCCTCGCTTCAGCGTTTATTCATAATTCTCTGGCCAACATATCCATCTAGCAGCGAAGTTGTCAGTTTGATACCATGCAACCATTTTTTTTTTTACAAACCAGGATCCTTATATGCCGCCGGCCAGACGCAACAACGGCCACAGAATCAATACCAATTCCATTCTTGTAAACAATGTGCCTTATCCACGCTGAAGTGGGTCAGAAGCACAAACCATCATGATGCCTATCAAATGGAGCCTATCAAATGGAGCCTATCAAATGCAGCCTATCAAATGCAGCCTATCAAATGCAGCCTATCAAATGCAGCCTAATTAACAGCAAATTCCCTTCTAGCTTCCGGGCAGGTCATCCACATATTGGCGAGTGAATTTCCACAGTAAAAACAAACACATTTGGTGACACAAACTAGACCAAAAGTAGCCTACCATAACACCAAAATATCAATTTGTTAAACTATGTGACTACAGCGTTGAACTGCAGCCTAAATTGAAGTAGGCTATTGTAAATAATGTATCACTAACAACGCATGATTTGCAATCTTACTCATCTAACCAAATAAGTAATAAGAAAAATAAATGTTACGTTATTTCAGTTATAATCATATGATGAACACTGTAAGGTCCCCATAGAAAACACTACGGCGAATTATTCTATAGAATTCGTAATTTCATGTTGGGTTCAATATCATGATTTCAGACTTTGAGCAAATTAATTTGAATTAATACTACATAAATACCACAGTGTTAACAGGTTAATTATAATGTAAAACAAAACATTTTGTAGTAAAAACAATTTAGGCTTCGTTAATGCTTGCCTATACCTGTTCGGGGCACTCTTCAGGTCAGTCCAGCCTTGCCAGACTTCTCTCCACGGTGTCTGGAATCAAAGACTGGTCTTGGTTTCAAAAGTTAGTTTACCTATGTTTTTATGCTATAGAGAACGTGACATTTATCATTAAACTAAAAACATCATCGTTGCTCGTCGGTCTTGTTCACTTCTCTGTCCGCGCTGTCACGCCCGGCTGTTTAAAGTAGGCTGCTCCTGGCGTCATGAGCGCTCATAACTAGCAGATTTTCAGAAGGCACATCTCGCACCAAAGGCGTATTGGTCGATTTCCCCACGGCGCTCACTTTCTACTAACGCTGTCTGTCTCTCAATATTCCGTTTCTGCCCGTTTTTAACTGTGCGTTTTGATTCAATCCCTTTATGCATGTGCTTGATGCTACATGGAAATAATGCCAATGTGAGGATCCTTGCATAATAGTTTGTGTAAGGGATTTTCTCATATTCATAGAATAACTAAGACTGTTTCATATGACAAAAATGTCACAAAAAAAGTTTTGATATGTTTCTCTTATGTTAGTATACATGTTTCAAATGCGTACGTTTTCACTTGTATGTATTTGTTGTAGATGTGTGTGTTTCACATATTTTGGGTGAAGTCAATGTATGTGAAAATCTCAGGAGCTTGGAAGGCATCAGGACGTAGATTGCGCCACCGAATGGACTCGGGCACATGACCGGCAATGCTCTTATTTTGAAGGCAAGTTCACCTAACCGGAAATATATCGAACACTATCGAATTTCGCGGTACCAGAGCATTCTCTGGCGGTACTGGCAAAAAGAAGCGTAAGCGGAAGTTCATATTTTTCCAGCAGGCTATTGTGAGAGCAGCAGGTAACCAGTTGAAATAATAATAGTCGTAAGTTACCAGATACCTAATTATACTGGTTAGTAATGTTATGACCAAAATGTATATAGACGGCAACTACATTGTTGCACAAATCATGGTTGTACAATACTGT
The DNA here is from genome assembly GCF_054491055.1 of Hypomesus nipponensis. Taxonomy (NCBI): domain Eukaryota; kingdom Metazoa; phylum Chordata; class Actinopteri; order Osmeriformes; family Osmeridae; genus Hypomesus; species Hypomesus nipponensis. The sequence continues at coordinate 216,149 of NC_140379.1, forward strand.
ACAGCAACAATTTGGAGCGAGTATATAGTTGTTTGCCAGAAATCTCAGGTACTGTAGCTAGCTAGTTTAGACAAATTGTTAGCTAGCTGTCAAATCAGCGAAAACGTTTTCCTTTCTTATCACTCCCCCTGCTTCGGCTAACGTTAAAAATGATCCATATGACTTTAGGGTTTTGTGTGAGCTTGTTCGGGAGCCAGTTCTATAGCCAACATAGTAGTCGGTATCAACTCAGAAAGCCAGAAGGTGGCAGGGTAGGTAGTTAACAGAACAGTATGTTCAGACATTATCCCAAATGTAATCGGAAGCTCAGACAGTAAAAACATTTAGTGAGGCGCTCCGTGATCTAATGACGGGTTGCTGGCTATCTGGTTCCTCGCTGCGTAACGTTGATGTTGCAAATTAAAATTATAATCTCAATCTTCCCCGCAGGAGACTAACACAGCATGAATGATCCAATGGACAATGACCTGTTTGACATTCCAGACTTTGAGCAAATAGAGGATGAGTCTTTTCCTCCGCTCCCTCCACCCTTCTCGCCTGGAAACGCAGGAGACCCTTTTGCTAACGGTGAGTCAGTCTACCTGTGCAGATCTGCCATGCCAGCTTCAGTGCCCAGGATTGGTCAGGAAAACACGATGGATGTATGTTGTTGGAGACTGTCTGGTAATCAAGGCATGTCTGTCGTTGGATTTGACTTATTATGATGTTCAGGAGAGCATGACGTCGACACGTCCAAGTTGGCGGAGGTTCCTGCTGCCAGACGGAGAGGTGTTAAGAGGCCCCAGCCCAAACTAGACTCTCAGAGGTAGAAATACGCCACAACTCAATTTCTTTAAGTTAACCACCTTTGACTAAGAGTTGCTTTTACTCTTTAGAAAGCTTGTGGAGGAGAAATGTAGAACTTCTTTTTAGAATACTTTTTACATACAGGCTACAGCTCTTTTTGCTTCTTTAACTCAGATGAAATATATTCACAGATGTAAAAAAAATGCTGAAAGTAATGATATTTGCTTCCAGACTGACATCTGAAAGAGGCCTTCCGGCTCTACGCAACTTGTTCAACAACATTCACTTCAGAGGCAAAGGACATGAGGTGAGAATATACCTGGTCGCCACTGCTGCAGGACCCAGACATTTACATTTATTCAGCAGACTTGATGTAGTCGGGTGCAGTCCCGTTCACTGCTCGGAAGGTCAGTACCAGGGTCTTGAATCTGATACGGGTGTTGATGGGTAGCCAGTGGAGAGAGATGAGGAGTGGGGTAACATGGGAGCGTCTGGGTAGATTGTAGACCAGGCGGGCCGCTGCGTTCAGAATCCTCTGAAGAGGGCGAGTTGCACATGCTGGGAGACCAGCAAGCAGCGAGTTGCAGTAGTCCAACTTGGTGAGGACCAGTGCTTGGACTAGCAGCTGGGTGGAGTGCTCAGACAGGTATCTCTTGATCTTCCGGATGTTGTAGAGGGTGAATCTACACGGCCAGGAGACTGCAGCAATGTGGGCCGTGAGGGAGATCTCGTCATCCATGGTAACCCCAAGGTCCCAAGGCAGAGGATGAAGGGGTCACCGTCGCAGATCCCAGGGTGGTTGACAGATCGTGGGAGATGGAGGGTTTAGCCGGGATGATGAGAACTTCTGTTTTGGCGAGGTTCAGCTGGAGGTGGTACTTGGTCATCCAGGCGGAGATGTCTGTGAGGCAGGCCTCAATCCTAGCTGAGATCCCCGGATCAGTTGGGGGGAACGACAGGTACCGCTGCGTGTCGTCAGCACAGCAGTGGTAGGAGAAGCCATGGGAGGTGATGATTGGTCCAAGTGAGGTGGAGTACAGGGAGAAGAAGAGGGGTCCAAGGACGGAGCCCTGTGGGACACCAGTGGAGAGCTGGCGGGGGCCTGACAGTTTGCCTCCCCTGGAGACCTGGTTGGATCTTCCCGACAGGTAGGATGAGATCCACTGGAGTGCAGTGCCAGTGATGCCCATCTCAGAAAGTCTGGAGAGCAGGATCTGGTGGTTAACCGTTTCAAACGCTGCAGAAAGGTCCAGCAGAATGATGACGGATGATCTGGAAGCTGCTCTGGCAGACTGGAGGGCAGTGGTGACTAAAAGGAGGGCAGTCTCTGTGGAGTGGCCGGTCTTGATGCCCGATTGGTTGGGGTCAAGCAGGTTGTTCTGAGAGAGAAAGTTTGACAGTTGGTTTGATACAGCACGTTCAATTGTTTTTGAAAAGAAGGGTAACAATGATACCGGTTTGTAGTTCTGGAGGACGGCAGGGTTAAGGGAGGGTTTTTTTTCAGAGTTTTTTGACATACGTTCAGTACTTTCTGTATTTGCACTGTTTGTTATTTTGAATGAAAGTGTGAGCTCCATGAAGGCATGTGGGATGTTGAGGTGTTGATGATGCTGCTGTTGCAGGCAGAGGACCTGCACACGCTCATGCAGCGCATGGAGAACTGGGCCCACAGGCTGTACCCCAAGCTGCCCTTTCCAGACTTCATAGACAAGCTGGAGACACTAGGGAGCAAGAAGGAGGTGCAGGTGAGCTGCTGTATTTCTTACAGGAAGATTTAATTGGGTCTGTAAGAGGGGTACACAATGTAACTATTTGTGACCTTCTAATTCCCCAGACCTGTCTCAAGCGAATACGATTGGACATGCCAATCACTCATGAAGATTTCATTGGTAAAGAGATACAAACGCTTTTCCAAATAGAATAAATGGATTCTAGTTAATACTGCATATGTTTACAGTTCTGAGCATGAGCAGTATGTACTAGTAACAATAATCCTGATAGTTGTGTAACAGCTCATGTCCTCCTCGTCCAGGTGAGCAGGAGAAGGCAGGGCCGGATCAAGAGGATCGTATCCAAAACAACATGGATCCTTTTGAACGTTTTCCTGAAGATGCCCTGGAACAGGTCCCTTCTACCCCAGTCCTCTCCTCTCCCCCCGCCCTCTCCTCCACCCCTATCCCCGCCCTCTCCTCCACTCCCGCCCTAACAGAGGAACAGCAACAACGCATCAGGCACAACAAGCAGCTGGCTCTGGAAAAAAGACTGGCCCTCATGCAGCAGAAAACAAGTAGGTATCTCTATAGGAGTAATTTGGATAAATCTCCATAGGAGTAATCTCTATAGGAGTAATATGTAGGCATAGCCACGGGAACATATTTTATCGGGGGGGGGGAGGTAGCCTTGCTCTGCCCTCCTACGTACTTCCGCTCAATTTAGATTTTGCTTCTGTACTAGGTCTGGGAGCTCCGCTCTGAAGTCGGTTTCTAGAAACACATTTTTTGTAGGTCCAATCAGCGAACAGAGGGAGTGGCTGAGAACGATGATGTTAATGTCGTGCACTAGTTTTAGTAGTTCAGTAATGGCGGCGGAGAAAGATGCGAGCGAAACTATTTTGCAGGTGTGGCAGCAACAGTGCCGAATATCCATAGGTTAAAGCCGGAGCAAGAAAATTTCTTGCTGAGTTTTGTTGGTGGCCATGATGTTGTGGCCCTCCTCCCCACGGGGTTCGGGAAAAGTTTGATTTTCCAGCTACGGCAGCTAGCTCTGTTACAGTAGTGGCTTGCGATTGGTTATGGCAAATCAGAGTGGCTCTGGGCAGATCCAATAGTTTTAAACTTCAACAGAGGACCCGCCTTCAAGGAAGTTAACGTTTGTCAATGGGGCGATCCCAGACCCTCTGTACAAATGAAATGTACGAGGGTCTGGTTAGGACCAGGCTAGGGGGCGGGGGGGGATTAATGTTGCCGGTGGTGGATTTTCGAGTCACATAATTTTATATTCTCATGCTGTCAGCAGGGGGTGACCGTAGGTATCTGTAGGAGTAATACGTAGGTATCTCTATAAACGAGTGGCACTGTGAGAACCTGACCTCTCGGCCCCTGACCTCTCGGCCCCTGACCTCTCACCCCCAGACTCCCCGTCAGGATCCCAGGTTGTCTCCAGTCAGCAGCAGCACAGCGGAGAGGATCCCGAGTGATGAGTCATCAGGTGGCCCTGGGGCCTGGGGGGCTACGCTCAGGGTGCAGCTGGGGTCCCTGGGTTTGTGTGTCCAGGACTGTTCTTAGGACCAGATGTGACAGATGAGTCCAGTTAGGGCTGCTCAAGAACCATTTTATTTAGTAGGTTTCACCATGTTATTTTCTTTATTCTGAACACATCAACACATCTTACCTCTTGAGATTTGTGTCAAGTGTATTTTTATCATACCATATTTTTCTTTTTGGGTTTAAAATAATTAAACTTGTTAATGCAACTGAAATCAGACTTAAATGCCTTTTAATAAAATCATGTGTATTTACTTTGCCAGCAGTGTACTTGGGAGCATGGTTAACTTGACAGAGTGGTAGAAAGCTAAAACAAGTCTGACTCAACTATCAAACTGTACATTTCAAAACCCTATCCTAACACATTTTCCACACATTTTACAAAAATAATTATATTAAAACTCCAGTTGTCTCTGTACAAAATAGTCTCCCCCACTGTGCAGAAAGTTTGAATGTTCAACCCTGGGGGTCTGGGCCCCCCCCGGCTACAGGGCCCCCCCCGGCTACAGGGCCCCCCCCGGCTACAGGGCCCCCCCCGGCTACAGGGCCCCCCCCGGCTACAGGGCCCCCCCGGCTACAGAGCCCCCCCCGGCTACAAGGCCCCCCCCGGCTACAAGGCCCCCCCCGGCTACAAGGCCCCCCCCGGCTAAAGGGTCCCCCAGGCTACAGGGCCCCCCAGGCTACAGGGCGAGGGTCTGCAGAGCCAGCTCCCGGACCTCCTCCAGGACGGAGTACAGGCTGGGACGGGCCGTCTGGCAGAACTGCCTCTCCTCCCTTGAGAGCCGGGGGCCCTTAGCCTGCTCGTCCTGGGCCCGCTGGGAGGCCTCTGCCTGGAGGAGCACCTCCTGGACCAACTGGGAGCGCCCCTTTGGCTGGGGCTGGGAGGGCTGAGGCTGGGAGGGCTGGGGCTGGGAGGGCTGGTGGGGCTTATTGCTAACCACTTCCAGGTGGAGGCTGTCTGAGTGGCAGCGTGAAGCCTGGACTGAGATGCGGACCTGGAAAACACAAACGATCATGCTCGTCAGTCACTGGACTGGGTTAGGGTTAGGTACCCCTATATGGATGAGTAAGGACAGCTGGGGATGGGTGTAACTCAGTGGTAGATTACTTAACTGCAGTTAAAGAGGTCAAAGATTCAAACTCCTCCCCATCACTTTGGATAAAAGCATCTGCTAAATAACCATGTTATTCTTGCGTGACTAGTGAGGTTAGGGTTAGAAGATAAAAGGTGACTCACGGTGATGTGGTTGAACAGCTGGAAGGTGGAGGTACCAGAGGAGGTGGAGGTGGAGATGTGGTCAGGGTAGCGGTGGACCGAGCCGCTGTCCCACTCACAGCCTCCATCACTCCTCAGCCTCAACACCAGGCCCTCGCGGCTCCTCACGTACACCGCCCCCTTCAGGCCATATCTGGGAGCAACAGTCTGTCAGCATTGTAATTGTAATAATAACAATAATAATGTATTCAAATGCTTCAATCCAAAGCAACGTTCAGGAGAGGATTTGTGACCTTCTGATCCTGAGTAAAATTCTCTACATGACACTATGTAGAGGTAACAAATGACCTCCACCCATCCCTCCCACCCATGAGTTGATATTGGGAAACCACAGAGACTGGCTCGAGATACTGCAAAGACTGCGGTCTGTGTTCAGAAGGGTTTTATTACTTTTACTACTTATATTATTGTTTTTATTGATTTTATGTGAAGCACCTTGAGCTGCAATTCTGTATGTAATTTGCTTCATAAATAAAGTCTTATCCACACAGATGTGGCTGTTGAATGTTGTTAGTGGCGGCAGGTGTGTGGTGCTTACTGGGGCAGAAAGACCAGCATGCCGTTGGCTCTGATGGCGTAGATGATGGCGTCGGAGAGGCAGTCTGGGTCTGTCTGAGGGTCCTTGTCTCTGAAGTACAGACACTGGAACAGCTCTGTGGACTGCTTCTGGGCCCGCTGTGCTGCCTGGAGACACAGGGACAATCACCAGTGGGTGGGTGGGTGGGTGGGTAGGTAGATATAAAGATATGTAGAATAGTTTTGAATGATTTCGAAAGCCTGGAAACAGTCTGGGCCTGGGCAGCTTCCTGGCCAATCAGACAAGACTTTCGCATTCTTCATTAAGCACATACTGGAATCCAAGTTAATATACAGATTTGTTGAAAGTATAGCAGAAGGTCAAGGAGCAAGGGTTACAGCAACCTAACCCTAAGTGCAACAATGACATCTCAGCTACAATGAATATCCCATAGAGGGCAGCCTTGACAACATCATACAACATTAGTATGCGTCAGTATGACTCCTCCTCACTCTGTTCTTGTTGTTGATTTGATGAGCCACTTCCTCCAGCTCCTTGTTATTGGCCCGGGGTTTGACAGGCCCCACCCCCTTGTCCTGACTGATTGCAGCGATAAGCAATCGGTGGACAATTATGTCGGCGTAACGACGGATAGGAGAGGTGAAGTGGGTGTACCGGTCCAAAGCAAGACCTGAAGGAGACATGGTACTGGTGTTACCGTAGTAATAGTACTGGTGTTCCCGTAGTGATAGTACTGGTGTTCCCGTAGTGATAGTATTGGTGTTCCCGTAGTGATAGCACTGGTGTTCCCCTAGTGATAGCACTGGTGTTACCGTAGTGATAGTACTTGTGTTCCCGTAGTGATAGCACTAGTGTTCCCGTAGTGATAGTACTGGTGTTCCCGTAGTGATAGCACTGGTGTTACCGTAGTGATAGTACTGGTGTTCCCGTAGTGATAGTACTAGTGTTACCGTAGTGATAGTACTGGTCTTGAGGGCAGGTTCCAGTGCAGAAGTACAGAGCGTTGGACATGGCTTGTGTGGCCATCATCCTCAGCAGGCGGTTGAACTGAGGGTCCTGGGGGTCCTGGGCCAGGGCCAGGGACTCAGCCAGGCTCTGGTTGGACCTAAGGGACAGCTACTGTTACACCATGTTACTGCTGCAGGACAGCTACTGTTACACCATGTTACTGCTGCAGGACAGCTACTGTTACACCATGTTACTGCTGCAGGACAGCTACTGTTACACCATGTTACTGCTGCAGGACAGCTACTGTTACACCATGTTACTGCTGCAGGACAGCTACTGTTACACCATGTTACTGCTGCAGGACAGCTACTGTTACACCATGTTACTGCTGCAGGACAGCTACTGTTACACCATGTTACTGCTGCAGGACAGCTACTGTTACACCATGTTACTGCTGCAGGACAGCTACTGTTACACCATGCTACTGCTGCAGGACAGCTACTGTTACACCATGTTACTGCTGCAGGACAGCTACTGTTACACCATGTTACTGCTGCAGGACAGCTACTGTTACACTACGGTACTGTTAAGTGCAAGGGCCTGCTGCACTGCGAACTGGCTGAGGATGTTCCCTCAAGGGAGGGAGGGGTTACCTGGTGTCGATGCTGAAGCCCCTGGCCTTGGCGCTGTCGATCAGCTGGCTGAAGACCTGCTGGCGTGGGGGCGGGTGGTGCCGCAGCAGGGCCTGCTGGGGGAAGCTCTCCTGGATCTTACGCGCCACCCAGTGGTTGGCGAAGATCATGCACTCAGCCACGGTCTCATGCACCTCGAGGGGCTGGCGGGGCACCAGGGAGGAGATGTTCCCCTCCTCGTCCAGCTGTGCCTTCACCTGCAGCACCAGGAGACCAGGTGATGTTATCTGATGCAGCAGGCAGGGTTAGGGTGGTACCCTGGTGATCATTAGAATTGTCTTTCACTTTTTGCATAAACCATAACTCATAACTCATTTTGGTTTTGAAGGGTTAGGGTAAGGGATAGTTGCTGTCACCGCCTAAGACTTTTGGTCCTCACTGTAGCCAGAAACGCATTGCACAAACAAAACAGAATGAAAGCTCGTACCCACCTCCACCCCCTCCAGCTCCAGCGCCCCCCCCCTGTCTCTGCGAGCCCGCAGGTGCCTGGCTATGCGTGTCAGGGTCTCCAGGTCCTGAGTGAGCCGGGCTAGTCTGGTGTCCCTCTCTGAGGGCTCGATCTGGGCCAGCTCCGGTACCTGGCCTCCCTCCCCCTCCAGCAGGCTTTGGGCCAGCTCATAGTGGAGCTGGTAGCAGGAGCGGATGATGGTACGGCCATACCACACGCTCTGCACCTCCAGGGTGCGAGAGTCCAGCTCCCACAGCACACTGACCGCATACCTGCACACAGGGTGACATCACTATATACACCACCACCTGCACACAGGGTGACATCACTATATACACCACCACCTGCACACAGGGTGACATCACTATATACACCACCACACAGGGTGACATCACTATATACACCACCACACGTACACAGGGTGACATCACTATATACACCACCACACAGGGTGACATCACTATATACACCACCTGCACACAGGGTGACATCACTATATACACCACCTGCACACAGGGTGACATCACTATATACACCACCACCTGCACACAGGGTGACATCACTATATACACCACCACCTGCACACAGGGTGACATCACTATATACACCACCACACCCACACAGGGTGACATCACTATATACACCACCTGCACACAGGGTGACATCACTATATACACCACCTGCACACAGGGTGACATCACTATATACACCACCTGCACACAGGGTGACATCACTATATACACCACCTGCACACAGGGTGACATCACTATATACACCACCACCTGCACACAGGGTGACATCACTATATACACCACCACCTGCACACAGGGTGACATCACTATATACACCCCCACACAGGGTGACATCACTATATACACCACCACACGCACACAGGGTGACATCACTATATACACCCCCACACAGGGTGACATCACTATATACACCACCTGCACACAGGGTGACATCACTATATACACCACCTGCACACAGGGTGACATCACTATATACACCACCACCTGCACACAGGGTGACATCACTATATACACCAACACACAGGGTGACATCACTATATACACCACCACACAGGGTGACATCACTATATACACCACCACACAGGGTGACATCACTATATACACCACCTGCACACAGGGTGACATCACTATATACACCACCTGCACACAGGGTGACATCACTATATACACCACCTGCACACAGGGTGACATCACTATATACACCACCTGCACACAGGGTGACATCACTATATACACCACCACCTGCACACAGGGTGACATCACTATATACACCACCACACAGGGTGACATCACTATATACACCACCACCTGCACACAGGGTGACATCACTATATACACCACCACACAGGGTGACATCACTATATACACCACCTGCACACAGGGTGACATCACTATATACACCACCTGCACACAGGGTGACATCACTATATACACCACCACACAGGGTGACATCACTATATACACCACCACACGCACACAGGGTGACATCACTATATACACCACCACACAGGGTGACATCACTATATACACCACCTGCACACAGGGTGACATCACTATATACACCACCTGCACACAGGGTGACATCACTATATACACCACCACCTGCACACAGGGTGACATCACTATATACACCACCTGCACACAGGGTGACATCACTATATACACCACCTGCACACAGGGTGACATCACTATATACACCACCTGCACACAGGGTGACATCACTATATACACCACCACCTGCACACAGGGTGACATCACTATATACACCAACACACAGGGTGACATCACTATATACACCACCACACAGGGTGACATCACTATATACACCACCACACAGGGTGACATCACTATATACACCACCTGCACACAGGGTGACATCACTATATACACCACCTGCACACAGGGTGACATCACTATATACACCACCTGCACACAGGGTGACATCACTATATACACCACCTGCACACAGGGTGACATCACTATATACACCACCACCTGCACACAGGGTGACATCACTATATACACCACCACACAGGGTGACATCACTATATACACCACCACCTGCACACAGGGTGACATCACTATATACACCACCACACAGGGTGACATCACTATATACACCACCTGCACACAGGGTGACATCACTATATACACCACCTGCACACAGGGTGACATCACTATATACACCACCACACAGGGTGACATCACTATATACACCACCACCTGCACACAGGGTGACATCACTATATACACCACCACACAGGGTGACATCACTATATACACCACCTGCACACAGGGTGACATCACTATATACACCACCTGCACACAGGGTGACATCACTATATACACCACCACACAGGGTGACATCACTATATACACCACCACACGCACACAGGGTGACATCACTATATACACCACCACACAGGGTGACATCACTATATACACCACCTGCACACAGGGTGACATCACTATATACACCACCTGCACACAGGGTGACATCACTATATACACCACCACCTGCACACAGGGTGACATCACTATATACACCACCTGCACACAGGGTGACATCACTATATACACCACCTGCACACAGGGTGACATCACTATATACACCACCTGCACACAGGGTGACATCACTATATACACCACCTGCACACAGGGTGACATCACTATATACACCACACGCACACAGGGTGACGTCACTATATACACCACCTGCACACAGGGTGACATCACTATATACACCACCTGCACACAGGGTGACATCACTATATACACCACCTGCACACAGGGTGATGTGCATTATGGAAGTGACATGTTCATTGGATACCCAACATCAGGATGTTGTCATGGATACCCAGCAGCAGGGTTTGTAGAAGAGCTGCTCACCTGTCACGCCCTCCCAGCAAGGAGCACAGGTCTGCACTCAGCACCGCAGGAAGCATGTCATACCTGCGGTCTGCCAGGTAGTAGGTGGTGGCTCTGGGGAGAAAGAGGGGTGTCAATGGGAGGAAAGAGGAGATGGGAATGACCACCCTCCTCCTCCTCCTGCCTGAGGCAGCCTCCTGCCTGAGGCAGCCTCCTGCCTGAGGCAGCCTCCTGCCTGAGGCAGCCTCCTGCCTGAGGCAGCCTCCTGCCTGGGGCAGCCTCCTGCCTGGGGCAGCCTCCTGCCCGGGGCAGTCTCCTACCTGGCGCATGCCTCCAAGTCGGTGAGGTACCCCTCGGGTACAAAGTGTGTGACATCAGCGATGTGCACCCCCAGCTCCAGCCTGTCTCCCCCCAGGCTGCGCACCGACAGAGTGTCGTCCACATCCTCGCAGCCCAGCGGGTCGATGCTGAACACAAGATGAGACTCCCGCAGGTCCAGCCTGGAAGCTTCCTGCTCTGGGTCCACCTGCCAGGGACGCTCCGGAGAACTGACTGGCATCTCCCGCAGCTGGACACACACACACACACACACACAGTTCCTCACCATGCAAACCTGACAGTTGTCTAGTTTAGGTTAGTTATGCTGATCTGTAGCTTGCCAGTTCACCAGCTTCTGGTCCTGACCTGGGCATCAGAGAAGGGGGCCAGGTGGATGGCGTTCTCTATCAGGATGGTCTGAACTTCTGTCTCTAGCTCCCCCACTCGCCCCAGGACCCGCACCATGTGACCACTGGGGTACAGGGATGTACTCTCCCACGAGTCCATACGCACCACCACCCTGTGGTCCTGGAGCCACAGGGAAGGAGGAGGAGGAGGGGGAGGAGGTTAGACAGGGCAGGAGAGGTAGAGGAAAAGGAGGTTGGATGGAGCATGGGAGGAGAGAGTTTTATAGAGCCAGTGTTAGCCTGTTACGGAAGGTATCAGGCTAGGCAGTAAGAAGGCTAGGTAGTGTTAGCCCGTTACTGAGGCTAGGTAGTGAACTTGTGGGACCTGCAGTGTCTCGGCCTGCTGGGTGCTGATCCTGATCTTGGGGATGCGTTCGTCCCAAGGAATCGCCAGGATACGCTGGGAGGTCCTGCTCTGTGATTGGCTATCCTCCCGGGGGGGAAAGCTCACCACGTAGTCCCTCCAGTTTCTCTGGAGGACGCCCACCACTCTTCCTGCGGGGGGGGGGGGGGGGGGGACAGATTGAGAGGAAGAACTCAACAGAAGCTGTGTGTGTTCTTGTTAGTTTTTATCTGCACAGGTGAGTGTGTGTAGATGCTTGTGGGCTGCCATCGTACCTGTCGGCATGGGCTGGCTCTGGGCCTCTTCTCCGCTCCCCTCTTCCCCCTGCTGATCCGTCAGGGCAGTTGTCCTCCCCCTCCACTCACTCCTCGGCAACAGCTCTACAACGACCACGTCGCTATGCACACCTCGGTTACGGTTCTTACCTCCACACACCAACACATCCGTATTCAGCTCTGGGAGGGAGGGAGGCAGGAGAAGAGAGGGGGAGAGAAGGAATGATGGAGAAATTAGAGAAGGAGAGGAGGAGAGGATGATAGAAGGAGAAAAGAGAAAGGTTAATGAACCACAGGATAACACTACATTAAATCGTATTAATCTAGCAGGCAGTTTCATCCGCAGCACGACACCAGGTGAGGAGTTACCTGTGTTCTTGTTGGAGGCGTCTATCCTTAAGAAGGCCTCGTGCTGAGCTCTATGCCGGTTCACGCTCAGCGTTCCCTGGGACGCACCGGGAGAGCAGACGTCATGTACACGTGACTACTCCAACCCTGACCCCACGCCAGGTTTGAACTTCCTTTGTCCGTCACTTAGCCGAGAATAAGGAAGTGTCTCAGCAAGTATTAATACTGACAACCAGGACTCCAGGAAGAAGGTCAAATATAAGAGCTGCTTGTTTATCTACTTTCTAACTCTGGTTAAATACATTTAATGCTGGGTACACACCACAAATCAAATCAAATGTATTTGTATAGCCCTTTTTACACGCAAGCATGTCACAGAGGGCTTCACTTACGCCCATAGAACTGCCCCTCAACCAACCTAAACACTCAAGGATAATCAACCACAAGATAGTCGGGCTGATTTTGGGCCGATTACCCCCTTCCGACAATCCCAGGTAATGTCACGATTATCTACGGGGACATTATCTACAGTGTATAGTGTAACTGAGAAACACAGTAAATAATTCCTCTTTCAATAAGCCCCTGTTCCAGTGTTGAGCATTAAATTAGCTGCACGGTCTGTAGTGATCTTGGGACAAAGCCACTTTTTTGTTCTAAAACCGGGCTATACGCCGCTTCTAAATATAACCTGTACAACCACAAGAAAACTGTACAATCATGGTACAAGCCGCAGCTTTATTTCCGAAAAATACGGTGAGTCACCACTGTTCCCATGAAATCAGAACTCCCAAGTTGGGATCACGTCGTCGTCTGAACCTTGATCTACGCACACTTGCTCTCTCCATCACACCAACCTGGAGGAATCTTCCGGACTTGATGCCAGCCTCCAGGATCTCGGCAGGCAGGTGGTCGACGTACTCCCTCTCAGAGCCCTCGCCCCCTCTCTCCTGCAGCGCCTGGGTGATTGAGCTGTACAGCTCCTGGGCAGCCACCAGCTCTGGCCAGAAGGTCCTGAGGTAGGCCTGGGGGAGGAGTCAAGAGGTGGTGAGGTAGTCCTGGGGGAGGAGTCAGGAGGTGGTGAGGTAGTCCTGGGGGAGGAGTCAGGAGGTGGTGAGGTAGTCCTGGGGGAGGAGTCAAGAGGTGGTGAGGTAGTCCTAGGGGAGGAGTCAGGAGGTGGTGAAGTAGTCCTGGGGGAGGAGTCAGGAGGTGGTGAGGTAGTCCTGGGGGAGGAGTCAGGAGGTGGTGAGGTAGTCCTAGGGGAGGAGTCAGGAGGTGGTGAGGTAGTCCTGGGGGAGGAGTCAAGAGGTGGTGAGGTAGTCCTGGGGGAGGAGACAAGAGGTGGTGAGGTAGTCCTGGGGGAGGAGTCAGGAGGTGGTGAGGTAGTCCTGGGGGAGGAGTCAGGAGGTGGTGAGGTAGTCCTGGGGGAGGAGTCAGGAGGTGGTGAGGTAGTCCTAGGGGAGGAGTCATGAGGTGGTGAGGTAGTCCTGGGGGAGGAGTCAGGAGGTGGTGAGGTAGTCCTAGGGGAGGAGTCAGGAGGTGGTGAGGTAGTCCTGGGGGAGGAGTCAAGAGGTGGTGAGGTAGTCCTGGGGGAGGAGACAAGAGGTGGTGAGGTAGTCCTGGGGGAGGAGTCAGGAGGTGGTGAGGTAGTCCTGGGGGAGGAGTCAGGAGGTGGTGAGGTAGTCCTGGGGGAGGAGTCAGGAGGTGGTGAGGTAGTCCTAGGGGAGGAGTCATGAGGTGGTGAGGTAGTCCTGGGGGAGGAGTCAGGAGGTGGTGAGGTAGTCCTAGGGGAGGAGTCAGGAGGTGGTGAGGTAGTCCTAGGGGAGGAGTCAGGAGGTGGTGAGGTAGTCCTGTGGGAGGAGTCAGGAGGTGGTGAGGTAGTCCTGGGGGAGGAGTCAGGAGGTGGTGAGGTAGTCCTGGGGGAGGAGTCAAGAGGTGGTGAGGTAGTCCTAGGGGAGGAGTCAGGAGGTAGTCCTGGGGGAGGAGTCAAGAGGTGATGAGGTAGTCTTGGGGGAGGAGTCAGGAGGTAATCCTGGGGGAGGAGTCAGGAGGTTGTTCTGGGGGAGGAGTCAGGAGGTGATGAGGTAGTCCTGGGGGAGGAGTCAGGAGGTGATGAGGTAGTCCTGGGGGAGGAGTCAGGAGGTGGTCAGGTATCCTTGTTCATTTAGAGGGATTCTGACTTTCTGACTAAAAGTTTGTCTTGAAGAAAGCTTACTTTTCACTTCAAACAGCCATCCTGAATTAGATTGGAGTGAAAACGCATGGTGTGTGTTACCTGTGTGGAGAGGATGTGTGTGTGTGTGTTACCTCTGTGGAGAGGATAGAGGATGTGTGTGTGTTACCCGTGTGGAGAGGATGTGTGTGTGTTACCTGTGTGGAGAGGATGTGTGTGTGTTACCTGTGTGGAGAGGACATACACCCCACAGTGGAGGCTGCTGTACTCGGCCAGTGCAGCCTGGTCCTCAGTGATCATTACGACCGGCTTCAGACCAGTCAGGTGGTCATGGTACCACACCGCTGCATGGTACACGCACCTGCAGACCCCCCCCCCCCCCCAAACACACACATGCAGCACACACACAAACACAGACAGCACCCAGAACCATATTAGAGGGGCAGAAAATCAACTGTGTACTCACCTCTCAATTACGTGTCATGTTGGGGTCTCAGTGTGAATGAGATACGGTAGGCAGCAGGTAAACAGGTATCTCACCTGGTCTGCCACCTGTCCTGTGTCTCCCCCTTCTCCCTGGGGCAGTAGGAGTACTTCTGGAACTCGTTAGCAAACAGCACACAGTCGTAGCGGGGGTCCTTCAAGAGGCCGCGCAAGCGGTTGTACTGCCTGTTCAAAACATCAACCATCACTCTTAATTGTAAAAGTTATGGAGTGACATCACTAGCACTTGTAACTGTTTAGGAAAGCACCGGCCAGGTGTAAAGATGTAACTGTACCTGCGTCCGCGGCTGTGTTGTACCGAGTGACAGGCGGTTTGCGTGAGAACAATTCCCTGGAGCTCTCGAAACTCCAGGACCTCCAGATAATCACGCAAAACCCCCGCGTCAGGGACCACATAGTGAGTGACTTCTCCAGAAAGCACCTTGCCATCTACTCGCACCAAAACAATAATGTTTATTGATCATCTTTAGTCACAAACCAATCAAATGCCAGGTATTTTCTCTTATTCGTTGGTTTTCTTACAGATTACTGTAAAATGATGATTTTATTGTAATATTAGTACATTAGCTAGTTCCAATAAGAATGTGAACAGCCATGAACACGCGGATATTAGTTACTATATTTCAAAATGCATCTGGACATGCTGCTAGTCCTTGCTACCCCAGGTTGGACCAACAAGCAAGCTATCTAGCAACGTTTAGTCAAGTAACGACACATTTTTTAAGGATTACCGTTGGCACAGCCCGCCTGACAGAGAGTGCTGTAGCAAGGAACATGCTCTCTCAGATAATGTTCTCTAACCACACGAACTTTCCTGCCTCGGGAACTCTTGAGATGCAAAATCTTTTCTGTCTTAATCATTATCTTGTTTCATAAAAACAGTTGACGAGTGTAGGTTAGGAGGCACTTCAGTCCAATGTTTACAAGCGGGTATCTAAAGTTGCAAATATCTTGTTTGCTGCCTTCTTTTCGCAACACTGAGTTGAACTTCCGGGTGACATGAAAACGTTTTTTTTTTCAAAGTAAAGGTACACTAACGTTTTACAAACGGTCAATAATCCATTCGCGGTTAAAAATGGTGAACAACACTGACATTCATATTTCTTCTTATTTTAGTGACATTGTCTTTGCATCATTTTGTAACGTAAATGTCATGTTAAAACGTAATTTAAATACACTCAAGTACACACTGTCATACTTTGTATAAACTAGAGAGGGTAACATTTCTGGGGGAAATGTGAGGGGTACTTGCGGCCGCTGCGGCCGGGGCAATTCCTATCCAACCCTATTACAGTTTTTCTCTATTGCTTTGGCTCATTTCACGAAACAGAAATTACATTCTCAAAACAACACGTGCAAACCTCCAAACTGCTGGGCACTTGTTCACAACAGATTGGAATTTTTCATTCCTTTAATCAAATTGCAATTGTATTAGCACATCCTTGTAAATGACAAGTGCAATTGCCTATAGTTTGCACACATTTCAAATGATTTAGCACATCTTTGAAATGATTAGGTATAATTGCCTTCAATTAGGCCAACTATCAATTGAAAATATCTTGCTGGTCTAAACTGACTATTGTTTCTCAGTCAAGTGGTTGTTCTATGCAAAACATATTGGCATAATTTCCTTGTGTACATCATCACCTGCACAATAGTTCACTCCACTGTCAAAATCTTTCAGGCACATAATACCGTGAAAAACATAATGGTATATACTGTAATATGGATCTCTTGGATCATCTGCTTACAGTCATTGTCAGGTGCAACTAGAACTTTACAAAACAAGGGGACACATCTGATCACCAATCACGCAGTAAGTTTAGTTAGCTGACAGGAGCAATGCAGCAGTATAAATGCTTCCATCAAATATATAGAGTTTGTCCCAGGCCAGCTTGGGGGCAACATCACCATGTGTGCTGCCATTTCAGAGAATGGTGTAGTCACCCACATTTCCAGTCTTGGCCCATACAATACCCAGACACTCCTGGTGTCCTTGGACCGCCTGCACTCCGATCTTATCCCTCTACATGAGAGGGGTTGGTAGGGCCTCACTTCCTTACATTTGTCGAGGATGAGCAGGAGAGTGAGGACGAAAACTAGTGAAACTCCAGCTTTGCTTTACTTTCTTATTGTATGTGTTTCCTTCTTGCCATGAAATGCACCGTCTGCAACTCAGACTAGGAAGGGGTCACATGCCTGAAAAGTACCATGGTTACTCATACTAGTCCCTTCAGTGTACAATAGGAATCATTTGATGCTGGGATATACAGAACAGACAATACTGGAGGTGCATTTCATGCCAGGCTTACTGTAATGCACCCCCTGCTAACTCTGACTAGGAAAGTGTCACTTGCCTGAAACTTAATGTGGTTACTCATACTACTTGTGTAGGTTATACATAATGTTAGTTTTGATGTGCAACATTATATGACAGTATATTGTGCTGTACACATTTCCTGTTACAGTAACCATGATGTATGGCAATTACAGTAACAATTTCCATGGCAGTGTAAGTGCAATATGTGATGACAAACCTTGTAGGCTACTTTTGAATTACTGTAATCTTTTTTTCTGTTTGATACACATTTACATTTTACATGTATTCATTTAGCTTTTATCCAAAGCGACTTCCAAGAGAGAGCTTTACAAAAGTGCATAGGTCAATGATCCTAAACAACGAGATAACATTGTGGTTAGCCAAAACATGAAGCATACATTACAGTATTGTTGCTTGCTTTTCTAGAGGTACACTCTTGCACTTTTGAGGTTCATGTTGTTTAGTTGTAACTTGTTTGGCTACATGCTCTTATGGTTCTTCTCTTTTGCACTTACTGTATTTGGGTTTTTCCACAATGTATGCTTCATGTTTTGGTTACCCGAAATGTTTGGGGCTATCTCGTTGTTATGATCAGTGACCTATGCACTCTTGTAGAGCTCTATTGGAAGTCGCTTTGGATAAAAGAATCTGTTAAATGAATAAATGTAAAAGTAGATTGAGACACATCGTATTCTGGAAAGAAAACATCTACTACAGTAACTGTAGCACAGTGCACATATGGGATATTTCTAAGGTTCACTGCCATACTGACAAAACATCTAAACATTTTGACCTGCAGTGTTTACACAATGCCAAAAGGACTTTTCATTTTGGGGGCACTGATTATTAGGATGAGAAAAGGATTTAGTTTTGACTGATAAGTTGTCTGTTTTAAGAAAGAGATGACCCTTTGCAGGTGTTCCATGGTGTTTTGCTGAACCATCTGGGTTATTTTGGCAAATGTATTTAAAGGTTTGAGAATGTTCACTTTTTTCCCGAGAGATGAGCCAAAGCAATCGAGAAGGAACTTTTCATTTTGGGGGCACTGACTATTTATATGAGAAAATGATTTGGTTTTGAAGCATGAGTTAACTGTTTTACATTGACATTTAGCAGACGCTCTTATCCAGAGCGACTTACAGTAAGTACAGGGACATTCTCCCCGAGGCAAGTAGGGTAAAGTGCCTTGCCTAAGGACACAACGTCATGTGCACAGGCAGTAAATCGAACTGGCAACCTTCAGATTACTAGCCCAATGCTCTACCTGCTCAGCCACCTGACACCTGTTTTCAGGGGGCTGAGCGGTAAGGGAATTGGGTTGGTAATCAGAAGGTTGCTGGTTTGATTCCCGGCCATGCCTTGGGCAAGGCCCTTCACCCTCTTTGCCTCGGGGAGAATGTCCCTGTACTTACTGTAAGTCGCTCTGGATAAGAGCGTCTGCTAAATGATTAAATGTAAATGTAATGTAAAGTGTAGAATGAAACAGGGTTCTCTTATTTTCCTTCGTGCAAGAGGTAGGCGAATGGTGATGTGGGAACCTCAAATAGACTAGTTGCGTCAAATCTCCAATCCTGGTCCTCGAGGGCCGCTGTCCTACATGTTTTAAATCTTTCCCTACTCCAGCACACCCTGCTATAGGACTGTTATTACTTATGAATTAATATTCCCATCTACTGTTATTTTTAAGTGTTTACTCATATTGCATTTTTTATAATTAAACCCCTTTGAAACAAGCGTATTCAAACAACGTTGTCACCAGAGATGGCAAAAGAACCCACATCTTACACTCAAGTAGAAGTATAGATAGGCTACTCATGTTTAAAAAGACTCTGGTAAAAGTTGAAGAACTGAAGTCAAGTTAAAGTAAAAAAGTGAAGCATTATTGTTGTATTTTTGTTTTAGGCTACAGACCAGTGGACAGTATAACAGATGATCATATATATTTATTTAATGTACTGTATTGTTCTCTGTCCAAAACAATCTCAATATTTACCTCATATAAAGAGGCAGCTAATATTGTACGACTGTATGGAAAGGTTAGAAAAAGGAAACAACAACATTTGCTAAAAGTTATAAACGTACCTTAAAACAAAGCCTACATTTCAATCATCATCAATCCTGAATTGGTTCGTCGTGAAATCTGGTGTCACCAGCATCACCCTGATCCAAATCTGCTTCCATCTCTCATCTTCTTAGAGGTTGATTCTGTATCCTGAAACTCACCTGTGGTGATGTTGGGGGTGACTGGTATTTACATTTAAGAGGGACTTTATTAAATTAAACATGGTTACACAAAATAAGTTTTCTAAATAAAGAAGGAAAACATCAACATTTGACTCCTGAAAAAGCAGCCTATAAGCCTTTGTTTATTGTGGTCTTGGTCATGAGTCATAGACCAAAATCAGCAGCATTTTATTTTAATGTTTAGACAGTTTTCAGGTGCAGCAGGTTTCTAGAAGCGTTGGCGCAGCAGGAACATGAGGAAGACAGCACTGAGCAGGATGCAGAGGGTGCACACCGTCGGAACCACAATCTCAGACACCATCTCCATGTGGCTCGTCAGGGGGTCTGAAACATCAGTCACATTAAACCAGCATTATTACAGGCTTTTGTATGCTTTTACATGACGTCATGTCTTAATGTAATTGTAAAGTTTCTGAAATCCCCAGTGGAATTAGAACTTGTTGGTCTTATCAACTATAGTGTGATAAGGACGATGGTTGGTACCTAAACCTTATTATGCCACACCCTTGGCCTCCCTGAGTGCTGCTCATGCCTTAGGGTTACAGAAGTCAGGGTTAGGTACTCTGCTACCTGCAGTGTTAGGGTTAGGTACTCTGCTAGCTGCAGTGTTAGGGTTAGGTACTCTGCTAGCTGCAGTGTTAGGGTTAGGTACTCTGCTAGCTGCAGTGTTAGGGTTAGGTACTCTGCTAGCTGCAGTGTTAGGGTTAGGTACTCTGCTAGCTGCAGTGTTAGGGTTAGGTATTCTGCTAGCTGCATGCTTAGGTACTCTGCCAGCTGCAGGGTTAGGGTTAGGTACTCTGCCAGCTGCAGTGTTAGGGTTAGGTACTCTGCTAGCTGCAGTGTTAGGGTTAGGTACTCTGCTACCTGCAGTGTTAGGGTTAGGTACTCTGCTAGCTGCAGTGTTAGGGTTAGGTACTCTGCTAGCTGCAGTGTTAGGGCTAGGTACTCTGCTACCTGCAGTGTTAGGGTTAGGTATTCTGCTAGCTGCAGGGTTAGGGTTAGGTAATCTGCTAGCTGCAGTGTTAGGGTTAGGTATTCTGCTAGCTGCAGGGTTAGGGTTAGGTAATCTGCTAGCTGCATGCTTAGGTACTCTGCCAGCTGCAGGGTTAGGTACTCTGGGACAAACAAAGCCAAACCCTGTTATGGTTGTGGGATTCAAACTAGCTACCAAACAGTTTGGCTTGGCTAGCTTCACGTCTCTGTTCTGTGTATGTGTGTATGTTTGTATGTGTGTGTGTATGCTGACCTGCAGCAAGGAGCTGGTTGCTGGAAGAGCACGTTTCGGCAGCTTTTCTTCTCCAGCTCTCCACCTGCGTTCAAAGGAACTGTCAGTGTCATGTAACCATGGCAACTGTCAGTGTCATGTGACCATAGCAACTGTTGGTGCCCGTTGCTGTGTCGCTACCTCTCTCTGATTGGGGAACCCGTTGGAGCTGATGATGCGTTTGTAGAACTGGACTGAAGCTTTCGGGTAGCGGGGTTTGTTCTTGCTCCTGAAGTCGACATAGTACAGCCCAAACCTCTCAGAGAAGCCTTCGTCCCACTCAAACTTGTCCAGTAGGGACCATGCTGTGTAGCCCTTCACATTCACACCATCCTTGATCGCTGCAACACAGAAAACCTGCTCAGGTCAAGTGGAAATTTATACTAGAACTGTACTGACTTTATTTGGTACTACATAAGCTTAACATTTCAAATGATGACATGAAAACAGATTGATGTGATTTCTGGGCTCTGACCCTTGAGCATCTCATTGATGTAATCCTTGAAGTACTGCATCCTCCAGTCGTCACAGAGATCTGTACACATGATCTTCTCCGACACGCCATTCTCCGTCACGTAGATCATAGGGTTACTGTACTGTGTCTGGAACACGAAACCAATGGGGAGCAGAACTGATCCAATTAGACCAAAGTGAAATCATGTAACGTGTGAATGAAGGTCATGTCTAGGCAGCCTATAAACCAAACAGTAGTGAGTAGAGAGGTCTAGCTATATGAACTGTCCTGATCTCTGCTTTTAGCCTCATACCTTGACGAAGTTAAGCAGGCGTCGGAAGCCCCAGGGAACTGAGTAGAGCCACTCGGAGCCGGGGTCAGGCCAGCGAGGGTCCACCAGCTCAGCCAAGTCCCGGTCAGAGAAGTAGCTGCCGCCGCGGCCGGAGGGGAAGTTCTTCTGCGTGATGTAGCGTGTTGTGAAGTGGCCGATCCCCAGGAAGTCACATGTGCCTTTGGTGTAGCTCTTCTCTTGAGACGAGAACACAGGCAGTCTGGATGACCCCAGACCCAGCTGGGCACTCTTCCTGCCTGCAAGTGGAGGGAGGGACGGAGGGACGGACAGAGGGATGGATGGACAGAGGGATGGATGGACAGAGGGATGGATGGATGGACAGAGGGATGGATGGATGGACAGAGGGAGGGATGGATGGACAGAGGGAGGGATGGACAGAGGGATGGATGGATGGACAGAGGGAGGGATGGACAGAGGGAGGGATGGATGGACAGAGGGAGGGATGGACAGAGGGATGGATGGACAGAGGGATGGATGGATGGACAGAGGGAGGGATGGACAGAGGGATGGATGGATGGACAGAGGGAGGGATGGACAGAGGGATGTATGGATGGACAGAGGGATGGATGGACAGAGGGAGGGATGGACAGAGGGATGTATGGATGGACAGAGGGATGGATGGACAGAGGGAGGGATGGACAGAGGGAGGGATGGATGGACAGAGGGATGGATGGATGGACAGAGGGAGGGATGGATGGACAGAGGGAGGGATGGATGGACAGAGGGATGGATGGATGGACAAAGGGATGGATGGACAGTGGGATGGACAGAGGGATGGACAGAGGGATGGATGGATGGACAGAGGGATGGATGGATGGACAGAGGGATGGATGGACAGATAGATATCTTATGTATCCCCTGGGGGAATAAAGTGCAAAGTATTTCCATGCTGCCTACCTATATAGTCCTTCATAACCTGTGGGTAGTCTCCGTTAAAGATGGGCGTAGCAAACCAGCCCAGGTAGAACTGCATGTATCGCTCAGCTGCTTCAATGTCCCTCTGGTTGGTAATGTCCACCGGCTCTCCCCAGTCAGCAGACAGGGAGATGCCCACCAGCCCTTCACACAGGAGCAGACACTGCCTTCAACACTAACACATCCAACACTTAAGTAACATTAGAAAGTCTAGTTGTTCCCTCAGAGCCTGGACAGGAGACTGGATACCTTTCTGTTTGCTTCTCCACTGTGTGTCATAAGTATGCCAAACTTTAGCATGCGCCTAAAGAAAAAAGCACCACTTTGATGTTACTATACGGGAATGTGTCTTGCATTCATAAATGTCCAGCAGGTGTATTTGTCTTGGTGTTCCAGCTGGTACCTTGATGATGTGATGTGCTGCCCTGTAGGCTCCTGTTCCTCTCAGCTGCAGTCCTGGAGCATGCTCTCCTGTCTCATAACCCTCCACTGCCACAGACTGCACACACACAACTCTGCATCAACAACACACTGCAGATACACAACACATTGCATCAACACAACATTACACCAAACCAACAGATCATCTCCAACAGAAATGCTTATCATCAGTCGGGCCCCTGGCAAGTCGACCATACCCAGGGGTTATTGAAGGTAATCCAGTACTTGATTCTGCTCCCAAATCGCTCAAAGCACAAGTTGGCAAAGTCATTGAAGTAGTTGATCATGCTGACGTTCTGCCATCCGCCGTACTTCTCCTCTAAGATCTACGCAGGAAGAGAGGAAGACACCAGGAGGAATGTTAATATGACATTACTTCACACATGGTGAAGTAATGTCATATGGTGGCTGCCACATGGTGGCTGTGGATGGTGTAGGCAGCATCAGTTTGACATGGTGTATGGAGTCTCTAATGGTGTTCTTCACAATTTCTTGGAAACCCTATGATTGGGTCCTGATGCCAGGTATTATCTTGACAAGCCTACAGTGCAGGGGAACTTCTGATGGTCTAACATGACTCACTTGAGGTAAATCCCAGTGATACAGGGTGACTATCGGTGTGATGTTGTTTTCCAGCAGCATGTTGATCAGGTCATCATAGTACTTGATTCCCTTCTCGTTGAGATATTCCGCTGAAACCACACAGAGACGTAAACCCTAAAGGGTCATGCACATGCACTGTGGAGACAGAACAATCTCTGTTGAATTGATGATTTGATGGGTGTTACTTTTGATCCCATGGGGTAGAATCCTTGGCCAGGAGATGGAAAAACGATAATGATTCAGTCTCATTTCCTTCATCAAGGTGATGTCATCCTACAAATAGTAGTTAGAACATATATGATCATTTGAGCATGGGATGGGTCATTTTTCTAAATGTTTCACATTGGTTTCTGAGTCACGTGAGTACGATACTAAAACTCTTACTGAACTATGCTAATAATAGCAACAGTTTTGTGGTTCTCAAGTGAAGTGTCTGGACAGAGGTAGTACCATGTCAAGTAGACTGGGTGTGAATGGTGACCTCACACTACCTTGAATTTGTAGTATCCTTCACAGGAGGAATCCCCTGTATCATTGAGGAAGATTTTGCCCTTTTTGTGGGCAAAAACATCCCAGATACTCCTTCCCTTGCCATCTTTGTCCCAGGCACCCTCGGTCTGGTAGGCAGAACCTCCGGCACCCCACGAGAACCCTGCAGGGTTAGAGTTACACCAGAGACATTTTAGCTGCTCAGTGAACGAACTTCGAGATTTATACCTCAGCTTATGATGGGTATGTCTCAGCGTTTCTGCAGATTAAGAGGTTGCAAGGTCAAAACCCTACTGTATGTCACTTTGGATAAAGGCTTCTTCTAACTTAATAGATTATTAATATTATCACTATCATCATTTAATTTGGGGGGACTTTCCGCATGTTGTGGCCATCTGGCAGAACCCTTCCTCTCACAAGCCTGGAGAGGAGAGTCTGCTCCCCTAATGTTATTCATTTAGCAGACATTTGCATCCAAAGCGACAATTAGAACACATAGAAAGTACAGGATAATATCAAGAATCAGAAGCACAGTGTTTTGGAGACTAGGAACAGCCGGTATTTTCCAAGCACAGTGTAGTATCAGACATGGTGTTGAGCAAACTGAGTTGTTGTTAAAAACTGTGTGTCCATAACAACACCTGCCGTACCGGTGGGGAAGGTGCCGTAGTAGAAGGAACCGCGGTCCGTCTTGGTCCAGTCAAAGTCGTTGCTTGGCTCCACACACAGCGCCAGCAGGAGCGCCTGGCACAGCGCCAACAGGAGCCTCACTAGCATGGTGGGTCTGGGAGCAACTCGCTGTCTCTGGTCACACAAACACAGCCTGCTGTCAGAACCAACTCCTCACCCTAATCTCACCCTCAGGCCTGTCTCATCCTCTCATCTGTGTCTGTCCTCATGTCTTCATAAGCTATGTGTGTGGGATTGCACAGAGAGACTTGTAAAAGAAAACCACTGAATGTTTCATACTGTGAATGCAGCGTTTGTCTATATGCTTGCAAAATAAACGTATTTTCAACAACTTTAAATATTCATGTTAACTGGTAATGACAGTGTTTAACTTCTCCCTCTGAATCATCAGATACCACAGATGAAATCCTAAGACTCACGTACAAGCAGTGCAGGTGTCCTGTGTGCTCCAACCCTAACCCTAACAGCAGTGCAGGTGTCCTGTGCGCTCCAACCCTAACCCTAACAGCAGTGCAGGTGTCCTGTGCGCTCCAACCCTAACCCTAACCCTAACAGCAGTGCAGGTGTCCTGTGCGCTCCAACCCTAACCCTAACAGCAGTGCAGGTGTCCTGTGCGCTCCAAACTCAACACCTCCTCATGTGACTCTCCCACTCACGCGTTAGCATCATAAATACAGTTCAAAGTAGCTTGAGGTTCTAGTCTCATTTCACCCACTTATAACCCACACTAACGCAGAACACAATGAGAGACAGAAAATACACCAACTTGTCCAACACAGTCAGTATGAGCGACATGGTAAACCCAAGTTGAGGGCCGTACAGAATTTCCAAATCCAAAATTAGAAAAATTAGAAAGTATAAACCAGTCCCTCGTGATGAAGCTTGTTCCCCTCGCCAGCGTCTGTCCTCCTCTGTCTTTTTCTCCAGCGCCCACCCGCCCGCCCACCACAAACACATGCATACCTAAACCATGTCCTGCGTTGGTCCACAATGAAACAATTGCAAAGCGTAGAGAAAGCTCTCCAAGGTTCTGGACCTAGTTCATCCTCACTCTGGGGCAGGTTGGCACTGACAACGAAGCATCCAATAGATTGTCTGCTATTCAGGGGGCCCGAGTGAACACATAGATCCAAATACTCTGCCATTCAAACCCAACTGAGTGGAAACGTAATCTGCGAAGGCAAACAGATCTTTTGGAAATGGGACAGGATTCTGAAACTGTAAGCAAAGTTGATGTTAGTGATGTGTATGCGTGTGGGGTAGGGTGGGGTGGGCATAAGTTGACTGTGTGTGTGTGGGGGGCATAAGTTAACTGTGTGGGGTGGGGGGGCATAAGTTGACTGTGTGGGGTGGGGGGGGCATAAGTTGACTGTGTGGGGTGGGGGGGCATAAGTTGACTGTGTGTGTGGATGGGTTAACTGTAGGTGGGGGCAAAGGTAAAACATTTACATATGTATTTACATACCAATACATTTTCACGATGTTGTGAAGTGAGCTTTATCCATGTTTTTTTGTTTTATTAATTTGTCTGTGAGGCTAAAGCCTCCTCCATGGTAGAGGCTGCTGTGAGGACAGAGGCTGATGTGAGGCTACAGCGTCCTCCATGGTAGAGGCTGCTGTGTGGAGGAGGCTGATGTGAGGCTACAGCCTCCTCCATGGTAGAGGCTGCTGTGTGGAGGAGGCTGATGTGAGGCTACAGCCTCCTCCATGGTAGAGGCTGCTGTGTGGAGGAGGCTGATGTGAGGCTACAGCCTCCTCCATGGTAGAGGCTGCTGTGAGGACAGTGAGGCTCCTGCTCCTTCATCATATGGAGCATTAGACCTCAGGCGCCACAAACACTCTGGATCACAAGCTGCTGAACACTGGATCACAAGCTGCTGAACACTGGATCACAAGCTGCTGAACACTCTGGATCACAAGCTGCTGAACATTGTTTCAGAAAACGCTGAACTGCAGCGACCAGAACTGCCGGCACTGCAGTTTCTGTTTTCAGGCTGGTACGTGTGCATGTATTTTTGTGTATTGTCTGAGCTTGCAGGCAGAGGGATGTGGGTTTCTGTGCACACGCATTCTTGTCTCTGTGTGGGTCTGTGTGTGCACTCCTATTGTAGTTTGTGCGTGTGTTAGCATGTGCCCATGCATGTGTGTCACTGTGTGCATTTCATGCTGTGATCCCTCTAGGTGTTTTGTCCCTGCTGCTTTTGCTCTGGTGGGGCCTAGGAGGGGCCTGGGAGGGGGGGGCTGGGGAGGACCAGGGGGGGGGGGGGGCTGGGGGGTGGCCTGGGGGGCCGAGGGGAGCTGTGTTTAGCATATGAAAGGGTCCTGGCGATAGTGGAACAGAAGCATGTGAGTGTTCTAGCATGTCCCCAGCGCCTGGATCCCTAAGGTATTTAAGGGACAACTTCCTGTCCGGCCAGAGCTGACATGAACATCTTTGCTAAAGTCTCAGGATTAGCCCAACAAACCAGGTATGTGTGGAGCTCTGGAGGAACCAGGGGAGAAGGGGGGGTGGGGTGCAGGGGACGGGAGGGAGGGAGGGATGGCGGCCCATTTCTGTGTGACGGGATGTTTACCCTGACCCTAATGGCACCATGGTGGCACCATCTGGACCTTGTCACCTTACCACTCACCTCAACCCTCTCTGTTCTCTAGTCTGACATTCTCCTCATTCACTCAGTCACTGCTGCTACAACAGGCCAAACACACATCATTAAATTGAGGGAATGAAAGAAAATGAAAGACACTTCCAATCTGTATTTTCATTATAGGTAGATTAGTGACAAAAAATGCATTTTATTAGTCTTGGCAGAAAAAAAGCGAAAGTTAAAAAACATTTGTATTTATGAATCATCACCATTGGTGTTGTGTTCAGGCTAAGAATCTAAAGTTGATCATACATTTAATTAGTAGTAATACTTTAAACTTTGACTTTTGCTGGGCCAAGACACATTTTGTTACTACTACTAGTTGGACAATATCAAACAGGTGGTTTAAATGATCATGGGAAGTATCCACATGGTTGTATATCTAGTGCCTCTATGTGCAGTGTGTGTGTTAATGAAGCCTTGTTCTCCTGTTGCAGCAAGCTGGGGTCTGTGCTCCAACGTGCCTTCTACGGGTCCAGTGGCAAGGTGAGTCTAACCCTAACCCTAACCCTCATAGGCTGGTCATCCAGGGGAAGTTACCTGAAACTACAGAGCAATCGATCCACTACAATTTAAACTCCCATATTTTAATTGCAAAGAGCTATGGAATGTGTGTGTGTGACCCAGAGACTTGTATTCATCCCCATGAGTGGTTACGTGGTGATGTGGTGATGTTGTGATGTGGTGATGGGGTGATGGGGTGATGTGGTGATGTGGTGATGGGGTGATGTGGTGATGTGGTGATGTGGTGATGTTGTGATGTTGTGATGTGGTGATGTGGTGATGGGGTGATGTGGTGATGTGGTGATGTGGTGATGGGGTGATGTGGTGATGTGGTGATGTGGTGATGGGGTGATGTGGTGATGTGGTGATGTGGTGATGTGGTGATGGGGTGATGTGGTGATGTGGTGATGTGGTGATGTGGTGATGTGGTGATGGGGTGATGTTGTGATGTGGTGATGGGGTGATGGGGTGATGTGGTGATGTGGTGATGTGGTGATGTGGTGATGGGGTGATGTGGTGATGGGGTGATGGGGTGATGTGGTGATGTGGTGATGTGGTGATGGGGTGATGGGGTGATGTGGTGATGTTGTGATGTGGTTACGTGGTGATGTGGTGATGTGGTGATGTGGTGATGGGGTGATGGGGTGATGGGGTGATGTGATAATCGTTTGATTTGGTGATGTGGTGATGTTGTGATGTGGTGATGTGGTGATGTTGTGATGTGGTGATGGGGTGATGTGGTGATGTTGTGATGTGGTGATGTGGTGATGGGGTGATGGGGTGATGTGATAATCGTTTGATTTGGTGATGTGGTGATGTTGTGATGTGGTGATGGGGTGATGTGATAATCGTTTGATTTGGTGATGTGGTGAGGTCTTGATTTGATGATGTCGTGAGGGCTTGTGGATTGTCTGATAACCAACGTGGAGGCTGTCCTTGTCAGGTTACCCTGTTTGAACAGAGGAACTTTGCCGGCCGGCGCCTGGATCTGAGTTCTGACTGCCAGAAACTGAGCGAGAGGAACTTCCCAGAGAGATGCAACTCTGTGCAGGTGGAGAGTGGAGCGTGAGTTTGCCCCCTGGCTGCAAACAACCAGCACTGCAGTTCTTCTATAGAATTTCAATTTGGTGTAAAGAATATAAATAAAAGCAGGATATGTACCCCTCCAGATGGGTGGGCTATGAACAAGACAGCTTCCGAGGCCGTCAGTACCTGTGGGACATGAACGACAGGGGCGAGTACAACTGCTATGACAAGTGGTGTGCTCAGATGGACCATATCGCTTCTGTCCGCGCTGTGAAGCAGGTACGACACACACACACACACACACACTCACACACTCACTCGCTCACTCGCTCATCATTGAAAAATGTCCACTGTATTGAGGGAAAGGGTTGAAGGCTGTAGCCTTGCCTCACCACTGTTTGTGTGTGTGGGTGTATGGGTCTGTGTGTTTGTGTGTGTGTGTGTGGGTGTATGGGTCTGTGTGTTTGTGTGTGGGTGTGTGTGTGTGTGTGTGCCCCAGGACACTAACCCTCCCAAGGCCCAGCTGTTTGAGAGAGCCAGCTTCTCTGGTAGGAGGACAGACATCCAGGACGACATCCCCAACCTCATGACCCGACACAGCCTCAACAGAGCTGCTTCCATCAGAGTGCTGGGGGGAGCGTAAGTTTCACACACACACACCCTCATACACACATCAACACACACTCATACCCTCATACACACACACACACCCTCGTACACACATCAACACACACTCATACCCTCATACACACAGACACACCCTCATACACACATCAACACACACACACACCCTCATACACACATCAACACACACACATACCCTCATACACACATCAACACACACTCATACCCTCATACACACATCAACACACACTCATACCCTCATACACACATCAACACACACTCATACACACATCAACACACACTCATACACACATACACACATCAACACACACACACACCCTCATACACACATCAACACACACACATACCCTCATACACACATCAACACACACACACACCCTCATACACACATCAACACACACACATACCCTCATACACACATCAACACACACACACACCCTCATACACACATCAACACACACTCATACCCTCATACACACACACATACCCTCATACACACATCAACACACACACATACCCTCATACACACACACACACCCTCATACACACATCAACACACACTCATACCCTCATACACACATCAACACACACTCACACCCTCATACACACATCAACACACACTCATACCCTCATACACACATCAACACACACTCATACCCTCATACACACATCAACACACACTCATACCCTCATACACACATCAACACACACACACCCTCATACACACATCAACACACACTCATACCCTCATACACACATCAACACACACTCATACCCTCATACACACATCAACACACACACACACCCTCATACACACATCAACACACACACATACCCTCATACACACATCAACACACACTCATACCCTCATACACACACACATACCCTCATACACACATCAACACACACTCATACCCTCATACACACACACACACCCTCATACACACATCAACACACACTCATACCCTCATACACACATCAACACACACTCATACCCTCATACACACACACATACCCTCATACACACATCAACACACACTCATACCCTCATACACACACACATACCCTCATACACACATCAACACACACTCATACCCTCATACACACATCAACACACACTCATACCCTCATACACACATCAACACACACTCATACACACATCAACACACACTCATACACACATACACATGCTCCTAACCCCTTTCCCTGTATGTGTGTGTGTGAGAAGTTGGGTGGTGTACCAGGAGCCTAACTACAGAGGGCCTCACTACGTCCTGGAGAAGCGTGACTATAACAGCTCCTCTGACTGGGGAGGCCAGGGCAGCACGGTGGGCTCCATACGCCGCATCCGCTTCACCTAGGGTGGGGACCCTTCTACCCTCTAGCCCCACCCCTCACCCCCAGCCCTGCCCCACCCCTCACACCCAGCCTTGCCCCTCACCCCCAGCCCTGCCCCTCTAGCCCCCCCCCTCACACCCACCCCGCCCCTCACCCTATAGCCCCACCCCTCTACCACATAGCCCCACCCTTTTACCACCTAGCCCCACCCCTCACCGGCTAGCCCCCCCTCCTCTCATTCCCTACCCCTTCTCTCGTCCTCGACCTCCCTCTCGTCTTTGAATCCGACCAGAGAACATCTCACACACACATCCTGTTAGCCAAATACACTCGCAAGCGTAACTCCACAACCAGAAACCTATTTTAGTAATAAACTGTGAAAAAAATGACCAAGGATATTTTGTTTGTGGGTAATTATTGATGTGTTTACAGATTTATATAAAAGGTGGGAAGGAGAGCGAGGTGAAGAGAGGGAGAGGGGGGGAAGAGGGTGATGTAGGAGGAGAACACGGGGAGCTTCTAGCACCTGTTATGGTTACCTGTTCCAGAGCGGGGTTAGGGTTATGGTTACCTGTTCCAGAGCGGGGTTATGGTTACCTGTTCCAGAGCGGGGTTAGGGTTACCTGTTCCAGAGCGGGGTTAGGGTTACCTGTTCCAGAGCGGGGTTAGGGTTACCTGTTCCAGAGCGGGGTTAGGGTTACCTGTTCCAGAGCGGGGTTAGGGTTACCTGTTCCAGAGCGGCATCGCAGGATCTTGGGTATCAGGAATCTTCTTTGGTGCAATCCCCGGTAATGCTTATCTGACCTAGATACACAGTAATGTCATTTAGATGCTTTCATCTCTGATCAGACCTGGTTATGTGCTATTCATTGTTCATGGGTGAGTGTTTTTGGAGGCACTTCTGACTACTCTATATTAAACACAGATAAAAACAAATTAAAGGGCAAAAATGTTTCATCAAACTTGACATAAAAGTACATCTATTTTAGCTGCCTTTATAACTCCACAGATAACCATCCTGCATTTAGCTGCCTTTATAACTCCACAGATAACCATCCTGCCAATTATGACAGTTTCCTGTTCTGTAGCTTTAATCTGAAGGTTTGTGCAGGCTTAATAAAACATCTTCTTGAATGAAGCTACCCCTAATATAACATCTTCATGAATGCCTTATAACCCCTGAATGGCTCTGAGGGGAGGCCGCCTGCTCTACAGTGCTATTTCACAGCTGGTCTAGTCCAGTCCAGGGCTATCTCACAGCTGGTCTAGTTTAGGGATATCAGTCAGCTGGTCTGGTCTAGTCCAAGGTTATCACACACCTGGTCTGGTCCAAGGTTATCACACACCTGGTCTGGTACAGTCCAGTGTTATCAGTCAGCTGGTCTGGTCTTGTCCAAGGTTATCACACAGCTGGTCTGGTACAGTCCAGTGTTATCAGTAAGCTGGTCTGGTTTTGTCCAAGGCTATCACACAGCTGGTCTGGTCTTGTCCAAGGCTATCACACAGCTAGTCTGGTCTTGTCCAAGGCTATCACACAGCTGGTCTGGTCTTGTCCAAGGCTATCACACAGCTGGTCTGGTCTTGTCCAAGGCTATCACACAGCTGGTCTGGTCTTGTCCAAGGCTATCACACAGCTGGTCTGGTCTTGTCCAAGGCTATCACACAGCTGGTCTGGTCTTGTCCAAGGCTATCACACAGCTGGTCTGGTCTTGTCCAAGGCTATCACAAGAGGCTCCAACTCTCACCTGAAGACATCTGTTGGGTTAGGGTTATCATCTGTTGAGAAACACTTGGCATTGCCACAGGACACTGGTACTGCTTTGCATAATTAAAATCCATCATTGATATAAACTGTTGGATTTATTAATTATTTGTCCTTAAATGATAGATTTTGTGCTCTTTCTAAATCAATAGAGAACTCTCAATAGAGATTTCTCACGTTTAGTGCCAATCTGAAAATATTGGTGATTACTTTGCAAAGTGACTCGGAAATACAAGCTGTTTCTTGACTCTAATCTGTGAAATACTGTCAAACTCAAGACTTCTGATTCTAAGATCAGCTGCTGTATTTCTACATCCATCTGGATGTCGCTTTGGATAAAAGCATCAGCTAAATCAACAAAATCTAAACTGTAAGAATGTAAAATAGACAAAGAAACACATTGAATAGAAATTGTATAATTAAGGCAACATTTATAAATATATAAAAAATAGCAATTCAGAACTCTCTTTTTTTACAAAAAAGGTCCAACCCTTTTGTCCTGCACCAGTGAAACAGACAAGTTCCTGAGCTCCCCTGCTGTCCTAACAGTCCTGTATCCTAGCAGCTGCAGGGTTCTCTGGCACGCCGCCTGGGTGTGCTCCACCATGTCGTAGGACAGCTTCAGTCTCCAGCTCTCTGCGTTGGCCGCTGAGTCTCTCACAGTGCCATACTTGTGTTTGGCCGCCGCCATCTCCTTGCTGCCTCTGGTGTTGGCTCTGATCCAGCCCTCCACCCTCTCGTCCATGGACAGCCCCAGGAACTCGTACATCTCCCTGGTTTTTACCACCGGGCTCCTGGCCAGGTCTTCGTAGCGCAGCAGCATGTACCTCCCTCTGAGCCAGGCAGGAGGGCTGAGTCCCGTGGATACGGAGCTGTAGAAGTCCTGGCAGACGACCGTCAGCTGACTGGCGTCCAGGCTGTAGGGCTTCCTCCCTGTGGCCCTCCAGACTCTCCATAGACGGTAGCTGTCCCTGAAGGTGTCCATCCGGGATGAGAGGATTCCCCGGGGGTCTCTCACTAGCTGCACCACCTTCACATTGAGCCGAGGGTCCTCTACCAGGCCGCGCAGGTCTCCCACCTCCGGCACACGGACGATCTTGATCGCCACGTGGTGTCGCTCCCGGCAGGCCTGGGCAGCGAGACTGATGTTGAGGGTGGAGCATCTCTTCACGCAGTCGCCCTCCTCCACGTTGGCGGTGCTCGGCTGAAAGGCGTGGCAGACGGGCGGCGAGCACAGCGCTCGGCTCGCACCGCGCCGGAACAGCCGGTCCGTGGTGTGGTTGACCGGCAAGGGCTGGATGTAGCTCTCCAGGAAGGCCAGGTCGCAGCCGTACAGGCTCTGTAGGAGGTCACGGCTGGCGCCCAGCATGACGCGACGCTCTGCAGCGTAGCGGCCATGGGAGAGGCGTGGGACGAGGGCCGTCTGGACGTGGTAGAGCGGCTCGAACAGGTAGAACACGTCCTGGTGCTGGTTGAGTAGCTGGCCCACGAAGGAGGAGCCACTACGCGTGGTGGCCAGGACCAGGATGTGTGTCCTCCGGGAGGCGCTGTGGGGGGAGGGGGGGTCCTCGCAGAGACTCCCAGCTCCTTGTTCCAAGGAGGGCTCTGTGTCCAAGCCCCCCTCCAGCCCGCAGCTGGGGGGGACATGGGAGCTGGGCGCTGGGCACAGCTGGAAGGGTCTGGAGGTGAGGGTGCGGATGGCGGTGTACTGGATGGCAATGGAGGCCAAGGCCAGAACGATCACTGCCTTCCAGGAACACTGCATGTCTGGTGCTCTTCATTTAGAGACTCTGGTCTACACAGCTCCTGCCTGGAGTAAACAGTACACAATATTATCCTAATTTGGAATATATTCTATGTTTTTTTTTCCACTCAATAAAAAGAGGATGTGATATACTATACGTGATATACTACTAAGTAAGAAGGAGATAGAAAAGAGAAAATAAATGTATACATGATGCTCCATGACATATAAAAACATAATTTGGATTAAATGTATGGAGATCATCTCGAACACTGTGTCATACAAGTTGATTGTTTTATTGACTGAATGGGTTTGTCGTTTGATTCAGGTTGATTGTTACTAGAGCAGATTAGTTTGTATAAAACCCAGTCTGTCACATATCTAGAGCAGTTTAAGTCATCAAGACTTCAGTGGAAGCTGTATGTTAAATTGATACATTAAACATGTATGTATTACCTTGCACTGCACCGCTAACGATGTTGCACTTTAGATGTTATTGTTATTGCTGCACTTGTCTTATCAGAATTATGTAGGCTAATATTATAGTGGATGTGATGTCGTTGCACTGTGTCTGGTTAAAATACAAACCGTTCCTTGGCACTAACCTCTGAAATCCTGTTAGAACTGATCCTGTATTCTCTGATGTACTTGTGTGTCTGTGATAAAAGCGTCTGCTAGATAAATAGCATGTAAACAGTGAGACAGGTCTACAGTGCGAGGGGGTTCTGTCCGCGCGTGACCTTTCTCTTCTAATAAAGCTCCTACTGTCCGAGTTTCGGATAAAATACATTCTAGGGTAGCTGCTGTCGCCAATATAATATTCGGTGCATGAATTAGCCTACCTTTCGGTGCACCACATATTTTTCCTGAATAAACATTACAACAATGCTCTGTTTCAAATCGGTATCAGAGTAACATTAGTTCCCATATTTACCTTACTGACTAACGTAGCATTTCCATGATTCACGAAGGAGAGCTTCTAAGCCGTGACTCACAAACATTAGATCCGAAATCCACCTTTCTCTGGCAGGCTTTGTCCCAGATTCTGCTATTCTGATCCTCAGATCCACGAGTTGTCCGGTTAAAGAAACAATACGCGCTAATTATATTTGTAAACAAAATATATTAATCTAAACGAAAAGAAGGGGAAAAAATAGCGATAAATGAAATTTAAAGACGCTGACAATTTGCGTCATAGGCTTCGCTTAATGTTTTTTTTCCTCGAATGAGAAGCGGAGACTGAGCGTGCGTGCGCGTGTGCGAGATAGACGGGAATGTCTAGACCACCCCCAGACCCTCGCGCTCTCTCACAAATACACATCCTCCCTTTTTTTTTTTACTAGTTTGGGTTTATTTGGACTAAATACTTTAGAATGTGGGCTATTACTAGTATATCCTGAGTGAATATCATTATTTTTGCCATGCATCCCACTGTGACGACTGCCCAGAGCTTTGTGGGGAAGCAACCAGTTGTGGATAAAACATGATCGCTACTGTAGGCCTATGTAAAGTTATTAATATGAGTATGGAGTCAAATTAGGGTCAATAATAATTTGCAGAAGCAGAAACCGATTAGCAGGAGCAGAAAAGGATTTGCAGGAGCAGAAATAGTTTTGCATCCCCCAAAAAAGTATTGTATTATGCGAATTATTTTTGACAAACACTTTTTTAACGGATGCAAATCTTTTTCTGCTCCTGTAAATCGTTTTCTGCTCCTAAAAATCGTGTTCTGCTCCTGAAAATCTTGTTGTGCTCCAGCTAATAGTTTTATGCTCCTGTTAATCTTGTTCTGCCTCTGCTAATCGTTTTATGCTCCTGCAAATTATCATTGACTCTAATTTGACACCATATGAGGGGGTGGGCTGATAAACACGAACACTGGTGCTAAAACAAGGCGACTCCCAAAAACGATATCCGCTTCCTTCTAACCTCATATTAAATCCTGCACAAGCTTATTTAACGTTTGTAAGAAAGAATGCACCGTTAAATGTTTTAATTGTAACGATCACAGAATAATTGAAATATGAGGCGTTAACTTTGGCCACTGGTTAGTTCTGTCTAATATACGAACAGTTCATAGCGCGCATTATCAAGGCGAACAGCGGATTTCCCCTCATCCGGCTTGCTATACTTAACCTGTCTGCTGATTCTCGTGGCTTCGTTGGCTGAAGCGATGTTTTATGAGATGTTTGCGTGAGTCTGAGCCCCAGCAAGACGCGTGAAGGAGATGATGTACCTGTGACCGTTACTGCACGACAGTACGTCCTGTGTAAGTGCACCTGCCAGAGATGGCAAAAGTAAACACATCATTCACCCAAGTAGAAGTTCAGATAGCTTACTCATGTTCAAAGCACTGACTACACTTTTTCAAGTTAAAGTAAATAAGTGTAGGCTCTGACATATAGCCTTCCTAAGTAAAAAGTAGCCATTACAACGAACCGTTTAAGTGTCTCGCTGGTAACTGGACCTCAAAAATAGCCTACATATAATGGGTGATCAGGAAGGTGTCAATTCTCAGTCATGTCGACATTCCCAACTCCCTCTGTCTAATCCATAACGTCCCTTTTTTCGAAAACAAAATTAAACCTTTCGAAACTTTATTTCTAAACTTGTTTTTAACACACAACACAAATATAATGTAAATTATTTTTTAACTTCGAAATTGTTTTTTTACCTTTCAAAAAAATTCACACAGTGAAGGATAGAAGAGCAAAACAGAGCAAA
Source organism: Hypomesus nipponensis (assembly GCF_054491055.1). Classification (NCBI taxonomy): domain Eukaryota; kingdom Metazoa; phylum Chordata; class Actinopteri; order Osmeriformes; family Osmeridae; genus Hypomesus; species Hypomesus nipponensis. The sequence goes on from NC_140379.1 coordinate 253,525, forward strand.
CTAACAAAGTACAGTACAGTCCTTCCTCATCAAGTAGCCTACTTCATGATCCAAACTTTTTTTGAAACGTAAAAAAAAATATATTGTTCTTGTCACTTTCTACCTTGTTTTTTCAAAAGTTTTTAAAAATATGTTTTCAACCTTTCAAAACTTATTTTTTGAGGTTGAATATTTTTCAACCTTTCAAAAAAAAGGAAACTTTTTTCCAAAATACTGTTTCAATCATCATATTAATATATGAATACAAGAATACACTGTAGACACGCAGCACATTGGCCAGGAATCCTTTTTGCCTAAAGATCTAAGGGCAGCTGCAGTACTACCTACTAACAGTGAAAACTAAAGATGAGTGTCTTGTCTTCCATGCTGCACAGGTGCCACACTTGTAGAGGTTCAAATCCCCAGACACAACAAGGACAGCCTACAAGACATCTTACAGCCTCCAACAGCCTCTAACAGCCTCTTCCTTCGATTGACTAAATTCCTTCCTTCCAACACACGTTGTTGTCCCTGGGTGTCCTTTTACCCCTCTCTCTCTCTGTGATAAGTATTTCTCTCTCTCTCTGGGATAAGGATCTCTCTCTCTCTGGGATAAGGATGCCTCTCTCTCTCTCTTGGATAAGGATCTCTCTCTCTCTCTCTGGTATAAGGATCTCTCTCTCTGGGATAAGGATATCTCTCTCTCTGGGATAAGGATATCTCTCTCTCTGGGATAAGGATATCTCTCTCTCTGGGATAAGGATATCTCTCTCTCTGGGATAAGGATCTCTCTCTCTCTCTGGGATAAGGATCTTTTCTCTCACTGGTATAAGGATCTATCTCTCTCTCTTTGGGATAAGGCCCCCTCTCTTCTTTGTCTGAGTCTCCACAGGACCCTAGCACCACTGAGGAACACAATGGCTAAAGATGAACGTCTGACAATAAACTGTGTTGAAAACCGTAACCCTTCTGCCCACTCACCTCTCAGTTCCCACACATGTAAATGATACACTCGAGGGGGGGGGGGGGGGGGTTCTTTAGGATATGGAGCAGATGGACGTGTTTGCATTTTTAAAGGTGGAAGAGTTGCAAATGGAATGTGGTTGGGGTGAAAAGGACCTGGTCTTGTGACACGATGGGGGTAAGCCATTATACTCCCTCCCTGGGGTCCATGGCCAACAGGGGAGGGGGGGAGTGTGTGAGGATGAAAGCAGGACTTCTGTTGTCAACGAGGCCAGCCCACTCCGTTCTGCTCCTGGCTTAACATGCAACAAACTGCTTCAGGACATGGAGGTTCTTCTCCCTGATATCAGAACCCTGCAAAGAACTACACAAATTATGTGTAATTAAAAGATGGAACCTGGAGTGTTAGGAAAGGTGTTTGATATTGTTATGATCAGACTCAGGAGAAGTGGTAGCGATCCAAGTGCGGGCTTTTAATGATAGTACAGAGTAGTCAGACAGGCACAGATTGGCAACAGGCAAACAGCAAGGCAGGCAAATCCAAAGGGTGGTCGGGTCACAGGCTTGGGTCGAACAGGGGCTGACAGGAATTTCAGAGACTAGGCACAGAGCAGGTACGATGTCAAACAGGGGTTGTTATCTCAGTTTCTAGAAATCCAAAGGGAAGAGCAGAAGAATGGTTGAGGCAAAAACAAAGGTTCGGTACACACATAAATCTCTTAGAAAGTAACGCTCGGTATTGCAGGTAAGAACTGACTAACAAAACTTCGCAGTGAAGTAAGCTGGTATATATAGATTGAACATCTAATCAGGCAAACGAGATGCAGGTGTGTGTGTTGAGGAATTTCAAAACTCTGGCAACAGTGATCTGGGAAGGAGAGCCACCACTGTCACAGATGCTGATGCTGAATCTGAAGGTAGATGTCCTGACAGAGATGGAGGGGAGTGTGTGCTTACTGGATGAGATGATCACACCAGGTGTGGAGCTGCACCTGGGAACAGGGAAGCTCTATCTATGATGTTACCTGGAGGCAACACATAGACAGTGTGGCCACAAAGGAGAGGGAACTCATAGACCGTGTGGAAACAGGTAGTGGCTTACCACTACTGACAATTCCAAAAACCTGTGAAATAATTTTAGTATTAGGACATGGCAAGCAACCGTAGTATGAGCATTAAAGTTATTAGATACCTGCAGTTAAGTGTTTTTAACTGTGGTCATCCATTCTGCTGCTGATCTTATCACCTTGTCATTGGTCATTTGCATTGAGGCACTACAGTACAGTACCTAATAAACTGTGTAATGACTGAATTAACCAAGGAAACATTTTTCTGGATACAAACTAGCCATGTTACCTTTGTATGCCAACAAACATCGATAACTACATTACATTTAGTCATTTAGCAGACGCTCTTATCCAGAGCGACTTACAGTAAGTACAGGGACATTTCCCCCGAGGCAAGTAGGGTGAAGTGCCTTGCCCAAAGACACATCATGTGCACCGGCCGGAAATCGAACTGGTAACCTTCTGATTACTAGCCCGATGCTCTACCCGCTCAGCCACCTGACTCCCAGGTGACTAACTAATTTGACGATTTAAATTTAAGGCTCCTGACTTATGGTTATTTACATTTACATTTATGCATTTAGCAGACACTTTTATCCAAAGCAACTTCCAAGAGAGAGCTTTACAAAAGAGCATAGGTCACTGATCATAAAAACGAGGTAGTCCAAAACATTGCAAGCAGCCAAAACATGAAGCATACATTGTGAAAAACTAAACAAGTGCCAAAGGGAAGACCCATAAGAGCATGCAGTTATACAAGTTACAAATTAAAACAACATGAACCCCAAAAAGTGCAAGACTGTACCTGTAGAAGAACAATCAACAGTAAAATATTTCACAGCGAGTACAAGAGTTATGGTAGGCTACTAGTACTCCAGCTACTGTACAGTAATGGTGTTGCTTATGTTACTGCTACTGGTACTAGTCTAACAAGCTATTATCTTATACAATAAACGTTTACTAAAGCTGGCTATATGAAATACCGCTGTTTACTAAATTGATAAGAGCTCCACCAATTTGTTGAAATATGGCAACAATGCAGTAATTTGATACATTTACCAGTTAACGTGCTTTAGAAACACTGACATTTTCAGTGAAAATAATCGGGTTGAATTTTGGAATTATACAGTGTTTGGAACTATGGGTCGAAACATAGAGTTAATATAACTAGAGACAGCTACTTCTGTCTTCCAAGATGGCGTCCCCATTCATTTCTATGAAAAGTGCTCAGTGGCGCAGTGAGGCAAGCGGGAGCTCCTAATGGACCGCGCCATCTTTCCAGACCAACTCTTCGATCTTGCGCAGAAGCTTGTTCCTAGCTCTGAAACTCGTGCATGCTTGCAACTAGCTGTATACGTCATACTTGCGACAACCAGTCGTGAGCTTGTGACCTGCTGGAGCTAAGGCATTGCAGAAAACTGTTAGAATGTGGTACAAGTCCGATCAAGAAGCAGATAGCCTACATGTGAACTTTACGAAAATCAATATTAGTATTGTAGTATTATGCGTGCAGGGCCTATACGTTGTTCTTTTTGCTTCGTGTTTATAGTTTAACTGATGTATTGTGTCGGATAAATAAACTGTAAACCTGAATATCTGGCTCCGTCGTTGTTCTAGCTTTGCAAAGCAAATTAAGGCAATACCCTTGTAACTATTATAATGATGATGAGTGTTGTTTACTATTACTAGCTGATTTGTTAATGCCATCGTTGTGGTGTTAAAGTTCTAGCAATATAACGACTATAACAATATTGACATTATCAGACATTATTTATTCATCTTTGTCTTTGCCTCAGAATAACATGTAGCCTAACAATAATGACGCGGTAACATGCCACGATATTATAACTAATTATATTAGGCTATAATTACGTTTGTCATGCCATGAGCATAATAGCGTTCATTACAAAATGGTTAAATCTGCTTTAAAATGATTGAAATTAACTCTACAAACAACCGTCATGTATGTGCAACCATTTGTAAAACGTGCTACAATAAAGGCAGGCAGCTGTAGATTATCAAATCCTTTCTCCTTGTTCTCATTCAGCTCAGGTAAATCAGCGATTTGCTGATGCTCCCTTTTGTGCTCGTTCATTGTTGGTATCCGCGAGCACGTTTCCAGGCAACTTTTCTTGACGTAAGCAAATAAATGGGCTGCTAGTTTACCCATTTCGGATTGGTTTCAATCTTAGCAAAAACCAGGAAAAAATATTCTATAAAAAACACTCAGCAGTATGTATTTTTTTTGCATCCCATTTCTAATTCAACATTCAAATTACTAGACAAAAAATTATATCCTGAGAAAAGTGGATTTTGAGGGTTAGGGTTAAGGGTTAGCTAACCCTAACCCAGCTCCAAAGACCTCCATTCATTCTGCACTGGACCGTTAGTGCCCTCATATGGAACTAGAGTGCAACTGCAACCAGTTCAGAACCTGGAAGTTTCCGAGAGTGGCAGTTCTCCCCTAAACATTTTCTGGTACAAGTCTGTTTTTTCTCTCCCTTGCTGTAGCTACTCGAACAAGCGGTAGCCAGCAGCTTGGTACTAGCCAGTTAGCTCAATTATATTATTATTACAATCTGTAATTACTGCAATTTATAAAATCAGAACATAGGAGTAGAGTGAAACATAGGGTGGAATGGGTAATCATTCAGTGGTTAGAGCAGTGATTCTTAACTGGTCGAACCTCAGGATCCATATTAAGTCACGACCCCAAAATAATTACATTGCCGTACCTATGTAATTTATTTCACAAAGCAATTCGTGTAGTAACACACAATGTGTATGTGCTGTTCCTGTGCGTTGCAGTTTTTATTGACACTTTGACATTTGTGTTCTAGCATGCGAGGCAATATTCTTACAAAATAAAAGCGCACTATCGGAAGTTTCATAATTTATACAAACACAAGACTTTTTGACAGTTGAGAAACACGGGGTTATAGCATTTGACAGCAGATGTAGAGGTTGCAGGTTCAAAACCCCCTCTGTACAATGCTTTGGATAAGATCATCTTTACATTTACATTACAGGGACATTTTCCCTGAGGCAAGTAGGGTGAAGTGCCTTGCCCAAGGACACGTCATTTTTCACGGCCGGGAATCGAACCAACAACCTTCTGATTATTAGCCCGGCTCCCTAACCGCTCAGCCATATGACCCCCCATCACCCCCATCTTTCAAATGAATGCATTATTACATTAATATGACATTAACAGATTATAATAAGTAATTGAGTTGTTCTGTGTGTGAACAGGAAGGTGATGAACCACACCATGCTGTCCTTGTTTCCTGCGACGTCTCATGGCGTCTGCCTCCACATGTGTTCTGTATGCTGGTGACCTGGTGCCTGTGGTTCCTGCCTGATATCCTTCCTCCTGCTCCTCCTCCTGGTAGATAGATGGATAGCTGTTTGGATAAGGGGTGGACAGACAGAAAGTATGGGAGGGGGGGTTGACCTTTTATAAATGTTTTATAGATTATAGGTCAAACTACAGCCAAGCGAGCCTAAGTAGTTTTTCTGTGAATTGTAAGTGTCACACATTGAAGCATCTGATTGGCTGTCTTAGCTTCTGCTCAGGGTGTATTTCTGAAAGTGGGCGTGGCTGGACGTACAGGGCTTGTAGGCGTGGCTGGACATACAGGGCTTGTGGGCATGGCTGGACGTACAGGGCTTGTGGGCGTGGCTGGGCGTACAGGGCTTGTGGGCGTGGCTGGACATACAGGTCTTGTGGGCGTGGCTGGACGTACAGGGCTTGTGGGCGTGGCTGGACGTACAGGGCTTGTGGGCGCGTCTGGACGTATAGGGCTTGTGGGCGCGTCTGGACGTACAGGGCTTGTGGGCGCGGCTGGACGTACAGGGCTTGTGGGCGTGGCTGGACGTACAGGGCTTGTGGGCGTGGCTGGACGTACAGGGCTTGTGGGCGCGTCTGGACGTACAGGGCTTGTGGGCGCGTCTGGACGTACAGGGCTTGTGGGCGCGGCTGGACGTACAGGGCTTGTGGGCGTGGCTGGACGTACAGGGCTTGTGGGCGTGGCTGGACGTACAGGGCTTGTGGGCGTGGCTGGACGTACAGGGCTTGTGGGCGTGGCTGGACGGACAGGGCTTGTGGGCGTGGCTGGAACAACAGGGCTTGTGTGGAGGGATTCATTTCCCTGTCTGTCCTGACTCGGGTATGGAACAACAGGCCTTTCTCAGAGTGCTGCTGATTGGGCAGCTGCTGTGCTCTGGGTGGAAGGTGTGACAGGATGGGAGAACAGGAGTACTCACTGCAGGTGTGACAGGATGGGAGAACAGGAGTACTCACTGCAGGTGTGACAGGATGGGAGAACAGGAGTACTCACTGCAGGTGTGACAGGATGGGAGAACAGGAGTACTCACTGCAGGTGAGACAGGAGAACAGGAGTACTCACTGCAGGTGTGACAGGATGGGAGAACAGGAGTACTCACTGCAGGTGTGACAGGATGGGAGAACAGGAGTACTCACTGCAGGTGTGACAGGATGGGAGAACAGGAGTACTCACTGCAGGTGTGACAGGAGAACAGGAGTACTCACTGCAGGTGTGACAGGAGAACAGGAGTACTCACTGCAGGTGTGACAGGATGGGAGAACAGGAGTACTCACTGCAGTGTGACAGGATGGGAGAACAGGAGTACTCACTGCAGTGTGACAGGATGGGAGAACAGGAGTACTCACTGCAGGTGTGACAGGATGGGAGAACAGGAGTACTCACTGCAGTGTGACAGGATGGGAGAACAGGAGTACTCACTGCAGGTGTGACAGGATGGGAGAACAGGAGTACTCACTGCAGGTGTGACAGGATGGGAGAACAGGAGTACTCACTGCAGTGTGACAGGATGGGAGAACAGGAGTACTCACTGCAGGTGTGACAGGATGGGAGAACAGGAGTACTCACTGCAGGTGAGTTAAAAGAAAAGGCAGGTGTACCATCACACCTAGATTATTTTAATGGTCAAGTCAAACAATCAGATATTTTAGCTTGTAAGGCCCCTTCAGGCTTTCTCACTCCTTGTTTAGGATTGTACAGAGTGCCGTTGTGGTTCATACTGTGTTATAGGAGGTAAAACAGTTGTAAACCCATAGACATGTAAACAATATTAATAGTTTATTTACCATTTCACATTTACAATGACATCTCAGAAAAATGTAATGCTCAAAGTACAGTTCCTATAAATTAAAATGTCCAATCAACATTTCCTGATTAGCCTAAGAAGCCGTCCCGTACATTCATATCAGCATTAAAAAACAATTCAAATTTTTTAAAGGGTAACAGTTAACATGTACAATGTGCAAAAATGTAAAGTTTCTAGGTTTTACTGACATGAAATGCATATGAAAATATTAATCTATAAAACATTCCAATCAAACATTTCTTATTCAGTCATCAAGTCTTGGAGGTAAATACTGTAGATTGAGGAGAAATGGCAATTATTTTCTATGGCAACTCAACCCTAACCCAACTCTTGGAATCTGTTTCCATTTTGCAGAGCATGAAACATTTTGGTAGTTTGTGATTGATTTCATTTGAATTAATATCAGACATGTATCCACTCCTTTGAACCACAGTCCACCACCAGATCCTATCACCCACTGGCATTACACACCCTTTACCAGTATCAAAAGTCAAGTTGTCGTAGTTAAACAGTAAGCTCCAGTCTATTGTGTTCCAGACCTCCAGGGTTAGCAGTTAGCCTGCGGTATCAGGGCAATATTTGGAGCTAGCAGAGTCAAACAGCACAAATGTCCATAACATGTTCACATACAGATATGGAGGCCTTAGAGACTCCAGGATATTCAAACTAAACAGTCTTAATGTATACAGTACCCTTGTGATACAGTCAGATGGTTCCCACACGGTGGAGGTGTAGCGTTTGTAAACACGGCAGGTCAGTAGCGTCTCGCCTAGCTGTCCTCCACCTCCAGCCTCCTCTGGGGAACGTAAACGGTTTTACCGGTGGTTACCACGGTAGCCAGCGGGGAGAGGGAGACGGGGGTGTGGAAGAAGCTGTGCTGAGGGAGGCTCCTCCCTTTGGGCGTGGTCAGCAGGGGCTGAGGGGGAGGAGGGAACGTTAACAACACGTTAACAACTGTGTTTCCTGTCTACATGGCCAGCTGCAGCCTCAGCCCTGGATGATGTCACCCACTACGGGCTGACGTCTTGCACAGCCAGGAACTGCTTGTGTGGGTGTGATTGTTTTGAGTCAGTGTGTACCACTGTGTAAGCCAGCCTTCTACATCCACATGATATTCATACAGCAGAACAGATAATTACTCCATTATCACTCAAAGACAACACCAAGACAAAGAAGCAAACAGCAGTCTTACTTGCTGGAGGCTGATGAAGGTGAGGGGCTGGCCTGGCATGGCGTGCTGGACCGGCAGGGGGGACATGGGTCTCACAAATACCATGCCTCTCTGGGGGAGGCCCAGGTGGGGGGGCAGGGGGCTGGGCAGGGAAGGGCCCAGGTGGGGGGGCCGGGGGCTGGGCAGGGAGGGGCCCCGCTCGGGGGTGAGTGCCTGGGGGGGGGCGGGGATGAGACCCAGGTTCTGCAAGGTGAAGTTGAGGATTGCAGGGCTGGGAGTGTGTTGGCCCTGGGGGTGGAAGGGGGAGGCTGGGGGGGCCCTGGAGGGGGGCAGGCCTGTGGGGGTGAACTCCTGCATGGGAGGAGGCTGGGAACCTGGCGTGGAGAAAGAACAAAGTTTAGTCAAACTGTAAACACTGCTGTCTCAATCATTCAGCAGACAAACAAATAGTAATTATAGAAAGTACAATGGGGGTTTAGTAGATACTGTAGGTGTGTGTGTGGGTACCTGCGGTGGGGGTGTGGTAGATGCTGTAGGTGGGGGTGGAGGTCCTGCTTCCCTCTGTGCTGCTGAGACAGCCTGCTTCTCTGGGGCTGAGGACAGCCTTCTGGCTGAGGGGGATCAGGTAGCCTGTAGGGACCAGAGTCTGGACACACACACCACCATCAACACACACCCTCACACACACCACATTGGTGGATCAACATTCTGGTTAGGAATGTGTGGGTTTGTATCCCTGTGTGTGTGTGTGTTAATGTACCTCTGTGTGTATATTTCCGGTTGTCAGAGGAACAGCTCTGACAGGAGTGAGGCCCGCCTCGCTGTCAGATGTCGCAACCTTCTCCTCCTTCTCCAGGAAGGTTTCCACACTCTGCGCCAGCGCCTGATTGGCTGCAGCGCTGCCAGGGGTGTTGAGGAATTCAGGGTCGAGGTGGAGGGCACGGGGGGAGGGGCGACTGGGTAGGAGACCGCCACGTCGAGCCTTCAGACGAGCCTGTAGGATCTCACACAGCTTAGGAGACGCATCCTGCACCAGCAGAGGAGAGGATGACGGGGAAGAAGAGAAGAGAAAGAAGCAAAAAGAGAGGAAGAGTTAAAGATACTTTAGAGTTCTTCAGTCTCAGGTTAAGTTCATGTTGGTTACTGGCCTCTGTGATAAAAAAAGAACGATATCAGGATAAGATAACGCTGACATTATGATATGATATTATGATGTTGTTTGATATCACTGGGTGGAGGTCTCACCCTGCAGCTGGGGTCGACCCTCCTGGCCTTGCAGGGGCTGCAGGCCTTGTCTGCACACGCCCGCTTCAGCGCCACAGGGCTGCTGGTGTCATGACCCCTGGAGGGTGGGGGGGACGCGGCTGGCGACTGGTGGGCGGGCGGGGCATTCCCCGGGCTGCGTCCCAGCCTATCCTCGAATGTCATGGAGCGCACTGCCAGGCTGGTGGGCTGTGGCCGAGCCAGGGGGTGTGGCCGGAGGGAGGAGGGGTGCATGTACAGGGCATAGGACGCTGGCCCTCCGTGCTGAGGCAGCAGGACGGGGATGAGGGGCGAGCACTGGTAGGACAGCGACCCCGCAGCCTGGGAGGGATACTGCACCCTCGGGGGGAGAGGGGCAGTGGGGGGCTCGGCAGGGATCAATGCTGGGGTCTTGGGGGCTGCAGGGGCCGACGGACCCCTCCCCGGCGCTGGGGGGGGTGCTGTCACCTTTGAGACGGTAGGCTTAGAGGTGTGCTGTCCTTCCCTGAAAAGAGACAGTCTGTTCAGCAGAAGTTTGCAATCAAAGTGATGTACAGGGGCAGGGCTTGAAATTGCCACCATTTTGCTCCTGAAATTGTGTCAAAAATATATATGATATAAGGGAGCTAACTAAGACTAAATGAATCTATAACATCATTTTTTGTTGTTGTGTTTATTTTAATTTTTAATTTGGACCTGTGATCTCCTGATCTGCGGTCAAATTCTTTAACCACTAAGCTTTACCCCCAGCCTCTCCACCTCAGTGTTGGATCTCAAGGACAAGGACCAGGAAGTTGACCAGAAAGACAAACAAGCACATAAAGACAGACGGACAAGTTAAAAAAGCAGGTCAGCATGACTTACATCGACTGCTGGTCAAGCTGGATCTTGCAGATGGCGGCTAGCTGAGCCATTTTGCTGGGAAAGAACCCGCCTCCTGAGGAACCATCTGAAAATCAGAAGCAGGTTTTAGTTTTCAGCTACATCCTCCAGACACCACCAGCTCACAGTTGTACTCCAGGACTCACCCAGGGGGCCTCTGACTGGGCTGGTTGGAGCAGAGTTGATCTTTCGCCGGTCATCCTGGATGCTCTTGGCCAGTTTGATGAGGGAGGGGTGTCTGGTGAAGGTGCGTTTGGCCCCGGGAGAGGAGAACAGATTTTTGGTGCAGTTATCCACCGACGCACAAGACTCCAGGATCCGCTTTGTTGTTGAGGCGTTTGATGAAGTGAGGTTTTTGACATCTGAAACACAACAGAACACGATAGTACCATTATTTAGCAGGGAGAGAAATTTCACAACTTGAACTGATAAAACATATTATAGAACATTCACAGAGATTTTATTTGGCAGTGTTTTGGGCCGGGTCAGTACACACCCTCAACGCTAGGGAAGTCTTCAGGGCCGGTCCACTTGTATGCCGTCTTCCTCCCCCTCTCCTCCGTCACATGAACCTTCTCTATCAACTTCAGGCTCCGCAGCACGTTGGCTATGTCATACAGCCTGCGCACCTTTGCTGTAAACACACAAATGTTAGAATCACAGCAGTCAATTTCTTTGACTAAAAACATGCACACAAACCTAGCCACACTAAATATCCTGTGAACATGTGCAACCAAGGTGAATTGGATTGAACTCTCTCCTCAGTATAAATACCACCGACCCTTGCCATGTGATGGCTAGCTTTTTGTGGGAGTGGCTGGCTAAAGGAGTGTTTATGCCAGGTGCTAGGTGCCTGTGTGACCCTGGATGGAACCCCGGAGGGGCCAGTGAGGAGGAAGAGATCCAGATGAGCAAAGCCATGACACCTGCGTCACATGGAACTTCACACCCTGCAGTACAGTCCAGCGTTCTGAGGTTCTGTATTCGAAGGTTCTTCTGAACAGCATACTCACTCTTGAACTTGCTCTTGTCTTGGTCTGCGACCTGGTCCTCCCCGATCAGGATCCTTCCAGCCACCTCCAGGCTGACCACCCGAGGTTGGGACACCAAGAACAGCATGACAAACTTCTGGCTCATTACCCTCAGAGACTTGTCCTTTCGGCTGTTCACTGAGGCTAGACACGGGGGGGTGACGCAAACCACAAAAAAGTCATCACAACTGGTCATCCTTACTTCATATGAATGTACAAGTAGAGCAGGGCTTCAAATGTCTCACCTGCTCTGAACTCAACTCCAGGAAGCTCCACAAAGAACATTTCCTTCGGTCCCTGTTCTCCTTCCTCCAGGTCTATCACCTCCTCATTCTCCTTTTCCTCGCCCTCTAAGTCAAACTCCTTGTCGTGGCAGCGCTGGCGGATCTGCTGCATCTGCTGGCCGTACCTGTGCTTCTCTCCCACCAACCTTAGCCTGGCCAGTGTCTGAGGCAGGTCGGCGCGTCCACGCCAAGTGTAACGGTTCTTGGCCAGCCGGCTGACCATGTGAAGGCTCTCCAGAACATTCATGATGTCATAGATTCTCCTGCGCTCCACACCTGGCCCAAACCACACATTTACTCAGTAAGTCAGAGAAAGACATTGTAGGTGTTTTGTCAATTGGAGGAAATGATCAAGTTAAGAGTTGTAAAGTTAGGAGTAATAAGCAAAGACACATAGGACTCACTCAGTTCTGTGGCCACATCATCCAGACAAATGTCATTGTTGAGGGCAGGGTTGGGGTAATCAGGGTAACGAGCAAGAAACTTGTGACAGAGCAAACCCAAACTCTTCTCTTTCCTGCTAATCTGCTTCTCTACTTCCTCCCCTAGTTCTGCATCCTGACACAAAAACAAAGATGATTAAAATCAACCGAAACATATGACATCTTGAACCACTCAAGTCAAATAATTTTGCCTGTGTGAAACAAATTGTTTACCTTTACTAATTCCCTGGTTTCTTCTCCTTCGGGGTTGTCCACACACAGCTCCTTCTCCCTGTTTCTGATCTCAGGGCTTGCTGCACTGATTAGCATTTTCAAGTTTGATGTTGGAGTCCAGGGCTCACAAAGTCCTGCTTCTCTTCCTTTAGTGGGAGTGGTAAGGGAAACCATGTTTCCTTGGTATTCTGTAGATATTTTCCTTGGTGTTTTCGCCAGTGCGTGAGGTTCTATAAATACTTTACTCTGTTGAACAAAATGTACAGAAAATGTTATTTATTGACATCAAAATGTCCTCCATGCTGTGTAGTGTAGGGCCTAATTGTAAAATATAACATGAGCGTCTACAAGAAATATTTAGACTTAGTTTAGGATTTGCCAGCTAACTAGACACTAACCTTGGAGTCAGATACAAGTTGATCTCCATGGCTCAGATTTTGGCACTCAAGCAAAGCGCTTGACATTTTCCACCTGTAGACCAATCCAAAAGAAAGGGTTGGTTTGTGCTAGCTAGCTACATTACTGTTCAAAGGGAAGAATGCGCCTAGTGATATTATTATTATATTACACTGCTACATTGCTAGCCAAATTCCTTCTTTAAAATACATTCGCAATATAATTCGCTTTGTATAAATTACCTTTTCTTAACTGCATTATATTTACTGGGTGACAGCATTCTGACAACCACATTCAAATTAAAGAGTTATCTTCCTATTTCGTCTTAATGTAATCAATATTGAACACAAATCTAATCAAAACAGGTCCTGACGCTTGGCGGTAACTGACATAGATTCTATCGAATGGCCGAGTACTCAAGAGCCTGTCGACCAATCAGAAGCAGCAGGAAGCGCCGCATGGGAAGCTCGCGCTGTCCCGCGCAGGTAAATATATTTTTTGAAATGTTGGCGCGGCGGACTGAAACATTAAACTGATGCAACCCCAACATTCAACGGTGTTAACATACATGCATGACATGACCAGCTGGTTAAATTCACCTTACCGTAAGTGTCTAAAACACGTCGGAAACAGGAAAAACAGCAATAGCTACAACTTAGTTTGTCCACGATAGAAGGCTGACAGATGAGATACGACTACAAGCAAGCTAACTGGCCATTTGATAGCGCGCGGGTTCAAGCCTAGCTAGCTAATTACGTAATAGCAACGTTTTTACTCAATATTCCCAAGATAAGCCTTTTTAGTGTTAGATACACACATCTGGATCATGTTTAAGGTAGGGTTATGGGATTACAGCTAGCCATCTGAAGCCTATTTGCCTAGCCCACATAGACTTCAGTCGTAGTTCACTGATTCCTTACTCAAGTGTGCGCGGGGAGCAAGTCAGCTAACTAGCCAGCTAACTAACTACATACAAACATTCTAGTCAATAAATAGCATGCAAGATACAGTATAAACTGGAAGCTAGATTAACATGTTACACACACAATTCATTCATGGAAGACTTACCCAGAAGTATTTCGGGTCTGTTAAGTTGTGCCCCGCTCAAAGTCGTCTTTGCGTCTCACTCAAAAAAGTGGCGATGAGTACAACATCCCTTACGTAAAATGAGAATATGTCCAGTACATCAGTCAGTACACTGTAAACTGACAAGCTTTTCCATAGATTAGTTAGATAACTAAATATAAAAGACGAGTGAACACTCTGCTGTTGATACTGCCGCTGTAAGTATTAAGCTACCCACTTGTCCCGCCTAGTAGCACTATGTATGCAAGCAGCCCAACCCCCATGAACTCCACGCCTATTCTGGTCCAGCTCTGGTCTGATCTTGCACTTCCCCCACCCGAGAGCCCACACCGGGGTGGAACTCTGGGAGGCGTTTAGTGACCCAAAGCTGATCAGGACTCAATAACTCAGTTCAGCAAATCAAAAACCTCATCTTTTTTTTAGAGGTATCTGTCTTATTTGATGTAATCTTTTTATTGTGTTTTCCTTCGTTTTGCTGTTATGTTTGAATGTGGTATTATTGTTGTTAGTTCAGTCAAGAAGACACTCATGTATTGATTTGACCAGTTATTAATAACAATAGACATGGAACTCCGACAGCACAGGCCCATACTACACACCGGGGTGAGTGTAGGTCTCTGTGTTGTGTGACCTGGCCCTGTGGGTTTGACACACCCTAAGGTGGAGTTGATGAGCGAGATGACCCTCTGCCACGGGTTTCAGAATGATGGGGAACTACCCTGTTTAAGTAAAAGTAAAAATATATACATAAAACATAAAATATCTATTCAAGTTCAAATGGACTCATTCCCTCTTTGCGTGTGTAGCCATCAAGGTATGTCTGTTGTGGTGTATGTTTTGTTGTTACTTATGTTTGTTGCTTGTATTTATGGTACAGTGTATGTTTGTAAATTAATATGATATTACATGCTAATTCTATATATTGTGATGTATTTGTACAGTTTGACAATGTGTGTCATTCACGGAAAGGTATAAATCCATCAAGAACCGGAGTTGTATGTTTCCTGGAGGGAGTGATACTTGTGAAGGAAGGAAATCACAAAGACTATCAAATGGAAATGAGACATGTCTACAGATGATCCAGTAAACCCACTCTTCTCAAGCTTTATGGTACGGACCACATAAGGCCCTGAAATGATACCGTGTTGGTAACGACTGGAGAAACCATTTGTTTGTGTCCAGACTGAGGGACACTGTGTGTTTCATGTTCTCATTTTGTTCAAAACAGTCGATATCAGCAAAGATAGGAACAAAGCTGTATTGAAACGCAAATGTCTTCAAAAGCAATAAAGCCTATGTATTTTCAGCGGGATACGCCCTCTGTAGAGAGGGGGTTGCAGAGCTGAAGAAGTGTATTGAGGAGAAGGAGGAGGGATGAGGGGGGAAGCTGGGGTAGTGATTAAACTCATGAATGGTGAGTGATACCTGTTTCATCATGTGAATGTTAAGTGTGTATCTGTCTGTCTTAGACCCAAGACTTGGGTCTAAGTTTATACTTTCGGTTAGGTTGAAAAATATTTTTCAAGATAAATTCAAGTATATGTGATGCTTTACGTAGGGTATTTGTTAACATTAGTACTTGTTTCGTACTTTCCATTGAATTACATTTTCCTTCTCCTTTTCTCCATCACGGTAAAGCAGAGATGGCAAAAGTACTCACATGCTTCACTCAAGTAGAAGTACAAATACCTACTCATGTTTAACAGTAGAAGTTTTGACAACACTTTTTCACCTAAGCTCAAGAAGTGTGGGCTCTGACATAGGCTAGCAGTATTAGTAAAATCAATGTCACCATGTTGTCGCTAGATGGCAACAAAATCTATATTTCTGGCATGTCTCCATGGAAACGGACAGTCTAGAAGTTGGGGGGGGGGGGGGGTTGGGGGGAGTGGAGACACAAGGCGAACGGGGTAGCTGACGTAATGTTATCGATTGAGGAGTGGGTCTCGCGAAACGGATGCACAGTAGAGAAGGCAGCGACTGGCGCACGAGGCGAGGGAGGGTCTTGTCCTTGACGTGAGATCTGCTGCTGTTCATGGACTGGGTGAGCACTTCTATGTTTACATCTTATATTATCGAGCGCTTGTTTTTCAACTAAAAGGGGAGGAATGTATAAGCTTGTGTTGTCTGTCTTTTTACGAGTTGCAGAACCCTGTAAAATCACAGGCAGGGTTGTGATGCACCTGCCCCGTTTTCCGTCTTAAACGGGAACTCTCTAGTCTCCTGTATGAACGGAAGGCTCCGATTTTTTGGCAAGGATTACTGAAATTTTAAGAACCTTAAGAACTAATTTACCATAACACTTACAACACTTCGTGGTATTACGATTATACCCTGCATTCTAATTACATCACCTACTCACAATTTGGGAATTGTATTTCCCGGATTATTTCACATGGTTGTACGTTGTTAAACCCATCATTACACTATATGGGTTTAACAGAAATAATACCATGTCATTCAACTTTTTTTCTAATGCTTGTCCAGCAACTGAACATTGTTTTTTCTGTGTTTTTCCTCCCTTGAACATGTGCATGTAGCTGTCCCTTGAACTGAGTTTGTGAACAGCATTAAGCAGCACATAATCTTTCAGACTGCAGGCTGTGACCGGAGGTCTTCTGGGATTCTCTAATGGAAGATATTTGGTTCTTTGGGAACAAGGAGTCATGTTGATCACGTCTCTTCAGAGGATCCTGTGTTTGCTGTCAGGTTGAAGGCAGGGTTGCCATACCTCTGGAGGTCTGGATCTCAGGACCTCCTCCTCTTCTCTGATGCCCAGTCCAGGTCAGCCACTGTGGGCTAAAAAGTACAGTCAACACCAATGGATGACCACATGCCTGGCTGGCTTCTCTGAGAGCACGGTGATGGATGGATCTTGAATGAAAACGTCAGGGGTTTGAATCTCTGTGTTGCTTCCGAACGGATATCAGGTTGGATCTTGTTCGTCCAGAGAAGGAGCGGTGGAGCACTTGGGAGGAGAGGGAGGATGGAGGGAGCAGAGAACAGCCCTCAGCAGAAGAGGAGGAGGCCAGTGTTGCACGGACTGGAAGACCAGAAGAGGGTGAGTTATCGTCCTGTTCTGCATGTTCTGAGTTATCGTTCTGTTGTGCTCCATCCCGTCATGTTGTGCTCCATCTATGAGCCCTGCCTGGACGGGTCTACTGATCAGCCTCTTCTGGGGCAGAGTGCGTTATGATTGGCCATCAGTGCTGTGCATTACAATTGGCCATCAAAGCGGCAGCCCCTTACCATCTGGTCCAGTAGCGGGGCATCAGGTGCTGTATTGTCCTGTGTGTGGACGTGTAGGGTCCCTGTCTGTAATACACACAGGGACCACTAACGTTAAAAAGAACATCACGGGGAGAAAAGCAATGTCTGACTGTGTAAATTGTGTGAATGAATGAGTGAGTGAATGAATCACCCCTTAAATTCATTTTCAGACTTGAAAAACAGGGGTACCCCATCTGCATAAATGCTTTCTGATGAGCGGAACCCTATTGTGTTGGGGATATTACTATGCAAAGGCTATATGCGGTGTGTGTGTGTAAGGAGGGGTGTGGAACAGGGAGTGTGGGAGTCAGTGTGTTCCCCCATCCTCCCCCCTCCTCCCCCCTCCTCCCCCCTCCTCCCCCATCCTCCCCTCTCCTCCCCCCTCCTCCCCCCTCCTCCCCCCATCCTCCCCTCTCCTCCCCCATCCTCCCCTCTCCTCCCCCCTCCTCCCCCCTCCTCCCCTCTCCTCCCCCCTCCTCCCCCCTCCTCCCCCCTCCTCCCCTCTCCTCCCCCCTCCTCCCCCCTCCTCCCCCATCCTCCCCTCTCCTCCCCCCTCCTCCCCCCTCCTCCCCTCTCCTCCCCCCTCCTCCCCCCTCCTCCCCCCTCCTCCCCTCTCCTCCCCCCTCCTCCCCCCTCCTCCCCTCTCCTCCCCCCTCCTCCCCCATCCTCCCCTCTCCTCCCCCCTCCTCCCCCCTCCTCCCCCTCCTCCCCTCTCCTCCCCCCTCCTCCCCCCTCCTCCCCTCTCCTCCCCCCTCCTCCCCTCTCCTCCCCCCTCCTCCCCCATCCTCCCCTCTCCTCCCCTCTCCTCCCCCCTCCTCCCCCCTCCTCCCCCCTCTTCCTGGGATGTAGGATGTATGCATGGGAGGCGTCCTGCAACTAAAGGTGTGGCTGGGAAGCCCCCTGCTGCTGATCTGGGGATGATAACAATGTGTTCTTTCTGTGTTAGTTTTGATCCAAAGCCATGTATAGAAGGATTAGAACCTGCCATCTCTTGGCCTGCAGTCCAGTGCTCTAACCACTGAGCTCTTCCCATCCGTATGATGGGAGGAGAGACCCTGTTTGATGCTCTGCTTCACTCTTTAAGTCTTCAACAGGCCAGGGAGGAGATGATGTTCTCCTCTTCACTCTCTTCTTTCTGCCTCTCTCTCTCTTTCTCTCTCTTTGTCTCTCACTCTCCACCTCTCTCTTTTTCCCACTCCGTCTGTCTTTCTCTCACTCTCGCTACTAAATTATTGAATTGATCAGGTGTGTTAGATTGATCACCTAGGAATTTTAAGAGCATGAATATTAATTAAAGGAAACAGCAATCCCAGCTGCTGTGTCTGACATGTTTTCCAGACTGCTGTCTCTCTGAGGAAGCTCAGTGCCACAATGACAACAACACAACAACAACATCTCTCTTAGAGCTGATGGTAAGAGAGCATGAATTCACCTCGATAAACACAGGGGCTCTAATTGAATCACTTCAGTCAAGTGGGTGCTACAACTTTGCATTGTTGCCATGGAAATACACTCTGGTGCTGTTTTGTAGTTGATTTGCCCAGTTCACCACGACGATTATATGATTGCGTTATGTGACCATGTCTACAGGACCAGTACTTCCTGGGGGAGAAGAGAGGAGGGGAGGGGGGGGGGAGTAGACAGGGCCTTGCCAGACTGAGACTATGTGGAACAGTAATGGACATCACTCTTAGACGGACTGAAAGCAGAGGGCAGTGATGTGGGGTGTGTCATAGTGGCAGATATCCCCAGGTTTCCCCTCATCACACCTGGTCTCTCCTGGAGACTCACCCAGGTCACACACACACCCACTCTGCATATTACTGTTCTTTGAGTGGTAACCATGGAGAACATGTTTGGTGCTGCAGGGAGGACGGGGGCTCCAGCGTTGCTCTGGGAGAGATCTGACGCTTGTATCCCCTGCTCTGAGAGAGATCTGATGCTTGTATCACCTGCTCTGGGAGAGATCTGATGCTTGTATCACTTGCTCTGGGAGAGATCTGACGCTTGTATCACCTGCTCTGGGAGAGATCTGACGCTTGTATCACCTGCTCTGGGAGAGATCTGATGCTTGTATCACCTGCTCTGGTAGAGATGTGAGGCTTGTATCACCTGCTCTGGGAGAGATGTGAGGCTTGTATCACCTGCTCTGGGAGAGATCTATATATCAAAAAGTACCTACATTTCGGTATACTGTGCAACACTAACCCTGAAAACATCATCCTAACCCTGAACGAATCATCCACCCTGAACACATCATCCTCTGAGTGTGGTGCTCAGTGTCACCTGATGGAAGTTTCAACCAGCAGAATAAAACGTCCATTAAGCCCGGTGATGACCGTCTTGATTGGTCCCGGCGCTGCCGAGACTTGGCATGACTCCCAGACATGGCGAAAGGAAGAGTTGAGAGAGCTGTGATTAGTTGCTGACAGGCTGTGATGGATGGCCGGCGCTGCTGGTAACATCAAAGGAGCCGTGACAAACGAGCATCTCTCCATGATTATTTAGAGCCCACTAAGGCAGCCATTATGGTCCCATTCAGAGCTGTTACTCCGCCCCCCATAACCCCCCAGCCCCCCCAACCCTCTCAGCAGACTGTACAGGCGGGGCCCTCAGCAGACAGTAGAGGCGGGGCCCTCAGCAGACAGTAGAGGCGGGGCCCTCAGCAGACAGTAGAGGCGGGGCCCTCAGCATACAGTAGAGGCGGGGCCCTCAGCAGACAGTAGAGGCGGGGCCCTCAGCAGACAGTAGAGGCGGGGCCCTCAGCATACAGTAGAGGCGGGGCCCTCAGCATACAGTACAGGCGGGGCCCTCAGCAGACAGTACAGGCGGGGCCCTCTCATTCCAGGGGAGGGAGTAACGTGGTTCTCACTGTCTCTTTCTCAGCAGTATGAAGAGAGGAGGAGCCAGAGAGGAGGAACACCTTTCACACAATAATCCTCTCCCAAAAATCTCAGACTCAGATAGATCAGACATTACTAACCAGATAGATCAGACATTACTAATCAGATATATCAGACATTACTAGACCATTCTCTTTACAAACCATGACTGGACAGACCAGAGTGTTATAGAGGGTCTGGGTGTGGTGTGCCA
The DNA here is from genome assembly GCF_054491055.1 of Hypomesus nipponensis. Taxonomy (NCBI): domain Eukaryota; kingdom Metazoa; phylum Chordata; class Actinopteri; order Osmeriformes; family Osmeridae; genus Hypomesus; species Hypomesus nipponensis. Next base: position 273,799 of record NC_140379.1, read on the forward strand.
GCAGAACAGACAGCTGTCTGGTCCTCCGACTGGCAGGATAGGGGAAGTCGTTCTGTGGAGGAACTGCAGCACTGACGAGGGCAGGGGGGAGGTGGTTTTGGGGTGGGGGAGGTGGAGGCCAGGGCTGGGGGTGGGGGAGGTGCTCCAGTCTGGATGCTGCAAGGGCCCTTGGAGCCATCTGTCCCCACCCTCTCCCTGGTCCTGAGGGAGTGGGAAGGACAGGTGGCGGGGGCTGGGGGGCTGGCCTGGCTCATGATTGGCCTTCTCAAGGCCTCCTCTTCACACCCAACACAGGACAGCTCTCTGACAGAAAGGGCAGCTCTGACAGGAAGTGGGTTGTGAAACACAATGCAGAGTGTGTGTGAGGGTTGTGTCACACACTGCAGTGTGTGTGTGAGGGTTGTCTAGCACACTGCAGTGTGTGTGAGGGTTGTGTCACACACTGCAGAGTGTGTGAGAGGATTGTGTCACACACTGCAGTGTGTGTGTGAGGGTTGTGTCACACACTGCAGAGTGTGTGAGAGGGTTGTGTCACACACTGCAGTGTGTGTGTGAGGGTGGTGTAGCACACTGCAGTGTGTGTGTGAGGGTTGTGTCGCACACTGCAGTGTGTGTGTGAGGGTTGTGTAGCACACTGCAGTGTGTGTGAGGGTTGTGTCACACACTGCAGTGTGTGTGTGAGGGTTGTCTAGCACACTGCAGTGTGTGTGAGGGTTGTGTCACACACTGCAGAGTGTGTGAGAGGATTGTGTCACACACTGCAGTGTGTGTGTGAGGGTTGTGTCACACACTGCAGAGTGTGTGAGAGGGTTGTGTCACACACTGCAGTGTGTGTGTGAGGGTAGTGTAGCACACTGCAGTGTGTGTGTGAGGGTTGTGTCGCACACTGCAGTGTGTGTGTGAGGGTTGTGTCACACACTGCAGTGTGTGTGAGGGTTGTGTCACACACTGCAGAGTGTGTGAGAGGATTGTGTCACACACTGCAGTGTGTGTGTGAGGGTTGTGTAGCACACTGCAGTGTGTGTGTGAGGGTTGTGTAGCACACTGCAGTGTGTGTGAGAGGGTTGTCTAGCACACTGCAGTGTGTGTGAGAGGGCTGTGTAGCACACTGCAGGGCACATGTACAGGTTGGTTCAGACAGCTTATCACCTGAGGTCAGACAGGTTATCACCTGAGGTCAGACAGCTTATCACCTGAGGTCAGACAGCTTATCACCTGAGGTCAGACAGGTTATCACCTGAGGTCAGACAGGTTATCACCTGAGGTCAGACAGGTTATCACCTGAAACTGAAACTGTCCTCACACTCGTAGACAAGAACAGACTAGTTCACACACGGATCCTCTCTTGAGGGAATTGTTGGTGAATGTGAAGCGTTTCTGGTTTCCAGGAATATCACTGGTAGCAGCATTGATATCTCACTGCACAGTTAAGATATTTTTGGGGGCATTTCTGCCTTTGAATGTTTTTATAGTGACTCTATAAAGAGACAGGAAAGGCAGGGAGAGAGGGAGGGGAGGACATGGAGCAAAGGGTCCTCTGCCTGCCGCGGTACGGTCTGCAGCCTTTGTGGGGCTGATCTGGTGAGCCCCGTGTTTCTGTTCTTCAGGGTGTTGTGTTTTTCTGTTCTTCAGGCTGGTGTGTTTCTGTTCTTCAGGGTGTTGTGTGTTTCTGTTCTTCAGGCTGGTGTGTGTTTCTGTTCTTCAGGCTGGTGTGTGTTTCTGTTCTTCAGGCTGGTGTGTTTCTGTTCAGGCTGGTGTGTTTCTGTTCTTCAGGCTGGTGTGTGTTTCTGCTCAGGCTGGTGTGTGTTTCTGTTCAGGCTGGTGTGTTTCTGTTCAGGCTGATGTGTGTTTCTGTTCTTCCCGGGCCCTGCTCACATCCCCAGTTCTCTAGCGGAGAGCCCACTCTCCCTGGCCCTGCTCACACACAGCCTTGTTATCTCCTATCCACAGTCACCGTAAGAGAAAGAGAAAGAGAGAGGAGGGACATAGAGTGTGAGTTAAGAGCGACTGAGAGGGTGACAGGGAGAGGAAAGAGAGAGAGAGGGGGAGAGAGAGGAGAGGCCTAACAGCTTCTTTACATTACCATCACCATCTCCCATTCTCCTATTTATTCCTCAGGAACTGCGGAATTCAATTTTACACTTGAGGAATTTTCGCACTGATAAGAGGGATAAGGAGCTAAAGGGCGGCTTTTCTATCTGGACCCCCGGAACAGAGAGCTGGAGGTTTTCCGTGCCCCGTGTAAACACTCCCCAGGTTTTGAGGGGAATCCTAATCATCAAGGCAGCAGACAAGGTCTGCAGGGGTGGAGGAGAGAGAGGGAGAACATGGAGAGAGCAAGAGGGAGGCTCCTTGTTCAGCTCAGGGCTTTGTGGGGATAAACATTCGGTCTCATCACGTGAAATATTATAGGATGCCGTGGGGGTCCAGGAAATGGAATTGCCACGGTGACAATGAGCGATGGCTCTTAAAGAAGGTGTGTTGGTGTTTCTCTGCGCCTGTAGCTGGCTGAATGGAAATGGCTGTATGGTGTTATCCCTTCACATAAAATACTATGGATCTTTTTGCACTGCTCCCAACATCGATTGCTTGATCCAGTTGACTCATAAATCCACCATGTTTCTTTTTCATTCTCATGTGAAAGGAGAATGTCCTGTTTTTACGTAACAGAACAACCTCTATACCTCTATACCTCTATACCTCTATACCTCTAAACCTCTATACCTCTATACCTCTATACCTCTATACCTCTATACCTCTATACCTGTCAAACCTTTCAATTTAAGAGCTCAGAGTAGAACATGGGGCCGAAGAAAGAAGTTTGGCAAAACACCATCAAGGGCCACGCCCCCCCGGGGCCACGCCCCCTCCCCTAGGGCCACGCCCCCCCTAGGGCCACGCCCGCCCGGGGCCCTCCCTCTCTCTTTCCTAATGGCTCCCTCCCTGGTATCACTCACACATGATCAATACTCTCGCTCTCCAGCTATGGATCTAGGCAGCAGTGTTCACAGCTGCTCAGCCCAGACTAGAGGCTCCTGTCTGGGATCGCCGCCCCACTGATCTCTCTTGGTTGAGGACCAGATCCTGGCTCTCCTCATGTGACCTCAGGAACAGGCAACCCTCCACACACACACACACATTTAGTCATTTAGCAGACGCTCTAATCCAGAGCGACTTACAATAAGTACAGGGACATTACCCGGTGGCAAGTAGGGTGAAGTGCCTTGCCTTAGGACACATTACACATCATTTGTGTAAAGTGACTTTGGGTATTTAGAAAATTAATTATTATTATTATTTTGCACCGCCGGGGATCAAACGGGCAACCTTCTGATTAATAGCCCGATTCCCTAACCGCTCAGCCATCTGACTCCTGACACACACACACCCTCAGAGAGGAGAATTTGTTTTCATTAGTGCCTCATTATTTTGGAAACATGAAATTGATGTTTTTATTGTTTTAAGCAAATCTCAGGTGAAACAAGATCAAGAATTAAGTGTGATTCAGATTCTAAAACGTCTCATTTACAAATATGTTTTTTTTTCCTTCCTTCCTGTTCTTCCTGCAGGAGGAGGGTTAGGTTAGGGCTAACCCTAACCCTAATGTAAGAGACAGGAGAGCATACCTGGACCAATGGCAGGGAATTCAATTACCCACAATGCTCTCCATTCACTCCTATTATCCACAGTCAAACACCATCTGCATAATCAAATCAAATATAACAGGTATTCAGCTCAGTTCACCACATCCTACCTTATCCAATCGTTCTTCATTCAGTCATCAGCTGGAGAAGCCGTGTGCAGGAGCTCAGCAGTGCTGGACTGATTGATTCTGTTGTTTCTCTTCAGCATTTGTTGTTATTCCTGAAGCTGCTTTGCTGCCAGAGAACACGTTCCTCTCTTCCACTGCTCCATACAGTCAGACTGTCTGGTCTGATGTCTGGTCTGACTACAACACTCCTGTGTCAAGCAGTAAAAGAGAAGAAATAAAATGTAAATGTGCTGAATGAGAGCTTGATCTGGTGGAGGTGAGCTGCTGTGGGTGTGGTGGAGAGATCTGGAGGAGGAGAGAGGGTGGAGGAGAGTTGGTGGAGGATAGATGGTGGAGGAGAGCTGGTGGAGGATATATGGTGGAGGAGAGCTGGTGGAGGACAGAGGGTGGAGGAGAGCTGGTGGAGGATATATGGTGGAGGAGAGAGGGTGGAGGAGAGCTGGTGGAGGAGAGAGGGTGGAGGAGAGCTGGTGGAGGATATATGGTGGAGGAGAGAGGGTGGAGGAGAGCTGGTGGAGGATAGCTGGTGGAGGAGAGCTGGTGGAGGACAGAGGGTGGAGGAGAGCTGGTGGAGGATAGCTGGTGGAGAGAGCTGGTGGAGGATAGATGGTGGAGGAGGGAGGGTGGAGGAGAGCTGGTGGAGAAGAGAGGGTGGAGGAGAGCTGGTGGAGGATAGATGGTGGAGGAGAGCTGCTGGAGGACAGAGGGTGGAGGAGAGCTGGTGGAAGATAGCTGGTGGAGGATAGATGGTGGAGGAGAGAGGGTGGAGGAGAGCTGGTGGAGGATAGCTGGTGGAGGAGAGCTGGTGGAGGATATATGGTGGAGGAGAGCTGGTGGAGGACAGAGGGTGGAGGAGAGCTGGTGGAGGATAGCTGGTGGAGAGAGCTGGTGGAGGATAGATGGTGGAGGAGAGAGGGTGGAGGAGAGCTGGTGGAGGATAGCTGGTGGAGGAGAGCTGGTGGAGGATAGATGGTGGAGGAGAGAGGGTGGAGGAGAGCTGGTGGAGGATAGATGGTGGAGGAGAGAGGGTGGAGGAGAGCTGGTGGAGGAGAGAGGGTGGAGGAGAGCTGGTGGAGGATAGCTGGTGGAGGAGAGCTGGTGGAGGAGAGCTGGTGGAGGATAGATGGTGGAGGAGAGAGGGTGGAGGAGAGCTGGTGGAGGACAGAGGGTGGAGGAGAGAGGGTGGAGAGAGCTGGTGGAGAGAGCTGGTGGAGGATAGATGGTGGAGGAGAGAGGGTGGAGAGAGCTGGTGGAGAGAGCTGGTGGAGGAGAGCTGGTGGAGGAGAGAGGGTGGAGAGAGCTAGTGGAGGATAGATGGTGGAGGAGAGCTGGTGGAGGAGAGCTGGTTAAGGAGAGCTGGTGGAGGATAGATGGTGGAGAGAGCTGGTGGAGGATAGGAGCTGGTGGAGGATAGATGGTGGAGGATAGCTGGTGGAGGAGAGCTGGTGGAGGATATATGGTGGAGGAGAGCTGGTGGAGAGAGCTGGTGGAGGAGAGAGGGTGGAGGATAGATGGTGGAGGAGAGTTGGTGGAGGAGAGAGGGTGGATGATAGCTGGTGGAGAGAGCTGGTGGAGGAGAGAGGGTGGAGAGAGCTGGTGGAGGAGAGAGGGTGGAGGAGAGAGGGTGGAGGAGAGTTGGTGGAGGAGAGAGGGTGGAGGATAGCTGGTGGAGGAGAGATGGTGGAGGAGAGAGGGTGGAGGATAGCTGGTGGAGAGAGCTGGTGGAGGATAGATGGTGGAGGATAGCTGGTGTGGTTTCTGAGCCAGGGGTCATTCAGCAGTTGAAGGACGCTGCTGTAATCTCAGCTGTCAGCAGCCTCAGAGGAGAGTCTGGTGGTGTAGGACTGGCCGAGGGTTGGAATCTGACCCCCCCCACACACACACAGTGATTCACATACACACACACACACATTCAGATGTGGACCATGCACTCACATGCAAACACACACTGAGAACATGCAGCACAAACAAGTTAGATCTATATTCTTCTTTACTATCGCTACCAAATCATCAGAAATCCCATCAGAGAGTGACCAGAATGATTTTACTGTGTTCCGCTTGCTTCTTGTGGAGTGTGTGTATGAGTGTGTGTGTATGAGTGTGTCTGTGTGTGAGTGTGTGTGTAGTCAACCAGATGAACGGTGATCAACATTGGTCTGGATCAATACTTAGTGGATAATGGTGCTAATCAATACCCATCAGTTCCGGTGATCAAATATTTATCCAGGAAAAGAATAACAGACACCCCACCTGTCTGCCTGCCTGCCTGCCTGCCTGCCTGCCTGCCTGCCTGCCTGTCTGTCTGTCTGTCTGTCTGTCTGTCTGTCTGTCTGTCTGTCTGCCTGTGTGTATCTGCCTGCCTGTCTGCCTGTGTGTATCTGCCTGCCTGTCTCTCTTCCTCCCTCTGTCTGTCTGCCTGCCTGCCTGTCTGCCTGTGTGTATCTGCCTGCCTGTCTCTCTTCCTCCCTCTGCCTGCCTGCCTGCCTGCCTGCCTGCCTGCCTGCCTGCCTATCTGTCTGCCTGCCTGCCTGCCTGCCTGCCTGCCTGCCTGCCTGCCTGCCTGCCTGTCTGCCTGTCTGCCTATCTGTCTATCCATTTACAAGTCTCTCAGTCAATCTCTCTGTTAAACTGCCTCTCATAGAGACTAAAACCCCGCCGGAAGGCTGCACAGTCTCAGGTATCAGATAACAAACCAACTCATTAACAAGCCTCCTTACAAACAAAATGGCTTTGGTTAGGCCATTAACCCTCCTTGCCCCTACCTCCCTACCTCACGCCCCCCTCCCTGCCCCTACTTCCCTACCTCACGCCCCTTTTATGCGACTTTTATAATATTTTTAGGAATATAAAACCTCAAACTGACACCAGAGTATCTTAACAATGTCTGGTATACTCTACAGCCTTTACTTTTTCAATTAAGTTTCAAATAAAATGATAGAAAATCACTCTTTGAAAATAGCTTAATCCTCGCAAATCTGAACTTTTTTTCAAAATTGTGTCCAAAAATACATCAGATTATTCAATAAAGTCTGGCCTACTTCCACAACCTTTCAATTTTCAATCAAGTTTTAAACAAAACTCAAAAAAATTGCTTATCTTGGAAAATAGCATTAAATCCACGCTAATATTAATAACTTTTTCAAAATTGTGTGCCTGTTTGTGCACATTCTGAAGATCTTTTGCACTGTGAATTTGCACTGTCAGTTTTGCTTTTGAATAAAGGGTTGGAAATTAATGCTTTTTAAAAATCCAATTAATTGATTAATCAAAAAAGAATCGACAGATTAATCGATTATTAAAATAATCGTTAGTTGCAGCCCTACTGCTGGTCAGTGTGGAGAGCCAGATAAGTCAGCTATGCACACACACCTACACACACACTTACACACACACACCAACACACACACCTACACACACACTTACACACACACTTACACACACACCAACACACACACCTACACACACACTTACACACACCAACACACATACCTACACACAGCCTTTTATTCAGAGTCTCGTGGACTGTAGATGTAATTCTGTTAGTGTCTGAGTGTGTATGAAGGGAATAGGAATGTGTCAACTATGTATTGTATTGTGACTGTATTAGTATATGAGTGTGTTTATATATGTGTGTGTGTGTGTGTGTGTGTGTAGGTGAGTGTGTGTAAAGGGGGGTCACCTTCAAGCCTCTGCAGTGAAACAGCATCCAGCAGAGGCACTCGCCCTCCACCCCTCCATCCTCCTTTCAACAGAGGCACAGTAAACTTGTAGCACACTCTTTCTCCCCTCCTCTCCTCCCAGCCTCACTCCTCTCCTCCCAGCCTATCTCCTCCCAGCCTGTCTCCTCCCAGCCTCCTCTCCTCCCCGCCTTTCTCCTCTCCTCCCCTCCCAGCCTCCTCTCCTCCCCGCCTTTCTCCTCTCCTCCCCTCCCAGCCTGTCTCCTCCCCGCCTCTCTCCTCTCCTCCCCTCCCAGCCTCCTCTCCTCCCCGCCTTTCTCCTCTCCTCCCCTCCCAGCCTGTCTCCTCCCCGCCTCTCTCCTCTCCTCCCCTCCCAGCCTGTCTCCTCCCCGCCTCTCTCCTCTCCTCTCCTCCCCTCCCAGCCTGTCTCCTCCCAGCTTCTCTCCTCCCAGCCTCTCTCCTCTCAGCCTCTCTCCTCCCAGCCTCCTCTCCGCCTCTCCTCCCAGCCTCCTCTCCTCCTCTCCTCCCAGCCTCCTCCCCTCCCAGCCTCCTCTCCTCCCAGCCTCTCTCCTCCCAGCTTCTCTCCTCTGCTCTCAGACTCTCTCCTCTCCTCCCAGCAGTGTGTGAATTACTCAGTATGCCACCTCTCCTGTATTGACTGATGTTATTGAATGTTATTGAGTCATACAGTGCAGCATCTCTGTCTCTCTATCCTGTCTGTCTCTCCTGTCTGCCTCTCTCCTGTCTGTTTCTCTCTCCTGTCCACAGTGCAGTCGTTTATTTCTGTCAGTGTCACCATGGAATCCCACACAGTGTCTCTGTCTCTCTATCTCCCTCTCTCTTCTTCTTCCCTTGACTCATGTTTCAGTCGCTGGCAAGTGAGAGTTTAGAATCATAAACATCTCTCTCCCTCTCTCTTTCTTTCCTGCTCCCTCCGCCTTCCCTCTCTCCCTCCCCCCTCTCCCCCCCCTCCCCCCCTCAGTACCTACAGCGTGCAGAACAGCTACAAATCCACCCAGATCTGTCGATTACAAAGCCTCTTTTCAGTCTGTCCTCTCCACACGACACCTCAGAACTCAGATTTTTTTTACACGCACAATGTTATTGTCCACATTCGTCTTGGCTAAGGTAGAATTTGCTAGAGGGCTTGCGTTGTCTGTTTGGAATTTGTGTGTGGAATATATTGTAAGCCTCTGGGGTTGTGTGTGTGTGTGTATATGATTGTGAGTGTGTGTAAGGGTGAGACTGTGTGGTTTAGTATGTTTCATAGAAGCCTCCAGAAGGCGCAGAACGCTCAGTCAAGGTCAGACCTCCATTCTGCTGCAGACGCCAGAAACACCCAGAAGCTTCAACATGAATAAGCAGTCTGGCTGTTTGGAGATCTTGATTTGAGCGCTTTTTCACAAGAGTTGAACACAGCCGAGGAAACACACTGCAGGGTGTGCGCTTTGCTCCTTTTTTACCCACTTTTTAAATATTTAAATAAGGCTGGGTTCAGATGGGATGTGGTGGGGATGTGTACGTCTGTGTGTGTGTTTTGTGTTCATTTGTGTCTGTGTGGCAGAGAAAGAGCTAATTTATCACAACATGCTCTGGATCCTTCTTCAGGTCATCCCCTTGTCCTAGTGCTCTCTAATGAAGAGAGGCCAGCCAATCACAGGAGGCTACCAGTGAAGCGGCTCTGACCGGCAGCCAATCACATGCCTTACCTGCGATGTCAGAATTGATGAAGCGAGTAAGTCTTCCTGAAGGATCCTCATGAGTTGCTGGAGATAACGTACATACACACACACACACACTCACACACGCACGCACACACACACACACGCACGCACACACACACACACACACACACAGACACACAGACACACAGTGCTAGTTTGTCTTTGTGGCCTGAAGGAGATCGGTGGGCGGAGTAGTCTGTGTTTAATGTGTGTGTGTGTAATGTGTGTGTGTAATGTGTGTGTGTGATGTGTGTGTGTAATGTGTGTGTGAGGGGGTAGTCTGTGTGTAATGTGTGTGTGTAGTGTGTGTGTGAGGGGGTAGTCTGTGTGTAATGTGTGTGTGTAGTGTGTGTGTGAGTCTGTGTGTAATGTATGTGTGTAATGTGTGTGTGAGGGGGTAGTCTGTGTTGAAAGGGACCTCTCTTCTTGCACTGATGATATCGACTGGCCTCCTGATGATAAGTGAGGGAACTCATCACGGATCATCCAGATTACTCCTCCATGCCGGGACACTTTCCTCCGTCCATCATCCCTCTGGTCCAAGGATACATCATCCTCTCTCTGTGTGTGTGTGTGTGTCTAACGGCAGGGACACTCGCTGCAAAGCTTACATGTGGGCGAGAGACAGTTTCCACTAGACGTGCATTTGCCCTCACTGGTCACCATAGCGTTTGTGCTCTTCTGCATCTATTATTATATATCATCACATTTAAAACTGACACCAGTGGCGTACATACGAGATAATAACCTACAAAAAGCATCCAATGATTAGATTGATGTGAAATGACAATTATTTTAGTAATCGATTAATCTGTATTCTTTTTTCGATTAATCGATGAATCGTATAAAAAAAACTAACACAAAAGCATTCATTTCCAACCCTTTATTCAAAAACAAAACTGACAGTGCAAATTCACAGTGCAAAAAATCTTTAGAATGTGCACAAACAGGCACACAATTTTGAAAAAGTTGTTAATATTAGCGTGGATTTAACGCTATTTTCAGAGATGAGCAATTTTTTGAGTGTCGTTTCACATTTCTGAAAATTAAAAGGTTGTGGAAATAGGCCAGACATTATTTGAATAATTTGGTGTATATGTAAGATTTTTTGACACAATTTTGAAAAAAGTTAATTTTGCCATTTGCCAGGATTAAGCTATTTTCAAAGATTAGTGATTTTCTATAATTGTGTTTGAAACTTAATTTACTTAAATACATTGTTAAGATACTCTGGTGTCTGTTTGAGGTTTTATATTCATAAAATATTATAAAAGTCTACATTTTTCAAAATGGTATGGGTAGCTTTCACCCGGTCCCTAACCCGATGCTGCAAAGTAGCGAATGTCGAATGTGAAACTAACTTCACCTCGGTCAATTAACACACCTTTTCGACGTATTTAGTGTGAAATGCTCCCACACCTTGGAAGACTTAAGTCGTTCTGATTTCTCCGCCATGTGTTACATACAGAACAACGTTACTCAACAATGTCTCTCCAATAGCCTTTCTTCTACCTCCGCTCTGCTTGCCGATCAACTAAACGTTTAAAAAAAATACCCAAACATCTCCGCGACTTGAGTGGCGTAATAATCGATAATAAGTGATAATGAAATTCGTTGCCAATGCTTTTAATAATCGATTTTAATCGATTCAATTGATTCGTTGTTGCAGCCCAAGATGGCATTTGGTGAACCTGTGCTGTGGGTTTGGGTTAGGGTTAGGGTTAGAGTGTTAGGGTTAGAGTGTTAGGGTTAGAGTGTTTGGGTTAGGGTTAGAGTGTTAGGGTTAGGTTTGGGTTAGGGTTAGAGTGTTAGGGTTAGAGTGTTTGGGTTAGGGTTAGAGTGTTAGGGTTAGGTTTGGGTTAGAGTTTTCTGTCTCTGTGATGGAGGGTGTGTGCGTGTGTGTGTGTGAGAGTGAGTGTGCAGTACATTTATTCATTTAGCAGATGCTTTAACAGGTGTGTTGATGGGGATGGCAGGTAGCAGACTGACTAGGTTCTCTCTCTGGTGTGTCGTGGTACAGAAACACCAGCATCTCCTCTCTCACTCTACCTTTCTATTGTCTCCCATCTCTCTCCTCAACCCCTCCTCCTCCTACTCACCCCCTCCTCCTCCTCCAACTCACAACCCTACAGAGAATGTTTGTGTCTGTGAATGAAAACGTAAAAATGTGCGAGAGAGTGTGTGTGTGTGAGTGTGAGAGAGAGAGGGTTTAGGCGGTGTGGCAGCACCTGTTTATAGCACTACGCTAAGATTCATTACACCTCACCAAGCCATGATTAGATTATGGTGAAAGAGCTGTTATCCTACTACTGCTCTCTCTCTCTCTCTCTCTCTCTCTCTCTCTCTCTCTCTCTATCTCTCTCTCTCTCTCTTTTTCTCTCTCTGTTTCTCTCTCCCTCTCCCCCTCTCTCTCTCTCTCTCTCTCTCTCTCTCTCTCCCTCCCCCTCTTTTTCTCTCTCTGTTTCTTTCTCTCTCTCCCTCTCTCTCCCTCCCTCTCCCCCCCCCCCCCTCTCTCTCCCTCTTCTTCCCTCTGTGACGGCCTCCTCAGCCGTCAAGTGGCTACCCCTGGGCCCGGTGGTATCCTCCCCTTTAAGAGGACGTCAGGAGAGAGACGACCCTCTGTTTTGTCCGCAGCAGAATAACACTGCTTCCTGTCACAACTTCTACTTCACTTTCCACCTCTCCTTCTTTTTCAGTTTATTTCTCTCTTTCTCCCTTCTTCTCTCTCTCTTTATCTCCCAGTCCCCATCCAACTCTCCCTACAGTAATCCAGTAGAGCCAGTGTTTGCAACCTCTGCAGAATGTCAAGCCACTGTCACCTCCATCTCCCTGTCTCTCTTTGGAGAGAGGGAGGGAGAGGGGTGATGGATAGGAGGATGCAGATAGGGGAAGGAAGAAGGTGGGAGGAGAGGGGGCTGGGAAAGATTGGGAGACAAGGAGAGACCGCTTTATGCTCTCCTTTCTTTCCCTTCCCCATGGTTTTCCGCCCTCTCTATCTATTCCGACCTTCTCTCTGTCTTTCTCTCTTTTACTCTCCTCTCTCTCCTCTCCCTCTCCCCTCTCTCCTCTCTCTTTCTCTCTCCTCTCTCTCTCTCTACTCTCTCCTCTCTCTTTTCCTCTCCTCTCTTCCTCTCCTCTCTCTCTCCCCTCTCCTCTCTCCTCTCTCTTCCTCTCCTCCTCTAGATGGTTCACGTCATAACTGTAACAGCTCCTCCTGTGCCTGCATGTGTCTCCTTATTTGATTTCTGTAGAGTGGAAAGGGAGGTGTGGGAATGGAGGTGTGGGAATGGAGGTGTGGTAATGTGAAATCATCAGTTTGGGAAGAAGCACGTGTCTGAATGCATCCCTCCCCCAGCCTTCTATAAGAGCTGGTCATGCTACTGGGTTAGCCAGTGTATGAGTGTGTGAGTGTGTGTTAGGAGTGTGTGTGAGTGTGTGTTAGGAGTGTGTGTGAGTGTGTGTTAGGAGTGTGTGTGAGTGTGTGTTAGGGGTGTGTGTGAGTGTGTGTTAGGGGTGTGTGTGAGTGTGTGTTAGGGGTGTGTGTGAGTGTGTGTTAGGGGTGTGTGTGAGTGTGTGTTAGGAGTGTGTGTGAGTGTGTGTTAGGAGTGTGTGTGAGTGTGTGTTAGGGGTGTGTGTGAGTGTGTGTTAGGGGTGTGTGTGAGTGTGTGTTAGGGGTGTGTGTGAGTGTGTGTTAGGAGTGTGTGTGAGTGTTAGGGGTGAGGTGGCTGAGCGGTTAGGGAATCAGGCTAGTAATCAGAAGGTCACTGGTTCAATTCCCTGCTATGCAAATGACGTTGTGTCCTTGGGCAAGGCACTTCACTCTACTTGCTTCGGGGGGGAATGTCCCTGTACTTACTGTAAGTCGCTCTGGATAAGAGCGTCTGCTAAATGACTAAATGTTAGGTGTGTGTGTGAGCAGGAGTCACCACTGTGGATGAGCAGGAGGTCCAGCAGGAGGAGGAGCATACCGGACCCACCCAACACACACAAACACATGTAAACACAACTCACACACATGTACACACAGAATGCCCCACAGAATTCCAGAGGGGCTATGTTTAAGTCTAAGTGTTGCCTGGTCTGCCCTCTTATAGCACCTCCATCTGGATACAGTCTAAGTGTTGCCTGGTCTGCCCTCTTATAGCACCTCCATCTGGATACAGTCTAAGTGTTGCCTGGTCTGCCCTCTTATAGCACCTCCATCTGGATACAGACTAAGTGTTGCCTGGTCTGCCCTCTTATAGCACCTCCATCTGGATACAGACTAAGTGTTGCCTGGTCTGCCCTCTTATAGCACCTCCATCTGGATACAGACTAAGTGTTGCCTGGTCTGCCCTCTTATAGCACCTCCATCTGGATACAGACTAAGTGTTTCCTGGTCTGCCCTCTTATAGCACCTCCATCTGGATACAGACTAAGTGTTGCCTGGTCTGCCCTCTTATAGCACCTCCATCTGGATACAGACTAAGTGTTGCCTGGTCTTCCCTCTTATAGCACCTCCATCTGGATACAGACTAAGTGTTGCCTGGTCTGCCCTCTTATAGCACCTCCATCTGGATACAGACTAAGTGTTGCCTGGTCTTCCCTCTTATAGCACCTCCATCTGGATACAGACTAAGTGTTGCCTGGTCTGCCCTCTTATAGCACCTCCATCTGGATACAGACTAAGTGTTGCCTGGTCTGCCCTCTTATAGCACCTCCATCTGGATACAGACTAAGTGTTGCCTGGTCTGCCCTCTTATAGCACCTCCATCTGGATACAGACTAAGTGTTGCCTGGTCTGCCCTCTTATAGCACCTCCATCTGGATACAGACTAAGTGTTGCCTGGTCTTCCCTCTTATAGCACCTCCATCTGGATACAGATGGTCCCCTCAGCAGGCTGCCAGGAGGAGACACTGATACTGATAGTGTGAGAGTGTGTTACTGTGAGAGTGTGTTACTGTGAGAGTGTGTTACTGTGAGAGTGTGTTACTGTGAGAGTGTGTTACTGTAAGAGTGTGTTACTGTGAGAGTGTGTTACTGTGAGAGTGTTGTTTATGAATAATGAAAGAAGCATCTCACTCTCTTTGTCACACCACACACACTCACACACCATATGCACACACATGCATGCACACACACTCACACACCACATAAAAACCTTCTGTCCATTTGGGATCTTTGACTGGGGAGAGGGAAGGAAGAGGAGGAGAGGAGAGGAAGAGAGGAGGATAAGAGAGAAGAGTGAAACATTCTGATGATGCTGACCTTTGAGAGGGTTAATAGATGAAGGACTGATAGTGAACAGAGAGAAGGAGGAGAGAAGGAGAGGATGTGGGCGAGAGAGCCCCCCCCCCCCTCTCAGGTTATTGTAGGGATGTTGCAGGAGAGATGGGGGAGGCAGGGGGCTGGCAGGGGGGAGGCAGGGGGGGAGAAGTCGGAGGTAAAATGTCAGACTGAGTTAATGTCAGGACGGCTGGGCATGTCATTAGGGATTTGGTGTGAAAAGCACACAGACTATCATTAGGTTGTGTGTGTATCCAGATTTTGGCTGGTTACTGGTGACAATGTATGGTTGTGCAAATCAAAATAAGAGTTTGGCAGGAAAGCTCCTTCTGACACACGCACATACAGACACACATACACACACACACACACCGATATACACATGCAGACACACATACACACACACACCTATATACACATGCAGACACACATACACACACACACCGATATACACATGCAGACACACATACACACACACACCTATATACACATGCAGACACACATACACACACACACACCTATATACACATGCAGACACACATACACACACACACCTATATACACATGCAGACACACATACACACACACACCTATATACACATGCAGACACACACACACACACCTATATACACATGCAGACACACACACACACCGATATACACATGCAGACAAACACACACACCTATATACACATGCAGACACACACACACACCTCACACATAGCTCATCTTTTCTGAGGGTGAAGGAAGGCTTTGTGTCACACACAGAAATAGCTACAGCTCTCTCCCTGTCTGCGCCCTCTCTCTCTCACCCTCATCTCTCTCTCAACATCCTCTCTCTCTCTCTGTCTTTCTCTCTCTCTCTCTCTCACCCTCCTCTCTCTCTCTCACCCTCCTCTCTCTCTCACCATCCTCTCTCTGTGTCTCTCTCTCTCACCCTCCTCTCTCTCTCACCCTCCTCTCTCTCTCTCACCCTCCTCTCTCTCTCTCACCCTCCTTTCTCCCCTCTCCTCTTGTCATAATAATGAGATGTTTTCATCACATATAGATTCTCAATGTCCAGGTGTATGCGTGTGTCGTCATATTGCATGTGTTTAAACACACGTGTGTGTGTTCACTAATGAGACTGGAACTCTCCACAGTGTGACTTGATAGAAAACTGGGTGTCTCCTATATTTGTGTCCTGTGCCTGGAGGAGTGTGGTGTGTGTGTGTGCGGTGTGTGTGTGTGTGTGTGGTGTGTGTGTCCCAGCTGCAGACAGAGGCAGGTGGTTACCCCAAGGGAATGTCAAATCATGTCACTGGTCTGACTGCTGTCACTGCAACACACACACACTGTTAATATACACAAACACACACACACACACACACACACACACTGATAATACAGATGGAAGGCACACACACACAGGGTTCAGAGAGGACAGGTTTAGCAGGTGTCATGGATCTCTTCCTCCTCACTGGCCCCTCCGGGGTTCCAACCAGGGTCCTCTGACTCACACAGGCACCTGTCTTAAAGTCTGCTCTACCCTTCCTCTCCTGAACACCTGTCTTAAAGCCTGCTCTACCCTTCCTGTCCTGAACACCTGTCTTAAAGCCTGCTCTACCCTTCCTCTCCTGAACACCTGTCTTAAAGCCTGCTCTACCCTTCCTCTCCTGAACACCTGTCTTAAAGCCTGCTCTACCCTTCCTCTCCTGAACACATGTCTTAAAGCCTGCTCTACCCTTCCTCTCCTGAACACCTGTCTTAAAGCCTGCTCTACCCTTCCTCTCCTGAACACCTGTCTTAAAGCCTGCTCTACCCTTCCTCTCCTGAACACCTGTCTTAAAGCCTGCTCTACCCTTCCTCTCCTGAACACCTGTCTTAAAGCCTGCTCTACCCTTCCTCTCCTGAACACCTGTCTTAAAGCCTGCTCTACCCTTCCTCTCCTGAACACCTGTCTTAAAGCCTGCTCTACCCTTCCTCTCCTGAACACCTGTCTTAAAGCCTGCTCTACCCTTCCTCTCCTGAACACCTGTCTTAAAGCCTGCTCTACCCTTCCTCTCCTGAACACCTGTCTTAAAGCCTGCTCTACCCTTCCTCTCCTGAACACCTGTCTTAAAGCCTGCTCTACCCTTCCTCTCCTGAACACCTGTCTTAAAGCCTGCTCTACCCTTCCTCTCCTGAACACCTGTCTTAAAGCCTGCTCTACCCTTCCTCTCCTGAACACCTGTCTTAAAGCCTGCTCTACCCTTCCTCTCCTGAACACCTGTCTTAAAGCCTGCTCTACCCTTCCTCTCCTGAACACCTGTCTTAAAGCCTGCTCTACCCTTCCTCTCCTGAACACCTGTCTTAAAGCCTGCTCTACCCTTCCTCTCCTGAACACCTGTCTTAAAGCCTGCTCTACCCTTCCTCTCCTGAACACCTGTCTTAAAGCCTGCTCTACCCTTCCTCTCCTGAACACCTGTCTTAAAGCCTGCTCTACCCTTCCTCTCCTGAACACCTGTCTTAAAGCCTGCTCTACCCTTCCTCTCCTGAACACCTGTCTTAAAGCCTGCTCTACCCTTCCTCTCCTGAACACCTGTCTTAAAGCCTGTTCTACCCTTCCTCTCCTGAACACCTGTCTTAAAGCCTGCTCTACCCTTCCTGCCCTCCTCTGGACCTCCTGATCATCTGATCTTCTCCTGATCTTCATGCTGCTGCTTTACTCAGAAAGGATTGATCGTATCCTACATCATCCTCAATCCTATATCATCCTCAACCCTAAATCATCCTCAATCCTATATCATCCTCAACCCTACATCATCCTCAATCCTATATCATCCTCAATCCTACACCATCCTCAGTCCTACACCATCCTCAATCCTACATCATCCTCAATCCAACATCATCCACCAACAGGGGAAGGAGCTGTCACAGTGTCACCTCCTACACACCTCCCCCCTCTACCCCCTCAACCCTCTCTCCCCACCTCCTCCTCTTTTCTGTCCCATCTCCTTCTCTCTCCGTTTGAACGAGAATCCCCTCATTAATCCTGACAGGTGAATGTCCCAGAGGGAGAGGGTTAGGGTGGAGGAGGTGTGGAGGGGAGGAGGAGTGGAGAGGGGGTAGGAGAGAGAAGAGATGGGGGAAAGCGAGGTGGAAGAGAGAGAGAGAGAGGTGGAGGAGAGAGAGAGAGAGGTGGAGGAGAGAGAGAGAGAGAGAGAGGTGGAGGAGAGAAAGGAGAGGGGGAACGAAAGAGAGAGCTTAAAAACAGCAGTTAACATCTGTTTGATTTTATCTTTCTTTTCACTCTTTCCTTTTCTAATCGCTTAGACACACACACTCCTCTCCTCCTCCCCCCTCCCCATCTCCTCCCCCCTCCCTTCTCCTCTCCTCTCCTCTTCCCCCCTCCCCATCTCCTCCCCCCTCCCTTCTCCTCTCCTCCTCCCCTCTCCCCATCTCCTCCACCCTCCCTTCTCCTCCCCTTCCCCTCCCCTCCTCCCTCTCCTGTCGTTCCCCTCCTCCATCTCCTCTCCTCCTGCCCAAACTGAGAGAAGGGAAAACATGGCCTCCTAAACTGAAATGCCAAAGAGAGAAAATTAGATGTGAGTGGAGTGCAGATTGTGTGTGTGTGTTTGCACACAGTGTGTGTTTGTGCATTGTGTGCATGCGTATATGTATTCAGGCATCTCTCCAGGGACAGATCCTCTCCAGGGACAGATCCTCTCCAGGGACAGATCCTCTCCAGGGACAGATCCTCTCCAGGTTGGTTGTGTTGATCTCTGCAGATACGTCTGGTCCATACAGCTGAGTGTGTATGTGATGCCGTTTTCATGTATTTTTACTAGTGCTGTCAAACGTTTAAAATACTTAATCGCGATTAATCGCATTAATGTCATAGTTAACTCGCGTTGCATTTTTATCTATTCTCAATGTCCCTTGATTTATTTTTGTCCCATTCTTTTTTCAAATCTTAATGCTCTTATCAACATGGAAAAGTGGTTCGGATTGATTCGTGCAAACATTTTTCTTATTGAAAACAACATTGCAATCGCCTGGCTTTGACGAGGGGGCGGAGAATTCACATCAGCTGTGTGCTTGGCCATCAATTGGTAACAACAAAACACACAGATAACTTTGGTCTTGTCAATGGAACCATTTGGCAACTTTTTAAAAGTTAACTTTCCATTCAGAATCTTATTGGCATCCATTTCGGCGTCTCGCGCTCACCATCCACTCAAAACGTAACGTTAGTCTACTACCAGAGAATGTCTAATATCCGTAAACGGGCTCTGCTACTACTCTTTAGCCGGCTTGCAAGCCAAACAAGTGTGTGTGGCGTGCCTGTTGTTTTGTTTCCGGTCTAGCTATATCCGGTGTGGTGTTGTAGTTTTTCTAACGTCGGTAGTTGTTGCAACAGCATGTGAAAAAAACTACAACGTTTGGTATGCCAAAAAGAGCGTTAATCGCACAATAAAAAAATGGACGCTGTTAGTAACGCGTTAAGCTGACAGCACTAATTTTTACACTCTCTCTTTCTTTCTTTCTTTCTTTCTTTCTTTCTTTCTTTCTTTCTTTCTTTCTTTCTTTCTTTCTTTATCTCTCTCTCTCTCTCTCTCTCTCTCTCTCTCTCACACACACACATTCACTCACTCACTACTAGTCCATGGCTACACAGCTGAGCCCAACAGCTGCTGTCTGGATCCTGGGATGTCTGTGTGTGTATGAGAGAGAGAGTGTAAGATTGTGTGTGTGTGTTAGCAGGCGTGGTGGCTGGAGATGGTTAGACTGCAGTCTGGATTAAAGGATCCACACGGGTGTCAAACAGGCAGTGGATTACTGCTGTAAACTGTCTGTCTCTACCCAGGCCTGAAACTAAGACCAGGGCCTCGTCTGGAGGTGTCCCCCAGGACCCCTCCCTCATCCTGGGCCACCTGCCTTATTAGACACCCAGATTAACCCACAGAGGAGCCAGGCCAAGCCAGGGCCCCTGGCCTAAATGAGATGCTGAATGTGTCTGTTACAGCAGCTACTGCTGTGAGCGTGATGATGACTGGAGTCAGAGTCCAGGGTTGTGGGGGGGGGGGGTAGAGAGAGAGAGATGGAGGGGGGAGGGGGGAGGGGGGAGGGGGGAGGGGGGAGGGGGAGGGGGGAGGGGAGGGGGAGAGGGGAGAGGGGAGAGGGGAGAGAGAAGAGAGAGGGGTGGGGATGTGTGTGTGTGATGATCATGCATGAAAGGCGTCTTGTATTCTCCCCTTCCCTGGAGCTGAGAGGTGTGAAGTTCAGTCTTATGTAACATGTGTGTGTGTGTGTGTGCAACGTGTGTGTGTGCATGTGTATGTAAGCGCCCTCACAGATGCCAAGTCGCTGTCACAGACACCAGTCCCAGCCCAAATGTGTGTGTGAATACCTGTGTGTACGTAGCTTTGTGTGTGTGGGTGTGTACAGTAAACGTGTGTGTGTGGTGTGTACAGTAAGTATGTGTGTGTAGATGTCTCATATCTGTCTTCTGCCTAGTCTTTTCATTCCCCTGCCCCCCTTCCCGCAGCCCAGCCTCCCCTCTGCCCCCCTCCCCTCCTCCACCAACCGAAAGGTAGCCATAGTAACGAACGGTTGACAGCTGTTGTTACGTTACTCCACTGATCTGCTGCGCTGCTGGGTGTTGACGATAGTAGGAAAAACTTATATTTAGACACAGAAAAGTCTATGTCAAAAACATTGAGGGCCTCATGTACGTACATTCGCCAATGTAGCGTTATTAGCGCCATGGCCAAGTTTTTTTTTTTACAGGAAGGGATTGGATTCAGACATTAAATATGTCAGAAACCTTTCTAATTTGCAATAATTGGAAGGGTCTGTGGGTTAGCATGCTGTTAGTATCCCTAAAGAGAATCACTCATTTGAGAGAATTGACTCCACGCTATACAGCTTCCCAGCCAGTGCCCCTGGGCACCCTGCAGGGGTGTGTGTGCGCGTATGTGTGTAAATAGGAAGGTTCAAATGCTATTTGAAGGCCAATGGAGCTGTGCGTTCGACAGAGCTAACTGCAGAGTTAGGGTTAACATAGGGTTAACATAGGGTTAACATAGGGTTAACATAGGGTTAACATAGGGTTAACATAGGGTTAACATAGGGTTAACATAGGGTTAACATAGGGTTAACATAGGGTTAACATAGGGTTAACCCTAATCGTAACTGCATAGCGTTTAGAGGTTACGACATGGCCTGTGTCAGCACCTAATGAAGCTTCCCAGGTTCTCTCTCCACGCGAAGGCCACGGCTCTGCCCAACTCCCGTTCCCGACCAGAGCCTCGTCTGGAGGTCTCCCCCAGGACTCCTCTCTCATCCTGGTCCGGGCCATCCGTCCACAGAATTATGCTGGGATTTTACAGTCTCGTAATTCACGCAGCTAATCATGACGACAGACACTGACTGCAGTGAAATCTCTAAAATGACTTTAGCACCGAGAGAGCGTACATTATTTTGAAACAGGAGAGCGAGGCCGTGAGAGCTAGGGCGTGCAAGGGCGTGCAAGGCCGTGCTGAAAGGAATCACTCGTCTTCCTATTCCTCTCCAGTATCTCATTATTCAGCCCCATTTGAAATGTGTAATTTCTCTCCTAGTGTCAATCCTGAGGCAGAGTCGACTGTCATAGTCGACTATATGCCTGTTTTAGAGCACATCTGTGCCATGTCCCTCTCACAGCACCGCAAACTAAGTTAATGATCCTCTAATGAAATCTCCTATGAGCTGGCTTCTGTCTCTTCACAGCAAGTGTGTGGAGACTCTGGGTGGACAGGAAGGTTGAAAGGGATAATGCTGTGTAGGAGAGGATAATGCTGTGTAGGAGAAGATAATGCTGTGTAGGAGAGGATAATGCAGTGTAGGAGAGGATAATGCAGTGTAGGAGAGGATAATGCTGTGTAGGAGAAGATAATGTAGTGTGGGAGAGGATAATGCAGTGTGGGAGAGGATAATGCAGTGTCGTAGATGGTTCATGAAAAGCTTTTTCTGTGGTTTCAAAGTGAGAGAGAAAGAGAGGGGCGAGAGAATGAAGGAATTGAACGTGAGATTTAATAAGCCTGTAATGATTTAATTAACAGACATCAATACAAAAAAGTGGGGAGTCAACATCTCTTTATCAAGGGAATGGCACCTCATCTACACCCCAACCCTACTCCTCTACAAGCCCCCCCACTACCCCCACTATCCCCTCGACCCCCTCCACTCTCACTGTTGTCTTTCAGGTGTGTCTGTGTGTGTGTGAGAGAGAGATAGAGATTCTGTCCTCTACACAGGGTCCATGTTTATGTCTTGGGAGACTTACATTTACATTTATGCATTTAGCAGACGCTTTTATCCAAAGCGACTTCCAAGAGAGAGCTTTACAAAAGAGCATAGGTCACTGATCATAACAACGAGGTAGACTTCTGATGTCTATGGCATTATGTCATCCTTGTTCATATTCAACCTCCGCATGCTGAGAGAGCCATGTCCAGCTGTTCCAGTGTCCTGCTAACTGAGCCATAAGGAAGCTGCTGCTACAAGATCACACTGGAGTTCAAAGTTCAAACCAGCGTTGGGCCCATAGGATTGGCTACTGGGAACTGTTTGAATGTCAATACGGTTGTGAAGACGTGAGAGGGGAGAGCTGATCAGAGTGTGCCGCTCTCTCTGCTGCTCTCTCTGCTGCTCTCTCTGCGGCGCTCTCTCTGCCGCGCTCTCTCTGCCGAGCTCTCTCTGCCGCGCTTCCTCTGCCGCTCTCTCTGCCGCGCTCTCTGCCGCACTCTCTGCCGCGGTCTCTGGGACATTTTGAGATAAGGTGAGCAAAGATCTTTGGGTTTTCAGCCTGGAGTGTGTTTGTGGCCCACACAGATTTTATTATGTGTGACAGACACAGAACTAACATCCTGGGAGAGAGAAGGAGAGGGAGGGTGAGAAGGGAGAGAGAGGGAGAGGAGAGAGGCTTCATACAGAATTTCAACAATGAGAGTGAAAGAGAGAGGATGAAGGTTACGGGTTAGAAGGATGAAAAAGGAGGAGGGGGAGACTGTTTCACTTAATCCTGACCTTAACGGCCATGTCCAAACAGGACTTCCATGTTGTAACAAACTGATGATCCCCCCCAGGGACACAGAACTGAGTGAGAGGGAAAGCTAGAAAGAGGAGAAAGAGATTTTAATAAATACATGAGCCTGTAATGAGGAAGAAGGCAAGGTGAGGAGATCAAGGCTGCCTTTTAATCTGATGCCTTTACACTGCATACCTGAAGAGAGAGAGGGGGTGAGGATAGGGAGGGAGAGAGGGAGGGAGGGGAGAAATGGAGAAGAGAGAGGGATAGAGAAAAGAACAGTGAAAAGAGGATGGGTGAAATCATTTTGAGATAGAAAGTAGGAGGGAGGGACAGGGATTGTGTCTCAGGAAGCATGTTCACTTACTGATTTGAGTCAGTGTCTATCAGACACACACACAGACACACACATAGATACACACACGCAGACCAACATCCGCAGACATACAAAGACATACACGCTACACACAGACCTTGGCTACACACACAACACTCACACACAGACAGCAGGGTCAGCCCCTGAGTGTTCAGTGTTCCAGGGATGGAGAGGAGAACCCCCCCCTCTTTAGTGAATAGTTTGGTCTACTGTAGTGAGAGACAGTCCCAGGAGTGAGTGGTACTGCCCGCTGGAGGGGGACTCTGCCCAGTGTCTAGGCTCGGAGGAAAGCATGCTGAGCAGAGGAGAGGAGGGTTTAACATCTCAGCACGGTGCCTGTGTGTGTGAGAGTCAGAGTCACAGTGTGTCTGTGAGAATCTCTGTGTTCTCTAGGAAAGTGAAATGAATTACAAAGCAAGAGAGAGAGAGTGAGTGAAAGAGAGGGATGGCGAGGGAGATGGAGAGAGGGGTAGAGTATTTAAAGAGAGGGAGGTAGAGGTACAGTATGTAATGAGAGAGAGGGAGGTAGAGTGTAATGAGAGAGAGGGAGGTAGAGTGTGTAAGGAGAGAGAGGGAGGTAGAGTGTGTAATGAGAGAGAGGGAGGTAGAGAGAGGTAGAGTGTGTAATGAGAGAGAGGGAGGTAGAGAGAGGTAGAGTGTGTAATGAGAGAGAGGGAGGTAGAGTGTGTATGTAAGAAGCCCTACCCAAGGTGACTCCAGCCTGCTGTTGTCAGGAGCCAGATGATTTGTAAGCCCAGAGAAGCCCTCCTGCCTAGGGGGCTGTGCCAAACTCTAGCCCCAGGCTTCAGCTGTTGATGGAGGCTATCTCAGCCACTGGTTCACTGACAGCCTGGGGGGGTCTCTCTGGGATAACAGCACCCAGCTCTCTCTCTCCTCCCCAGCTCTCTCTCTTTCTGCTCTCTCTCCTCCCCAGCTGTCCGAATTTTCCTCCGAACTTGGTCACCACAGGTGGACTCCCTCCCTCCCTCCCTCCCTCCCTCCCTCCCTCCCTCCCTCCCTCCCTCCCTCCCTCCCTCCCTCCCTCCCTCCCTCCCTCCCTCCCTCCCTCCCTCCCTCCCTCCCTCCCTCCCTCCCTCCCTGTAATGACCTCATCTGTCATTATTATGTCCATATCATTACACACACACACACTCACACACATACACACCCACACACACACACACACAGAGCTCAAGGCCAGATCATCTCACGAGCACGAGAGAAGGAGAGAAATGGAGATAGAGGACAGTGAACTGCAGAGTATTATCTGTCCTCTCCCATCTGTGCTCTCATTCCCCTTCTCTGCCCCCCCCACCTCCCCTCTGCCCCCCCACCTCCCCTCTGCCCCCCCACCTCCCCTCTGCCCCCCCCCACCTCCCCTCTGCCCCCCCAACTCCCCTCTGCCCCCCCCCACCTCCCCTCTGCCCCCCCACCTCCCCTCTGCCCCCCCCCACCTCCCCTCTGCCCCCCCAACTCCCCTCTGCCCCCCCACCTCCCCTCTGCCCCCCCCCACCTCCCCTCTGCCCCCCCCACCTCCCCTCTGCCCCCCCACTCCTCCCCTCGTCACCCCCTCCTCATTCTTCATTTAACCCCAGGGTTAGGGTTAGTGCAGTGTGATAAATCAGAGGTCAGGTTGTTGTGTCCCATTTATTAGGTACTCATGTTGTTAGAGGCTGGAAAGGTGAGGAGGGGGGAGTGTGAGGCTGTGTGTGTGTGAGGCTGTGTGTGAGGCTGTGTGTGTGTGATGCTGTGTGTGTGTGAGGCTGTGTGTGTGTGTGAAGAAACAGATTGACATTTTTAGGCTGTTGCATTGAAGAAACCGACACACCACACAAGCTTGAGTTTAATACATTATTTAATGTGACATTAGTTAATGTACATGCAAGTCTTGAATTGCTTAAAGATAACATGATATGCTGTTTTTGGATGCTTTTATATAGGCCTTAGTGGTCCCCTAATACTGTATCTGAAGTCACTTTCCCGAAATTCAGCCTTGGTGCAGAATTACAGCCACTACAAGCAGTCCCACAATGAGCTTTCCTCACGCGCTGTTTCTGTGTCTGTAGCTTTAAATGCTAATGAGGAGGAGAGAGGCGGCACCATGCGCTAATGTTTACAGTTGATGTATCGCAATGGCTCGTAGCCCCCGTTGCTGTAAGATGCCTCGAATTTGCCGTTTCTCTTTGCAGAGGTGCACACTCAGTCATTTTAATGAGGTAGTGATGGGAAGTTTGGATCATTTTACTGACTCGGTTCTTTGAATCTCGTTCAGTAAAATGAACAAATCTTTTTTCGAGTCATTCGTTCATTTCAACGGGGGTATTGCTCAACTTTTTTTTGCCAATTCCCTGGCCTAAATACGTCCGCTGCAAACATTTATCATATTCTCATGTAGGCCTGCATGTAAACCAGAAGATATTTTTACTATTTTACACTAGCACTTAATTATCGCGGTTAACAATTACACTGCACTTAACTGTAAGTAAAGTACATTGCCGGGTATGATTCTTTGGATCATTTTTCACGTGACCTGCTTAGGCTCAGTACTGCCTAGCTAGAGGAAATGACAGAAATGATTCGTTCATTTTGACTAGGTCTTCGGGTACGAGTCTTTGGATCATTTTGCACGTGACTTGCATAGGCTCAGAAGAGGAAACAGAAAGGATTTATTTACCTTGTTCACTTTCGCCTGACTAGGTTTAGTAAGACGTGAATGATATTTGTTCACAATTGATAATTATAGGTTTATAGGTAGTCATACTAATGATGCGTTCAAAATGAACGAATCGTTCGCGAACGAAACATCACTACAATGAGGGGAAAGGCGGATATTGCGCGCGCCATAACACCAACAGCAGTACGGTTATCCAAAAACAAAGAAGTGTACAACACTGGCGTTACAGCGTTTGTATTCACACACATACTTGATGCTATCTACCTTTACATTAGCGACAGTAACTCAGCTGTTAGCTGCAGAGCTAATATTACAGCCACATTCTAAGGGTAGCAAGCTCAGTAACCATGTACAGTAAAGCAACAAAATGATATAACGTTAGTTAACTTACTTGTCCGAGGTTTGTAGCTGGACCAAGGAGAGTTAGTACTGATCCAGAATATATCAGCAATATATCAGCCAGCTTTGAATTTGCTCAAGTTGAGGAAACAGTCATGGCTGAAATGTTTGGCGCAGACATACAAAACTTTGGGAAGTTGTGTCGGAGCATTTCCAGAGAAAATAACATTTAGACACTGGGTCTTCAGAGGTTCTGATGAAGGAACTTTAAAACTACTTTTGTTTCAAATCAAATGTATTTTGATAGCCCTTTTTACACGCAAGCATGTCACAAAGGGCTTTACATACGCCCATAGAACTGCCCCTCAACCAACCTAAACCCTCAAGGAAGACAAGGAAAAACTCCCAGAAAAACTCCCAACGGGAGAAAAAATGGAAGAAACCTTGGGAGGAGCAATTCAGAGAGGGATCCCCTCCTCCAGAGACGGTTGGTAAGAGAGAGGAGCAGAACACAAGCTAAACATAGTCATACAATGTCAATGGATTTTGAAACACCAGAATCCATTGTTCGGCTTTATAGACGTTGGATGGGACCTGGAAACTCGCTGTTGGCCGTCATGGAGACTGGTTTCCGGTTGACGACCTGGTCCAGCGTTGGTAGACCGACGACCAGGCAGGTCGTCAGTCTACGACCGACGACTAGGTGTTTTCCTTTGTATATCCAAACTAAGCAAATGGAATGCAAGCCATTATGTCTCGAGGATAAAAACACTTGCACGGTCGTAGCTCAGTTTCTTATAGGTGGGCCAGATTCTCTGGTTGGGCTAAGCAGAGAGAGGGAAGGTAACCTTCTCTATTGTTACGTAACAATAGGGGATTTTCAAAACAGAGCGTTTGAACTTTCATTTTCTCAAAGGCGGAGAAGAATACCCAGGGCTTGGTTTACACCTATCAACAATTCTAGCCACTGGGGGACCAAAGGCAGGCTAGGGGAACTCATATTAAAGTTAAATAACCTCCTCAAGTGGTAATGGTCATGTGACCTTTAAATGTATGATGCTGCTAGTACACCACTATACTTGCTGAGCAACAGTCTTACTAGAATGTTGTATCTATGCACATCGTATCTATGCGTCGTTGCTAACGTGTGTTGACGTTGTGACGTTAGGCTAGCACTGAGGTCCCTTCTGCCACTCAAGGCACTTTTGTCACAAAAACGTAGGCTAAACCGTGCAATATAACGCAAATACAAGCGACGCAATCGGGACCAAGATGAACATTTTGACACTGTTGTCTATGCAGTCCAAATATTGAGGGATCCTTAGGGGTGGGAAATATATGCGATGTAATATATGAGAGGGAACAATGGTTGTGCTCGCCGAAGGCAAGCACACCCAATTTGCCTGGGTTTAAAATGTAAGAAGTAGAAAGTACAGATATTTGTGTAAAAATGTAAGGTGTGAAAGTAAAAATGTGTCAGAGTAGTGATACACACAAAGACCCTCCCTTGGATAGGAGTGAGGACGGAGGCACAATAACTACAGCTCACCTTCCCATCACCACTCCCTCACTGTACTGGAGCTGTTGGACCACAGCAGACTCTCCAGGCTCTTATTTAGGTTACCAAGGAGACCCACAACCTTCCCACTATCATGATCTCCCTCTCCCTCTCTCCCTCTCTCCCTCTCTCTCTCTCTCTCCTCTCTCTCTCTCTCTCTCTCTCTCTCTCTCTCTCTCTCTCTCTCTCTCTCTCTCTCTCTCTCTCTCTCTCTCTCTCTCTCTATCTCTCTGTTGCTGGCTTAGCCAACTGTATCGGTGCTAAAACATCACTGGAGTTCTCTAATTGGGTCTGTTCCCCCCTCCTCCCTCTTCCTCCCCCCTGCCTCTGAAGTTGTGAGAAGAAAACCTGTCTTTCTGAGGACAGACCAACAGGATACAACCGGATACAGAAATAGGAATAGAGGAGAGAGAGGGGGGGGGTGAGAGAGGGACAGACCAACAGGGGGTGAGAGAGGGGGGGTGAGAGAGGAGGGGGTGAGAGAGGGGACAGGGACGGATTGGGAGTAAAAATAGGACCTGGACCTGGAGAGAGAGGTGCTTAGGTAGGAGAGAGAGAAGTGGGGGGAGAAAGAGAGCGAGGTGGACAGAAAGAGGTGCTGGGGTAATGTTCTGCTTGGAGACGTGTTTTCAGAAAGGTCTTTCATTCAGCTCATAGATAGCTAATGGATAAGAGCGCAACTCCCCCCCCCTCCCACTTGCCACATAAAAGGATGCTTTATAAAGTGTGTGTGTGTTCTTTATAAAGTGTGTGTGTGTTCTGAAAGACCACACCCTCTCCTGCTGGGCCCTGCCCACAGGCTGACTAGTGGGGGAGGGAGGACAATAGGGGGGAAACCCTCAGTGTTGATGCATTATTCATTGGCTCTAATAGTTAGTTTTCTGCATGTGTATTGTTTGCCTAAGATAATGTATTCTGAAGGCTAAGAAAAATGCCTATTGATAAGGTTAATGTTGTGCTTAGCTCTCCTCTCACCCTTTGTCTGTCACCTCAAATTAAAAACCTAATCTTTGATTCATATCGGTTATTGCATGATGGCTCTCTCAGACTAGATAATCATAATCATATGAATCAGGACTTCCTCTCTGGCTGGGACAGCGGCAGGCAGCAGGTGCTGGGCTGGGTCTGCCCCCTAGTGGTGGAGGGCAGTGCTGCTGCAAGTCTGGTGACGAAGCTGCTTGTGTCTGAACAAAGACAGGCGGGCTAGCGGCGGGCGGGCTAGCGGCGGGCGGGCTAGCCGCGTGCAGGGCTAGCGGCGTGCAGGGCTAGCGACATGCAGGGCTAGCGGCAGGCGGGCTAGCGGCAGGCAGGTGAACTACACTGCGGCCCCACCAGGGGGCGCTCTCATCACGAATCACTTTTTCTTTCTCTTTCTATATGTCCATAAAATGAATGTAAGAAGGAAGCGAGAGTCTCTCTGGGTGAGGATGTGGAGGAGGAGAGAGTCTCTCTGGGTGAGGATGTGGAGGAGGAGAGAGTCTCTCTGGGTGAGGATGTGGAGGAGGAGAGAGTCTCTCTGGGTGAGGATGTGGAGGAGGAGAGAGTCTCTCTGGTGAGGATGTGGAGGAGGAGAGAGTCTCTCTGGGTGAGGATGTGAAGGAGGAGAGAGTCTCTCTGGGTGAGGATGTGGAGGAGGAGAGAGTCTCTCTGGGTGAGGATGTGAAGGAGAAGAGAGTCTCTCTGTGTGAGGATGTGAAGGAGGAGAGAGTCTCTCTGGGTGAGGATGTGAAGGAGGAGAGAGTCTCTCTGGTGAGGATGTGGAGGAGGAGAGAGTCTCTCTGTGTGAGGATGTGAAGGAGGAGAGAGTCTCTCTGGGTGAGGATGTGGAGGAGGAGAGAGGCTCTCTGGGTGAGGATGTGAAGGAGGAGAGAGTCTCTCTGGGTGAGGATGTGAAGGAGGAGAGAGTCTCTCTGGGTGAGGATGTGGAGGAGGAGAGAGTCTCTCTGGGTGAGGATGTGGAGGAGGAGAGAGTCTCTCTGGGTGAGGATGTGAAAGAGGAGAGAGTCTCTCTGGGTGAGGATGTTGAGGAGAGACTCTCTCTCTGAATCATTCTGTTGGGAAACAAAGAGTGTGAAATTATGTCACAGTTGTGTCTCCAGGCAGAACTTAATCATGTCAGTGTCTCTGTGTGTTTCACTGTGTGTGTCTGAGTGTATGAGCGTGTGTGTGTTGTGTGTGTGTGTGTGTTGGTAGGGAGGGGGATCATGATGTCTTAATTAGGGAGGATTTAAACATGCAAATGAGACTAGGATTCTGTTCCCTGGATGTTTTCTTGGGTTTCCAATCTGATAAGGAGATTCCAGTGTGTTTTCTTGGAATGACAGATTATTCTGGCATTGCCTAGAAGCAGAGTAAATTGAATGAAGTGCTAGCCCTGCCCTTAACGATGACAGTGGTGGGAGAGTTGTGTGTGTTCCTGGAGAGGACAGCCTGCCTGTCTGACTGTCTGACTGCCTGCCTGACTGTCTGTCTGTCTGCCTGTCTGCCTGACTGTCTGCCTGTCTGCCTGACTGTCTGTCTGCCTGCCTGCCTGCCTGCCTGACTGCCTGTCTGACTGTCTGTCTGTCTGTCTGTCTGTCTGTCTGTCTGCCTGTCTGACTGTCTGGGGTTGGCAGGCAGAATTCCACCTATTTTATCAAACACACGAGAGAGAGAGAGGGAGAGAGTACATGTGTCTCTGTAGTTACATTAAACAGCCACTAGATGTTGCTTTGCTCCTGAGTGGTTTTGAGTGAACCGTGATCTGCTGGAGGGAGAACGAGACAGACAGAAAAGAGAGAGGAAAAGATAAAGACAAATAGATGTGGAGAGATTTAAGTGAAAATACAGAAAGAAGGCGAGAGGCAAATGGATAAAAAAATTAAGATATGGGGAAAGAGACAGGGAGAGAGAGAGACGGGGGGAGAGAGAGACGGGAGACTGTCTCTTCCCAGAGAGGAAGAGACAGATGGGGGAGAGAGACAGGGGGAAGGAGACAGGGGGAAAGAGAGACGGGGAAAGAGAGACAGGGGGAAAGAGAGACAGGGGGAAAGAGAGACAGAGGGAAAGAGAGACAGGGGAAAGAGAGACGGGGAAAGAGAGACAGGGAGAGAGAGATGGGGGGAAAGAGAGAGACGGGAGAGAGGTTGGACTGTAGAGACATAGCTGTAGAAGGTTAGAAGCTGTTTGAGAAAGTGAGGTGGCGGGTCAGAATAAGGGTTCCTCAGGGTAATCTTTGAACCCACACAGATTACCACTGTTCGCGTGTGTATCAGTGTGTTTAATCTGTGTCTGGTAAGGTTAAGATAGTGTGTGTGTGTGTGTGTGTGTGTGTGTGTTTAATCTGTGTCTGCTAAGGTTAAGATAGTGTGTGTGTGTGTGTGTGTGTGTTTAATCTGTGTCTGCTGAGGTTAAGATAGTGTGTGTTTGTGTGTGCGTGCATGTGTGTACTTTGCCTATGTAGGTCTACAAATGTGTGTGTGTGCGTTTGAGTGTGTGTGTGTGTGACCGCTGAAGGGTCCAATAAAAACCCTGCTTTTATCTCTCTGGAACAGAACCAGTATCACGAACGACCTCCGCCCCCTCCCCTCCCCCTCCACCCTCAGTGGGCCTGCCCAGCAGGTGGAGCAGGGTAGACAGGAGAAGGTCTCTATGGTTACCACGTCGCTCTCCTGAGCTGATTGACTGTCACCCCCGTCACACACGCTGAGGGTCTGATGCTGTTAAATGGTTCACCAGGGACCCTGCCTGTGTCTTTACATTGATCGCTCCGCCCCTCGCTGGCATGGGGGATCAGTGATTTGTCACCTGGTACAGAGCTGGTTAATTGGTCAACACAGGAACAGCTATGGCGAATTCTGTCTGAGTGATTACAGCGGCAGAGTTGTTATGGCAACACAAGGATACACCCCCTACTCTCTCCTCCTCTAGGACTGGGTCTGGTCCTGGTCTGGTCTGGTCTGGTCCTGGTCTGGTCTGGTCTGGTCTGGTCTGGTCCTGGTCTGGTCTGGTCCTGGTCTGGTCTGGTCCTGGTCTGGTCCTGGTCTGGTCTGGTCTGGTCTGGTCTGGTCCTGGTCTGGTCTGGTCTGGTCTGGTCCTGGTCTGGTCTGGTCTGGTCCTGGTCTGGTCTGGTCTGGTCCTGGTCTGGTCTGGTCCTGGTCTGGTCTGGTCTGGTCCTGGTCTGGTCTGGTCTGGTCATGGTTATGGTTATGGTTATGGTTATGGTTATGGTTCTGGTCTGGTTCTGGTCCTGGTCTGATTCTGGTTCTGGGCAGCAGCCTCACTGTTTCAGCTTTCAGGCCTTCAGAAATACCAGGGTCTGTGGAGATGCAGCTTCTTCAGAGATACCAGCGTCTGCTAGTTTCACAGCTGCTCTCCACACTAGTCTGGGTGGGGGGTTATGTTAGAGCAGCTCACAGATCACTGCACCTGTACATAAACAGCCCATCTATCTACCTCATCCCAATAGTGTATTGATTTATTTATTTAATCTTGCTCCTTTGTACATCATCGTATTTAAGGTACAGTATTTCTACCTGCACTTTTATCCTCAGTGTTAAACTGTTTTATTGTAATTACTGTGATTATTATGCTTGCTTATTCTATGTGAAACTCTGTTGTATGTGTCTCAGTGCTATGTTGTATCTTGGCCAGGTCACAGTTGTAAATAAGAACTTGTTCTCAACTAAGGTGAAATTAAAAAATAAAATAAAATGTCAGCGGCTTGCTCAGTCAGACTGACTGACTGACTGGCTGGCTGGCTGGCTGGTTGACTGACTGACTGACTGGTTGGTTGACTGACTGACTGGTTGACTGACTGACTGGCTGGTTGACTGACTGGCTGGCTGGCTGGTTGACTGACTGGCTGGTTGACTGACTGACCGACTGGCTGGTTGACTGACTGGTTGGTTGACTGACTGGCTGGTTGACTGACTGACCGACTGGTTGGTTGACTGACTGACTGGTTGACTGACTGACCGACTGGTTGGTTGACTGACTGACTGACTGACTGGTTGACTGGCTGGCTGGCTGGCTGGCTGGTTGACTGGCTGGCTGGTTGACTGGCTGGCTGGCTGGTTGACTGGCTGGTCTCCAGAGTTCAGGACTAGATGACAGGCTCAAACTGGCAGACTGGGCTGTGACTGGGTCAGTCAGGAGACTGAAGGTCAGATTTGAGTATGACAGGATATTTATTGACAGTGTTACAGGACTCATGATCTTTGGTGGTTCTGCTTCATGGCAGCTCTCATCCCCAGCATGAGATTCAGGTTAGGGTTAGACTGGGTCAGCGTTGGTGTTATACTTGGGTTAGGGTTAGACTGGGTCAGGGTTGGGGTTATACTTGGGTTAGGGTTAGACTGGGTCAGGGTTAGGGTTACACTGGGGTCAGGATTCCCTCTTTCACATCATTTCTGGACACTGGGTAGCTCTCTCGTCTCCTCATTCCTACCCCTCTCACGTCTCCTCTCCTCATTCCTACCCCTCTCTCTTCTGATCCTAATTTCCTCTTCTCCCTGTCCTCTCCCTCTCTCTGGCCGCATGTCCTGGTTGAACCCTAGTGAGTGTGACTTTGTGCCCTGGGCTCCGAGCTATGCCAGTCCTTCTTCCTGTCATTCACACTGATTTGTTGAATGCCCTAAAAAATTAGGTTGAACTGGATACAAAGTAGACTGTACCCCTATCCCTCTCCTCTCTTTCTCTCTCTCCTTTCTCACTCCTCTCTCTTTCTCTCTGTCTCTCTCTCTCCTTCTCCTGTCTCTCCTCTACCTCTCTCTCCTTCCTCCTCTCTCTCTTTCTCACTCTCTTCCTCGCAGCCTCTATTGAGTCTTACTGTACTGATGTAATATGTGGGTCAGTTTTTATCAGGGGGGGCACCAGACAGAGCCCCCCCAACACACACACATTCTGTCTCGGGTGAGTGTGGGTGCATTTGTAATTTAGGGGCTTGTTAAAGACCAGAAATAGTTACTCCCTCTCCCCTTGTGTGCGTGGGTGTGTGTGTGCTTGTGTGTGTGCGTGGGTGTGTGTGTGCTTGTGTGTGTTTGTTTGTGTGTGTGCTCATGTGTGTGTGTGTGTGTGTATGTGTGTGCTTGTGTGTGTGTGTGCTTGTGTGTGTGTGCTTGTGTGTGTGTGTGTGCTTGTGTGTGTGTGTGTGTGTGTGTGTGCTTGTGTGTGTGTGTGTGTGTGTGGGTGTGTACTTGTGTGTGTGTGCTTGTGTGTGCGTGTGCTTGTGTGTGTGGGTGTGTGCCTGTGTGTGTGTGTGCTTGTGTGTGTGCTTGTGTGCTTGTGTGTGTGTGTGCGTGTGTGTGCTTGCTTGTGTGTGTGTGTGTGTGTGTGTGTGTGTGTGCTTGTGTGTGTGTGTGTGTGTGTGTGTGCTTGTGTGTGTGTGTGCTTGTGTGTGTGTGTGTGTGTTTGTGCTTGTGTGTGTGTGTGTGTGTGTGTGGGTGTGTGTGTGTGCTTGTGTGTGTGTGTGTGTGCTTGTGTGTGTGTGTGCTTGTGTGTGTGTGTGTGTGTGTGTGTGTGCTTGTGTGTGTGTGGTGCTTCAGTGCTGCAGAGTGTCAGAGGGGTGTTGGGAGGTAGATGAGAATACAGCCTCTTGTTTTATAATTCTGCTCTGGTCCTGCCTCGATGGCAGGGGTGTGTTACCATGGAAACAGCAGACAAGAGCAGTAAACATGGTGTGTGTAAGAGTGGGGGAGATGTGTCCTGTATGTGTTTGTGTAGGCTAGGTGTGTTTGTGTAGGCTAGGTGTGTTTGTGTGTTCCTGTATGTGTATGTGTAGGCTAGGTGTGTTAGTGTGTTCCTGTATGTGTATGTGTAGGCTAGGTGTGTTAGTGTGTTCCTCTATGTGTAGGCTAGGTGTGTTAGTGTAGGCTAGGTGTGTTCCTGTATGTGTATGTGTAGGCTAGGTGTGTTAGTGTGTTCCTGTATGTGTATGTGTAGGCTAGGTGTGTTAGTGTGTTCCTGTATGTGTATGTGTAGGCTAGGTGTGTTAGTGTGTTCCTGTATGTGTATGTGTAGGCTAGGTGTGTTAGTGTGTTCCTGTATGTGTATGTGTAGGCTAGGTGTGTTAGTGTGTTCCTGTGTGTGTATGTGTAGGCTAGGTGTGTTAGTGTGTTCCTGTATGTGTAGGCTAGGTGTGTTAATGTGTTCCTGTATGTGTATGTGTAGGCTAGGTGTGTTAGTGTGTTCCTGTATGTGTATGTGTAGGCTAGGTGTGTTAGTGTGTTCCTGTGTGTGTATGTGTAGGCTAGGTGTGTTAGTGTGTTCCTGTATGTGTATGTGTAGGCTAGGTGTGTTAGTGTGTTCCTGTGTGTGTATGTGTAGGCTAGGTGTGTTAGTGTGTTCCTGTGTGTGTATGTGTAGGCTAGGTGTGTTAGTGTGTTCCTGTGTGTGTATGTGTAGGCTAGGTGTGTTAGTGTGTTCCTGTATGTGTATGTGTAGGCTAGGTGTGTTAGTGTGTTCCTGTATGTGTACGTGTAGGCTAGGTGTGTTAGTGTGTTCCTGTGTGTGTATGTGTAGGCTAGGTGTGTTAGTGTGTTCCTGTATGTGGATCTTCTGCATTGAATGTTGTGAGTCTGTGACACAGTAGCATTCATTCCGATTAACTGGAGATATTTTACGATAGCAGTCCTGTGTTTCAACGTCTCTCTATGATAGCAGTCCTGTGTTTCAACGTCTCTCTATGATAGCAGTCCTGTGTTTCAACGTCTCTCTGTTGCGTCTCCCGACATCAGGGAACATTGGGCTTCATTCACCAATATCTTCCTTAGTTATTTCTTACATTTGTTCTTAAGAAAGTTCCTAAGAAAAGTCTACGTGTGATTCATGACGTGTTCCTAAACAGCAGAATTGTTCGCAGGTGTGATCTCAGAATGATGAATCCCAATATGTCTTAAGTTGAAAGCTCGTGCCCCGTTGCTCCTATTTAGCAAAGGTAAACGCCCCGTTAATTCCCATAAAGGCGCATGAGATGGCAGGGCTGTGTGCATACTCAGAGAAACGTCGAAAAGACGTGGTAAAGACAGTGGCAGACCTGCGAACTGAGGAGTTTGTAGGTCTGCAGTGGAGGCCCCGAATCCAAAATGAAAACTTTCGTAATTCTTAAGTGGAGGTACTGCTACAACAAAATAACGACAAACCACACATCATATTTAGTAGCGTTAGCGGTGGATGCAAAGCAGTAAATAAAACATTTCGGGTTAGGGTCATGGAATGCAATTACTCATGCAGTGAATGCTGTATCTGCAGAAGGGCGTGAAAAAGAAGTGAAAAAGAAATCGTGTAATCTGAAATCTGAGGCAAAAAAAAAATACATATTATATACATTAAATACAATTAAAAACATAGAACACAGGTGACTTTTAAAAATATCCATGAGGACTGCTCTTGTTAGCCTGAGCGTCCCAACAGGTACTCGTCACTCTCTGCAAATCAATCGGTATGGTAACGGAAGATGCGTTCCCTCCTCAGGGCATGATCGGCAACATATTGCAGCAGCAGTAAATACGCCATTGTGCAATTCTTTATATATATAATAATGTGCGCTGCATTGTCCCTGACAAATAAATAAAATAAAAAACCCACACACTCCGCATCAAGACTGCAAATGAATCATGCATGCGCTTAAGTGTATTTTTTTGGTCACTTTTCCGTTCCCAAGCCCGGATAAAAGAGAAGGGTAATAAGAACAAGGTTGGAAGTAGAGCTAACAATTCCACCCTACATAGAAGTCTTTTGTTTTAAAAGGATTACATTGATTTAGGCTATGTCTAATGTGTGTATAGACAAAGCATTAAAGTAATTAAGCTATTTAGAGATTTGATGGCCTTTGTCAATGCCAAAACATCCAAAAAACCTCAATAATCAACAAAAGAAAATTCATTTGTAGTTCTAAACATATTTACGGTGATTTTACCCACATTTTGTCTCGCCAATAATGCTATTCCTTTTTCCCACACATCAGCTTTTACAAATATGCAAATTAGGCGATAACATTTACATTTATGCATTTATCATACGCTTTTATCCAAAGCGACTTCCAAAAGAGAGCTTTCTCAAAAGTGCATAGGTCACTGATCATAACGAGATAACCCCAAACATTGGGGGGTAGCCAAAACATGAAGCATACATTGTGAAAACTAAAGGAGTCATAAAGGAAAGAACCATAAGAGCATGTAGTTGAACAAGTTACAATTAACTATTTAACAGCATGAACCTCAAAAAAATGCAAGGGTGTACCTGTGGAAAAAAGCAAGCAGCAAAAATATATTACAGAGCCAGTGGTGTAGTGGTAAAACTATGAACTCTATATAAATGAAAATGTATTATTTATTTATTTAAAGTGTCGTCAAGCCCCCCCCCCCCCCCAGCTTTTACGTGTGTTCATGCCTATTTTGCTTAAGCTACCTTGTAACGAACGTAGGCTACGGTCGCCAAAAAACTACATGCATTGAGACACGCAATTCAGCCCCTTCACAGAGGCTTGAGAACCCTGTTTATTTATTAATTATTACGTTTCATTAGGCCTATTTGGATGGAACCAGTAAAGTTGGCTTGTATCTGCATCATCGTATTTAAAAGAACGTTAATAATAGTAGGCTATAGCCGTTTGTCCCTGTCTTAATGCGATGTTGTGTAAACCAAAACAACGTTTACAAACGTGAATTGATCTTACTCTGTACTTGAGGCCTTTTGCAGGCATCTGTGGGAGTGAGAGCACTCAATGGTCTCTTCAGAAATCGCCTGATATCCATGGCTAATTAACCCAATCCGAACAGGTAGACTAATCTAATGTGTGTGGACATAGGCTACTTCGTGGATCCTGACTGGTGTCGCCGCCGCAGCCGCAACGCATTGATTGGAGTGTCACAGACCATACAGCACAGATGAAATGATTCACACTACAGCGTTGATATGTTAAACAATATGAAATATGTTTATTTCAGATTTTTCCAACGGCAGAATACGAGGCGCAAGGAATTTAGATGTGCGTAAAGGTGCATAAATGCTATTTAGAGGCGGATAAACGCAATTTCCGCAATTTAGAGGTGGATAAACGCTATTTCCTAATATCGGGATGTGCGTAAACGGCGTTTACGTGCGTTTAGCCCCCACTACATCCCTGTACCCATCAAGGGCAGTAGTTTTAAGTCAGTTACAACTAACCAACAAGAGCAACAAGTCTCTCAATAAGAGTCATTGGGCCTCATTCTCAGACATTTTCTGAAGTTTATTCTGAAATGTTTCTTACGGGCTTCTCAAAAACAACGTAAGAAAAAAACATCCGCCAAATTCATGAACGCTTGAAAATGTGTTCCTACGCAGTTTTCTGAGCTGTGCTCCCCGGTAAGAGGAGGGGACATTTTGACCAGATTTGAATATTGGGGGGGGGATTGGTGAGGTGTGTTAAGTGTGACCGAACCTGCTCGGAAGAACGTCGGAGCCGCCCCAATCGCAACACAAACACCACACACTATAGGAGCAAAGCGGTTAAATCTAGGATTTTTTTTCCCTCATGTTTGTGGTCTCTTACATTTTGAAAATCTGAAAAGATTTTAAAAATAGTTTTGTGTGTACCCAGCATTAGCATCTCTGGGTAGAAAACTTGCATGGGGTTAATCTCTGCTGTCATATTTGCCTTTATTGTAGCTATAGTTGTTTAGCATTAGAGGCCTGACCCTGCTGCCCCCAAGTATCTCTCCTCAGGAAACAAGGAGCTCTATATCTAATCATGTGATTAGCAGCCCCCCCTTCCACACCTACACCATACACACTTGCCCACACCCACACAAACACACACACGTGTGTATGTGTGTTGCAGAGCTGGGACGTTCTCCTGATCTAGTCAGTATCTATAGGGAACCATCCAGTGTTGTTCCAAGCCATCTGTCCTACACCAACCAAAATACGTGAAAGTATCCCCACTGCCTTCATGGGTGATATCATTTCCTGTTGACAAAGAAAGCAGGAAGAGGTGCCATCTTGAATACCAGCCAAACGTGCCATACTCCTCACTGATTAATTCATTTCAGCATGATGTGGAGCCGGCTTCCTTCAGGGAGCGATGGAGGGAGCTGTGGTGATTTCATTAGACTCTTTCAGATAATCACTCTACCTATTACCATGACAACCAGCTGCGAGGGTAGCCGCATCGACGAGGATGCTTGATTTGATACAGCTCACAGGTTTTATCAGGGACGCTCTGCGTTTCTTTACATTTTACATTTTAGTCATATATCAGACACTCTTGTCCAGAGCGACTTACAGTAAGTTCATTAACATTTTTATAAAAGTCTGTTGGTAGATTAATTAGGGTTCGAGTCATGAGGGCTGGCTTGGTGGGGGACTGAAGAGTGGTTCAATGGTACACACACACTGTCAAGGTCCTGTGTTGACTGGGTCTTGGAGTCTCTGCCCTGTTAGACTGCTGGGACTCTGCCCTGTTGCAGTGCGTTCACACTGCAGCGACGCGATGCGAGCGACAACATGTTTTCCATTCATTTTCTATGGAGCCAGGCGAATCGCTTGTGTGGTGCATTGTGGGTAGCGAGGCGACGCGACAGAGTTGAGATTTTCTCAACTTTATGCAAATGAGGAGCGATTTTCGCTAGCGATGGCCAATCGGAGTGTTTTCTTGTTTCTCGTAACGTAGCAACCATGCAAACATTTCTAGCTTTCTAGGTTTCATGGTGGAGGAGAAACTAATTGTTTGTGTGGCTGCTTACCCAGTCCTGTAGATACATGGCTGTATTTGTACAGAGATGTTAATTTAAAAAAAACAATGCATGGCGCAAGGTTGCCGAAGTTGTTGGTGATTGTACTTTCTTCTACGTAACTTCGTTCTGTGGTAACTCCTGTAGCTAGCTATAGATAGCCTGGCTGGAACTCCCTATTGTATCGACAGATTAGCAGAGACTTTGAGTAATATAATAAAACATTTTATACACGTCAGTGTAAGTCTATTAAACAGTTTTGTATTTTGTATACAAGTTGTATTTTGATCTATGTTGCGAGTACGTAAACTCAGTCTGCACACTTGGCCATTACAACCATAGGTATATATCTATGATTACAACTACAACAGTGACTTTAGAGAACTACATTCTAAATGAATCTGTTTGAAACGCCCCCGAGCGTGGTGAACTGTGGGAAGGCGAGCGATGGCAAGCGATTCGCGTCGCTGCAGTGTGAACGCACCGTTAGACTGCTAGGACTCTGCCCTGTTAGGCTGCTGGGACTCTGCCCTGTTAGACTGCTAGGACTCTGCCCTGTTAGACTGCTGGGACTCTGCCATGTTAGACTGCTGGGACTCTGCCCTGTTAGACTGCTGGGACTTCAGCAGGAACAGACCTGTGTTCACTGGGACTTGGAGTCTCTGCCCTGTTAGACTGCTGGGACTTGGAGTCTCTGCCCTGTTAGACTGCTGGGTCTTGGAGTCTCTGCCCTGTTAGACTGCTGGGTTCTTGGAGTCTCTGCCCTGTTAGACTGCTGGGTCTTGGAGTCTCTGCCCTGTTAGACTGCTGGGTCTTGGAGTCTCTGCCCTGTTAGACTGCTGGGTCTTGGAGTCTCTGCCCTGTTAGACTGCTGGGTCTTGGAGTCTCTGCCCTGTTAGACTGCTGGGTCTTGGAGTCTCTGCCCTGTTAGACTGCTGGGTCTTGGAGTCTCTGCCCTGTTAGACTGCTGGGACTTCAGCAGGAAAAGGACTGTGTTCCTCCTCCTGGGTGTTCCTCGGTGCAACAGGAAGTAATGTTTCTTGGTGTAACAAGTAGTGTTCCTTGGAGTTCCAATGAAGGGAGTTCCTTGGAGTTTTCAAGAAGTTGTTTTCCACAGTGGAACCTAGGACCAATGTACAAAAGAGGAGACATGTCTGTTACCCACGAGCCTTTGCACATTTCGCATTTGTGAGTTGCTCATGGATCCCAGCTGGAGCCAACATTGACATGAGCTAACCCTAACCCTAGCCCTAATCCTAGCCAACACTGACAGCCTGAACACCAGACTGACTGCCTGAACACCAGGCTGACTGCCTGAACACCAGGCTGACTGCCTGAACACCAGGCTGACTGCCTGAACACCAGGCTGACTGCCTGGACACCAGGCTGACTGCCTGGACACCAGGCTGACTGTCAAGATTAGCTACATGTGAGGAATATTTATGAGGAAACCAGATTTCTAGGAGGAAACAAGGATTGTGTAAAAACCAAATCATCAAACACATCTCTATTACTCTTGTTTACTAGAGACCTCCTCTTCGTCTTTATGAACATCCTGTGGCGTCTTTTTCAGCTTGGTGCCATGTTTGCTGCCTAGTGAATGAACCGCAGCTCCTTCAGAAGGGGGGCTGGTGAGGGGGTGAGGTTGAGGGGGGCTGGTGAGGGGGTGAGGTTGAGGGGGGTGGTGAATTAAAAGCAGAAGGTTGTAGTGGCAGCTTAGAATTGGCTAAATTCCCCTCTGTTGATCTGGTCCTGCTGGGAATCACCTCAGCAGAACTGCAGCCTGTCAGTCTCAACTCTGGAGAACGAGCCAAGCAAGGCTCACGTCCGTACACACACACACACACACACATACTGTATACACACGGGCAAATACTGTACACACACAGACACAGGCACACATACACACATACACAGTAAACCCAGTGTCTCTCCATGAAGAAGATATTGGGCCTCATTCTCTAACATTTTCTGAAGTTTCTCCTGAAATGTTTCTTACGGGCTTCGGAAAAACAACGCAAGAAAAAGACCTTCGCCAATTCAATTCATGAATGCTTCAAAAAGTGTTCCTACGCAGCAGAAGTTTTCTGAGCTGTGCTCCCCGGGAAGAGTTTTCTTTAGTTGAAAGCGCGTTCTCGTGCTCCTGAATTTGCATACAAACACGCCCCGACAGCTCCTTATAAGGGCACGCAACAGCAGTGACGTGTGCAGTCAGAATCGACACAATTAGGAAAGCAACAGGAACGCAAGTTAAGTCCAAGCGAAAAGCAACCGGTGCACAGGTGCATTGGTGCAACATTATACCAGTAAGATGAGCAGTGGAATTGTTCTCCACTGGAACTAACAGTTTGC
The DNA here is from genome assembly GCF_054491055.1 of Hypomesus nipponensis. Lineage (NCBI taxonomy): Eukaryota > Metazoa > Chordata > Actinopteri > Osmeriformes > Osmeridae > Hypomesus > Hypomesus nipponensis. The sequence continues at coordinate 315,261 of NC_140379.1, forward strand.
ACACTAAGCAAGGTTAATTATTATAATTATTTAAATCCGAGGATGTCTGTTATGGCAAGCCGTTTTATCATTTAACCAATAAATTGTTGATATCAAGAATTCGAAGTGTTGATATGAAAAATACAATTCTAAGCTTTTTTAGTAAATATGACAAGCCGTTTTATCATTTAACCAATGGATTGTTGATATCAAGAATTCGAATTGTTGATATCCGGAGTTGAATTCTTGATATCCAAAATTCAAATTCTTGATATCCAAAATGCAATTCTTGATATCCAAAATCGAATTCTTGATATCAAGAATTGCATTTTGGATATCAAGAATTCGAATTTTGGATATCAAGAATTCATTGGTTAAATGATAAAACGGCTTGCCATAGTCTGTAAAGTTGATGTGATTGCAATCACCAACGATTTCTCATAACTTCATTATGAGAATCGTAAAACTTTGGACGATTTACAACTGCTATTTCGAGTTCGGAAAGTCTTCTGAAGTTCAGAACAAATTTCAGATGAGAAAATGTTCATGAATGCCAATCCTAAATCCAATTCAGAAGAAATTCTTTCTTAAATTCTTCTTAATCAAATCAAATGTATTTGTATAGCCCTTTTTACACGCAAGCATGCGTAACTTAACTGCGTTTGAGAATGAGGCCCAGTGATCTTTCAGTCGTGTGACTGGAGCCTCAGTGCTCATCGGTCGGTCGGTCTCTCTTTCTGTCTCTCTCTCTCTCTCTCTCTCTCTCTCTCTCTCTCTCTCTCTCTCTCTCTGTTGCTGGCTTAGCCTAGTGGAGGTATGTGTGTAGTCTAGCCTAGCCTACTCCATAGGCAAAGGGGATTATGACCCTGATATCTGCTTACTTTTAGCCTCTCTATATGAGCTGCACTGGAGGGACCATGTACAGTCCAGTTGTTAACCTTTCAAAGATGAACAGACTAGATAATTCAGAGGGAAAAATTGAGGTTTTGGCTTGACTGCATGTAACATGGGAATCGAACAGGCCTAGATTGAGGTTTCTAATGTTTGTCCACCAGATTTCTGGGTCGGAAACTCTGACAAATAGTCAACCGGAAAATTCCACTGTGTATATGGAGGTTGTTTTGATTAAAACAAAGTTATTTTTTTCCATTTGTTGTACATGCAACCTTTCCCTAGTAAGTCAGGTCTCAAATGTCCTAACTTTGGAAAAAATAAACTCTTTTACCAGTTAAAGACATGACTGGTAGATGCTTTCTTATCAGTCGGTGACTCACCTAACAAACATGAGGACAATCTATAGTCCAACTCCCTGTGCCCTCCTCCTGGTCCAGCCCTCCTCTTCCTCCTCTCTCCTAGACCCTGAACAACATCCTCCTTGAACTCACTGGGTGGGGGCATGGCTCTGTTAGGGGGAGTGTGTGAGAGAGAGGGTGTATACACGTGTGTGTCTCTCTCTCTCTCTCTCTCTCTCTCTCTCTCTCTCTCTCTCTCTCTCTCTCTCTCTCTCTCTCCCTCTCTCCCTCTGTCTCTCTCTCTTTCCCTCTCTCCCTCTCTCCCTCTCTCTCTCTCTCCCTCTCTCTTTCCCTCTCTCTCTCTCTCTCTCTCTCTCTCTCTCTCTCTCTCTCTCTCTCTCTCTCTCTCTCTCTCCCTCTCTCCCTCTCTCTCTCCCTCTCTCTCTCCCTCTGTCTCTCTCTCTTTCCCTCTCTCCCTCTCTCCCTCTCTCCCTCTCTCCCTCTCTCTCTCTCTCCCTCTCTCTTTCCCTCTCTCTCTCTCTCTCTCTCTCTCTCTCTCTCTCTCTCTCTCTCTCTCTCTCTCTCTCTCTGTGTGTGTGTGTGTGTGTGTGTGATGGTGATTGTGATCAGGGCTGTGATGTTGAGAGACTTTGACAGACTGCTGACAGCTCTAGGTCAGACCTGCAGGTGGTCCTTCCTCCCAGTACACACACTCTCACACACACACACACACACACACTCACACACGCAGAAACACACACAGACACACACACATTCACACACTCACATCAGCTTTAATGAGGACGTTTGTACTACAGCAGAATTCCAGACCTCAGTTCTACAGCTTTCATTTAACTTTCCTGGATGTCTCCATGGTCTATAGTTACAGCTTATGCTCAACACAGCAGTGTGCTTCTGTATGTGTGAGAGAGACTGTGTGCGTGAGAGAGAGAGACTGTGTGTGTGTCAGAGAGAGAGAGACTGTGTGTGTCAGAGAGAGAGAGAGAGGGAGAGACTGTGTGTGTGTGT